>NC_056732.1:1376258848-1376581348 GCF_019279795.1 Protopterus annectens
GAAAAATTTTAGTAAAAATCTTTTTTATGTTTGGAACGTGTTGTGACGTTAACAGCTGATGTTTGAATCGTGACTTGGCTAACTATTTAAACTTGAAAGGAAAAAGTGTTTTGTTCTTATCTGATGAAGTTGCTGTACTACAGCAACGAAAAGCGCTTCATAACAGTAAATGTATACAGTCGTTTTTATTCGGAGATTGTTGTAGTCTGTTGGATGCTAGATTTTAATTTGTTTATGGTTCTGTATATTTAGTGTCATTGTGCTGTAACTCAGAGCAGATCTGAGTGCTGCCACTGAAATTCTTGACATAGCTATAGAATGCTTTGTGGTTGTCTTTAGAATCAGTGGCAATTTTGTCTTCATAACTAGCTTTGGAGGATTTTATGAGGGATCTCATCTTCTTACTGAGGCTAACCCCGGAGTTCCTCCAATCATAGGGTTTTACTTTTTTTTGCAATAATTTTTCTTCTGTTGTAGAGTTTGTTTATGGCTGAAGACCACCAGATTGGCTTCCTTTTTTTTGGAGGATAGCATCTTGGTTCTGTTAGGGATAACACGATCCATGCACTCGTGTAAGTGCTTATAAAGTGCATTTGTGTAGGATTCAGCAGTCGTACCTCCATTGTCCGTCTGCATGGGTGTCATGAAGTTTGCCACTTCTGTCTTAAGAAGCATGAATTTGGCTTTGGAGACATTTTTTACAGTTGTTTTCTTAATCGGGGGTGGGAGCGGAATGTTGATGTCTAGGGTGATTAGCTTGTCGTCGGATCTGACCAACGAGGAGCTGAACTCTGGTGGGGAACACGGGTCGCCCATGTTGGTGATGACCAGGTTGCCCATGTTGGTGATGACCAGGTCTAGGATATTGCTGCCCCTGGTGGGGGTGTGGATAAGTTGATCCAAGGCGTTGGAATTGATGAATTCCAGAAAACTTTGAGCAAAAGAGTTGGTGTGCGAGTACTTTTACCAGTTAATGGTGTGGTAGTTGAAATCACCCTTTGTTAGAGTGTTGGGTTGTACCTTAATATTTTGCAATGTATCAAGAAAAGAGGAGTGGGAATCCTGGGGCATGGTGTGGGTCTGTAGCAAGCTACAATCTGGATTGCATTTTTTCCCAGAGTTAGTTGAACTTGGATAATCTCAGATCCATTATGCTGAGCAACTAGCTTGGAGGTGTGGATATCCTTAATGAATATGGACACGCCTCCATCTTTAGTGTTTCAGTCTGGGTTTGTTAGCTGAAAGGTGTGGTATGAATTATAGCCTGGTAATGCAGGGGTGCTCTCTGGAACTTTGAACCAGGTCTTTGTCACTTCACAGATGTTGATGTTCTCCATTTTAAGGAGTGCCTCGAGTGAGTGCATTTTGCGGTTTAGACTTCTAGCATTGAGTAGCATTACCCTCAGGTTTTGCTTGCTTGTACCTGTTACGGTGGTGAATTTGTCATTTGAACCTTGCCTAAAAAAGGCAGTATAGGGGTGGCAAGAGCCTTTGCCAATGTCCAGAATCCCAAGGGCGACAGGTGCAGATCTATGCAGATCTGTGGCAAAGCAGCGTGGTCTGTCAATCATGTCATCCCAGGCAGACAGATACTGGATTCCCTTAGAATGTCACCAGAAGCTTAGCCAATTGTTGAAGTCAATCATTTTGTCCTTGTACTGTGGTATCATTCTGGGTGATGGCAGGATGTTACTCGGGGCGAGGGTCATACCTGCCTGGGCTACATGATCGGAGAGCTCCTCCATGTCTCTTTTCATGTAGTCCAGGGAGGTACGTCTCAGGTCATTCACACCTAAATGGACAATGACCGAGCCATATTTGTACTTGTTATGGAGTGACCTGAGTGCGTGTGTTATGTGGCAGATCCTGGCACTCAACAGGCAGCTGACAGTAACTTTCTCTTTGTTTAGCCTGGTGAGTGAAACATCAGTGTGCCTGACTAGAGAGTCACCTATGACTAGAGTGTTTGGGTAAGTTATGCTTTATGGGCTGTAGTTGAGTGGCACTCTGATTATGTGGGTTACGTGTCATTTGGGTTGTGTTAGGGGGTGAAGGTTGCTTGCATTTCTGCTTTGGAGGTCTCTGTTTGGGCAGATTTTTACTGAGAGCCTCCGTGAATGTAGGTGTGTGTTTTGTGCTTGTGTGTGTGTGTTTTGGTGGTGTAGGTTTTGAGGTACTATGTGATGAGTGTGGTGCGGTGCAAGTGTTTACCTTCTCCTCTTGACTGTCTAGTCCAGTCTTCGGTGAAGAGAGCTTTGCTTCCATTTTGGCTATATAAGTGCATCTCTCACAGGTCGTAGTGTTGGGTGGTAGGAGGACAGGGTTGTCTGTGTACATGAGGCAATTGCTGCACTGTCCCACGATGCCCAGATTCATCAGTTAGACAGGAGAGAAAACACTGGGAGCTGACCTTTAGACATGCCTGGATAGGTGCTTATTTATTAAGTACTAAAATCTATTTTCCTCTAGACAAGTGAGGAAAGTTGAGTGCTGTAGTAAATTGTAGCTTATTTAGTGCTTACAACGAGTTCTGAACAAGTGCTGAGCTCAAAGAAACAGATTTGAGTGCTAAAACTAAAAAGCTGGCTAGTTGCAATGGAATATTGGAAGAAGAGCAGACGTTATGGCGCCAGCAATAGTTTAACTCTAGTTAAGTGGGGTGGGGGAGGTTAAGAATCTGAATGGGTTGGCCTTCACAAATGTTCTCTATTAGATTGGATGTATTAATGACACTAGACTGGGAGGAGTGTCACAGATCAAATATACAGTATGGATGGGCAACTGCAAAGCCACCAAGTATAAGAACACCACAACACTAAGGAGGATGGGTTGGGAAACTATTACAGTTCCTAGCTGTAGCCACTAAATGAAAGTTTTAAAACAGATCAGTGAGCAAGCTGACAATAGAGAATGCTTTTAATTTAAACAGACTAGAACAGGGAAACCTCGAAAAACCAAAAATGCACAGAAATGCTCGGATAGAGCACTCACAAAGAAAATACAACTCTCCGTATGAAAACAGCAGTTTACAGTTAAGTACTTCAGTAAACATGACATTAGAGTAATGAAACAGTATTTAGCAATGAAAAATAGTTAAAATAGTATAAAACAGTACATAAATGCAACAGTAAAAAAAAAAGCTTTATAGCAGTGCAAAATGTAGTAGATTGACTGTATAGCACAATTATAAGCGTTTCAGAAGTGCAGTTCAATGAAATAAGTGTAAGAAATAACTTATCCTACTCTTGGAATCTTAAGGAATTTCTGCTTAGTTTCAGTAATGAAATGCCATCCACAGCCTGTGTTTCAGAGTGTTTCTGTACATAGATGACTAGATGACTGGCTCCTGACTGCCCCATCCAGATGTCTACTTCTGCAGTCAAGGTACTACGTGCTCTAGTTGTGTCTTCATCTAGATGTCACAGTCAGTTACAGAAAGTTTCAGCTCATACCTACGCAGAGTTTGGAGTTTGTAGGTGCTCGTCTAAACATGGTGACAGAGATGGCCTTTATTCCACTTACATGAATTCAGACACTGATATCCCAGGTCAAGAAAGTGATCTTGTACACATCTGTACCAGCACATATAATTTTACAAACCTTGGAGTCCATGGCAGCAGCTATCACCTTAGTTTCTTTAGCAAGGTTTCACATTCAGATTGTACAATGGACTCTTATTGTTACATTGGTCTATTCTTTAGCAGATTTTATCCATCCCTGTCAAGATCAGTCACTATTGCAAAAATATCTTCTTTGATGGCTTCACTTGGATGAAGTTTTCTATTTGTTCTTCCCCTTCTCATGGCTCCAGTGGTTTATAGGTTGGTACGAGGTAATCGGCCCTAGGGCCTGTACAAGCCTAGCCATAACAATTCCCGGGCTATTTCTTCCCACAGTATTTACTTCCCTGGACCCCTGTCTAGCAGGGTGACTGACGTGATCCCCGGGGTGAATTTCCTATCTCCTCTCCAATCATCAATGTTCTTTTGAAGAGGGCCAAAGAGGCGCTCTGCTTCACATGTATTGGCAGTCTATTCCAGAGTCTGGGGAGTCTCTAGGTCAGGAATCTATCCCTCCAGCATGCTTTGTTCATTGTGATGACAAGGTTTAGATTCTTGGAGCTTGCGTCTCTGAAGGATTGGGATTTCTTTAAGTGTAGCATGGATTCCTCCCATCTGGAATGGGGGAGGCACTACTTGGGAAGAACAGTCTAAGGTGCAAAGGTACATGCTCCCCGGAAGAGACCAAGATGCACATCACTGTTCTGGAAATGAAAGTAGTCCTCCTAGCATTGAAGACCTTTCAAGATATTCCCCCTTCTGGGACGAATATTATTCAGATGGAGTATGTCTGTTGTCTGGTACATCAACAAACAGGGGGATCTAGATCTTACCCACTGTATTGAGACTAGATCTTACCCACTGTATCGAGAAACACTGAGAGTGTGGCAGTAGGTGATCTCTTCCAGCTGCTTTCTCATATCAACATACATACTAGGGAAAGCCAAAGTGATTATAGACCAACTAGTATGGTCTATTCTAATGCCTCATGAGTGGTCTCTCACTGTCAAAGTGGTGCAGACAGTTTTCTGTCGATGGGTCCAGCCATGCTGCGTCCTTTTCACTTCTCGCCTCAGCAACAAGTGCAGCAGGTTCTTTGCCTTGATCCCTCCTATGGGGGAGTCACCGAGAGATGCTCTAGTCCATGATTGGTCCTCCGGTCTTCCCTATGCTTAACCCCCTTTACCTATAATCCCCAAAATTTTGCAGAAAGCATACAGGTTGAAGAGCACAGTTATCCTCATTGCACCTTTTTTGCCTCATGACGTTTGGTTTCCATTCCTCTGGCCTTATCTTCTACATCCGCCCTGGATACTGGATCCCATTCCAAACCATCTGTCTCACCCGACAGGTATGACTCATCTGGACATAAAAGGCCTCAAACTGACTGCATGGTTTCTCCACTTCCACTGATTGCTAGATAGCCCAGGTCCAGGCTTTCCTCCCTGGTCCATCATATATTGTTATCTTCTCAAAAAGCTTCTACTAGAAAGATTTACAAAAGTAAATGGAAGAGATTTGTAGTCTGGGTCCTTAAGAGGGATCTAGACCCCTTTTCAGCCCATGTACCAGCTGTACTTGAAGTTTTAGCTTCAGTTTTCAGTGAAGGGGCTAACTTTTCTTCTATTAAGGTCCAGTTAGGTGCCATTTCAGACTTCCATCTAGGTGAAAATAACAATTCTGTAGCTTCTTCTAAATTATGCAAAGCCCTTCTCAAAAGAACTTTTTTACCTAGACCTCCACTAAAGGATCCTATTCCTCCTTGGAATTTAACTATTTTCCTTCAAGCTCTGACCCAAAGCCTCTTTGAGCCTTCAGCTAGGTCAGACCTTAAGTCTTTGTCTTGGAAAACCATTCTTCTAGTTGCTATTACATCAACTAGATGAGTATCCAAACTCCAGGTCTCCTTACCTAGATGTTCTTCGTGTTTCATTGTTGCAGTCATCACATTTGGGTTATCTGCTTGCAGTAGCCCTCAGTCGGCCTGATTAGCAAAGTCTTTGGTCCTGTGTCGGTTGCTAACTCGTTTTCCATGATGTCAGGTAGTCTGGTATAAAGCATGCAGCCGATGCCATTACATCAGTCTTTCTTGCTGTGCGGTGCCCGAAGCAGAAGCAGTTCGCAAGTGCCAGTCGGCCGACTCCTGAAATTTTCGTTTTCGAGTTTCAGATCCTGAGTTCTTCAACTAAAAGCTAAGTACCCCGTTGGGGAACCTTTTTCTTGCTCTAAACCGATGTCAGTAAAAGTTAGCAATTGTATTTCTTGTGGAAAGCAAGTACCTCATAAAGATTTTCATTCGTACTGCATTCCTTACGTAGGCCCAGACCATGACGTGCCTCACTGTTGGTTTTGTGCCTTATTGAAACCTCGTACTATTCATCGTCGGTTCATTTACCCATCTAAATATTTTGGTACTCATTTCAATTATCCAGAAATGGCCTCGGTAAGCCACCCGACTACCGACATTCCGAAAAAACGCAAAGATAAAGACAGAAACAGACCGCATAGGTCCAAAGCTGCCGACAACGCTTCTCCTAAGCTAGTCCCCAGTTCGCCGGTACTCAGTGAGGCGCTTTCGCAGCTCCTGATACCCGCTACTTAAGATTCGCAGGCCTCTACTGAGACCCATTCGGAGTCTGGTATGCCGTGAGATGCTTCCTCAACTGTAGAACCTGCGGATGTCTCTACCTTGGATGGGTCCAGAGCCGTTGTGCAGGCACCGGCTTCTAGGGGTGTATTCAGGCCTACTGACTTGCATATTAAACCAACGCCATCTTCTTCTTCAAGGCCTAAAACTCAATCCATGCCTAGAAAACCGACTCCCAGACCGCATGGTCAGGCCCCTATACCTAAAAACAAATGATAAGATTGGCTGAAGACCTTATTACTCTAATCAGGGGAAGCCACCCTTCCCCCTCTAAGAGACCTAGGACTGATTTTCCTTCTGATTCTCCTGATCAGGATTCTAAAATTTCTGTTTTCTCTGATGACCAGGATTTGCCCTTATCTACCTATGAGGATTCTGATGCAGAGGACTCCATTCCCTGTGCTTCCCCTCCAGAGGATTTCTCTTTTGGTGAAACACTGCATACTCTTAGGGAGCATTTTTGCTGGGAAAGCCAGAGGCTTAGGGAATTCTTAGTCCTGCCTCAACGCAGGCCTTTAGCTATCCCTCCTCTACTGGACACTGTAGATGATGCCTTCTCAGAATCTAGCCTGGCCCCTGACTCTCTACCTCCTGCTCCCAGAAAACCTGATAGGTATTACAGGGTACCTGACTCTCACAAGTTCCTTTTTAAAAATTCTACTGCGATCCTGAGAACATTTCACAGGGACCCAAGGGCATTAAGGCTACTACTGACAAAAATCCTACCCCCTCTGATAGAGATTCCAGGGCGCTGGATAGATGGGGTAAGAAGGTATACACTTCTGCAACCTTGGCCATTAGGGCCTTAAACTGCCAGTTTCATATGTTAAAGTATCAGCAGCATATTATTGGACTGCTTAAACAGAAAATTATACCGATTCCTGACTGTGCTGAAAATAAAGATTTACAGGATTTAATGCATTCTGCTGAACAGATTGGAAAACATACTTTGCAATGTGGTTTTGATTAATTAGAGGCATCTTGCAGGGCTGCTGTCACTGGGTCTGTACTTAGAAGGCTTGCTTGGGTTAAGGAGCAATCTTTGCCAGATCATGTTAAAGCTAAATTACTGGATGGTTCCTTAAACCAAGACCGCCTGTTTGGCAACAAAGCAGAAGAAGTTAAAAGATGGAGGAAAAAGCTAAATCTATGCAAACTGTTAAAGATTTCCTACAAGTACAGCCTCCCAGATTTAGTAGGCATTGGCCCTCTAAGAATTGGTCCTTTTGTTGCCTCTTCCAGGCCTTCAGTCAAAACCCAGAACCAGCAGAACACCCAGGCTTCAGTCCCAAGGTACTCACAGGCCTAATCAGTGGGGGGGCTCCCACTTCCAAAGCAGGGAGTAGTAAGACTCCACCCTATGGTAAACTGTCTCAATGATTTAACTTTAAACCTTCCAAGGCCTGCTCAACTGACTGTTCCTTTAGGGTGAAAGATTGCCCTGCATGCAAAAATTGGGAACTCATTACCCAGGACAAATGGGTTTTAAATATAGTTTCCCAAGGATTCAGATCTCATTTCCAATCTTTACCAACCCCAAACGGTTGGCCAGACCTACCTCCAAATCAGTGGGCAGAGGCTCAAAAGCAAGTTCTCTCTTTTTTAAGCATCAGGGCTATTCAGCCTATCCCAGAAGAACATTTGGGGCAAGGTTTCTACTCAAGACTTTTCCTGGTACCCAGAAAAGACAATTCCTGGTGTTCTATCCTGGACCTGTCTACCCTAAACACTTTTTTGGTAACCCCAAAATTCAACATGCTAACTCTTCATCAGCTACTTTCCATGCTAGGCAAAGATGCCTGATTGGCAACACTGGATTTAAAGGAAGCCTACCTGCACATCCCAATAAGGGAATCTTGCATAAGATACCTACGCTTCAGAGCAGGCTACATGGACTATCAGTTCTCTGCACTGCCCTTTGACTTCTCTACTGCGCCCAGGGTATTCACAAAGTGCCTAGCTCCAGTCATTGCATTTTGTAGGCAAAGAAATATTCAAATATACCCATACCTGGACGATTGTCTAATTCAGACAGAAAGCCAGCACATACTATTAAATCATCTGGCATTTGTAAAGAAATTGCCAATGTCTCTGGGGTACACCATAAAAAGAAATCACATCTTGTAACCTGCCAACAAATTGTATTTCTGGGAGCAAGCTTGAATTCAACTTCCCAGATGATCTACCTCACGCCATAGAAACAAATGCAATTGACAGTCAACTTCAAATTACTGGCCACAAAGACCCAGCTATCTGCAAGGAAAATACTGCAAGCCCTGGGGTTAATGGCCTCTTGCATTCTACTAATTCCATATGCAAGACTGCATATGAGGAAACTACAATGGTATCTAAAATACCTAAGGATCTAGAATCAATGATTCCTATCATACCTTTTTTTCAGATAGAGTTCCTTTGGTGGGCAGAGGCCTGCCACCAAAACCAGGGACTACCATTCACTCTACCCCCTGCCGCCCAAACCCTAACAACAGACGCATCAAACTATGTATGGGGGACTCACTTGGCAGAGCAGTGCATTTAAGGCAAATGGAACCCTAATCAAATGCACTTGCATATCAATCAAAAAGAAATGTTAGCTGTACAGAATGCTCTGACAGCCTTCAAGGACCACATTCTTCCAGGACAATTATTGGTAAAGACAAACAACACCACTGTTATGTGGTACATAAACAAGCAGGGGCGAACCCACTCATACCCTCTCTGCAGACTAGCCATGGCACTGTGGAACACAGCCTTGAGCTACCAAGTGCACCTACAGGCTCAATTCCTGCCAGGAAAGCTAAATACACTGGCAGACCTAAGCAGAACTTACATGGACCCACACGAGTGGAAACTGGAACCAAAGATATTCAACATGTTGAGAAACAAATGGGGGAACCCAGAAATATACCTGTTTGCCTCCCCCCAGAACTACCAATTGGACAAATTCTGCACAGGGGCTCCCTACAAACAAGCTTGGAATGTGGATGCCCTGTCCTTCTCAGTTTATGCCTTTACCCCTCTGCCTCTCCTCGCCAAGGTACTACTAAAGATCAAACAGGACAAACCAAGGACAATACTGATTGCACCAGACTGGCCACGCCAACACTGGTACCCCGTCTTGCGCAGTGTGTCACTACTGTCACCATGGCACCTGCCTCAGACCCCTGCCCTGCTGTCCCAGCAGGTGCCAGATCCTGCACCCACAACTTCAAACCCTGAACCTGGCAGCCTGGCTAATTACCTGATCTCTCCTTTACCATCCCACAGTAAGCAAGTGATGGATGTCATTCTGGAGGCAAGGAGGCCTAGTACTAGAAAATTCTATGTTGAAAAATGGAAAAGATTCTGTTCCTGGAGCCATACTTAGGGGATGGGCACAGCAGCACCCATTTTACCCCATATTCTTTAATACTTAGCTGAAATGCTTCACGAGGGCCTTTCCTTTTCCTCCATCAAAATTCATGCCTCAGCCATTTCAGCTCATTACAATACATAACCACCCCTCTTCTCTCATCCACTGCTGAAGCAATTCCTCAGAGGGGCCAAAAACTTAAGACCACCCAGGAGACCCCCTATTCCAGCCTGGGACCCTAACTTTGTATTGGAAAAGCTTACTCTGCCTCCCTTTGAGCCAGCTGCAAATGCAGAGTTGAAATTGCTTTCTTGGAAAACAGCCTTCCTTCCACCCATCACTTCAGCAAGAAGGGTGTCTGAATTACAGGCCCTCATGGCAGTGGAGCCTTTCGTCATGTTTCATGCTGACAGGGTGTCCCTTAGGACCAATCCCTCCTTCATGCCCAAGGTGGTATCCAGTGTGGCACTTAATCAGTCCATTCATTTGCCAACCTTCTTTTCTAATCCACAGAACAAAGGGGGATGAATACTGCACTCCTTGGACGTGCACAGACAACTTATATTTTACTTGGACAGGACTAAGCCTCTCAGGAAATCTGTACAGCTGCTGGTTGCATGTGCTGCAGGGGCAGAGGGGAAGGCTATTTCAAAGCAAACCATTTCTAAGTGGCTAGGCCATTGCATTAATTTCTGCTATAAGCATCATGGAAAACCTACCCCACAAGGGGAATAAGACAACATTCAACCAGGGCTGCATCTACCTGTACAGCCTTTCTCAGAGGTGTCCCTACCAGGGACATCCTAGAAGCTGCTACCTGGAGTTCTGTACATACCTTCACCAAGCATTACCACTTGCCAATTTTTTCTAATTCCAGAGCTGGATTTGCCACTACAGTCTTGCAGGGCCTTATAGCTGGTCCTAATGCTATCTAATTGCCTCCTCCCATCCTTAGCTTTGGGAATCTACCCAAATGTGATGACTGCAACAGTGAGACATGAAGAACATAGTACAGTTGTGTACACTTACCATAAATGTAGATGTTCGAGTATATTCATTGTTGCAGTCCTGGTTAACCTCCCTCCAGCCCCCTGACTTCTATTGACTATACCTCTATTCTTGTTTACTATGCTTGAAGCTTTTTTGGTGTATTTGCTTTTTTTGTTGGAGGTGTAACCTTGTATAGAATTGCTTCCCATTATGGGGACACCTGACATCTGGAGCAAGAGTAACTGATGTAATGGCATCTAAAAACTCAAAAATGTAAAATACTACTAAAACAAAACACACACTGGAGCCAGAATAAATTTAGCGCTTTCGTCCCGTTTATTACAGAACTTCTTCAGAATTACAAAATCCATCATTTACATCATTTTCTTTTATACCACAATTGTCTCAACATCATTTCCTATTAGTGTTGATCCTTAAAAGGACATGCCAATGTAAAATTCACTCATCCAAACAGTACTGTCACTTCCTTAACAAAATATCTACTAATAAAAAACTGTGTGTATAATGTAAACTTGTAATAATGTTCTTAATATAACTACATTTACAATACATACAAAAACTAAATTTTATAGCAAGAAAAATTAATATAATGTAACTTTTGACAGAAACTTATTAATAAAGTAAAAATAGTTATTTAAATTGTTAATTTTTAATTTTTCTTTTTATAAAATTTAGTTTTTGTATGTACTGTAAATGTAGTTATATTAAGAACATTATTACAAGTTTACATTATACACACAGTTTTTTTATTAGTAGATATTGTGTTAAGGATGTAATGGTGTCGGCTGCATGCTTTATACCCCTGACTACCTGACTTCATGGAAGATGAGACAGCATCCGACGCATGACCCAAGACTTTGATAATCAGGCCGACTGAGGGCTATTGCAAGCGGATAACCCAAATGTGTGATGACTGCAACAGTGAATACACTCGAACATCTACATTTATGGTAAGTGTACACAACTGTACTTTACTCTCACTAACAGAGAAGACAAGTCCCTACCAGCATAAGATGGCTGTTGGAAACACAGGACACTCAACAAGCAAAACAACCAGGCCTGGCTACAGCAGGCCTGTATCCAGACTATGCTACCTGACTAGAACACAGAAACCTCACAGAAAATGCATAGAAAAGCATAGCTAGAGCACTCACAGACAGAAAATACAACTCTCAGTATGAAAAAGAAGTTTACAGTTCCATAATTCAATAAAAATTCAATAACAGCAATGAAACAATATCTAGCAATGAAAATACAGTTAAAACTGTATAAAACAGTACAAAAATGCAGTGAAACAGTAAAAAAAAACTGTTGCTAGGTTACTATAGGGAGCAAGATATAAAGATAAACCCGAGTCAACCATAATGACTGCCTTAATGATGGTCCCTCCCAGGTGACCCTTGCATCAGTGATGGAGAATGAATGGCCAGTTGGCTGGAAAGGTGCTGCTGACTGGCAGGCAGCCAGGGTAATTTTTTTTTTTTTTTGTGTAAGATAAACTTCCAACTGTGGTCATGGATAAATGTTTGGTCTTATGAAATTGCAATTTGTGTTTCAATGCCAGAAACACTGTCACTATAGTTTTCTTTTCATGTATGCAAAATTGCTCTAACCTAAGTAAACAGAGCTTCAGCAGCTTGACAATGTGTACAAACAAATATTTATTATTTATTTATTTTATTTTATTTGCAGTTTGTTTTCCAGGGTAGTCCATTGGGCTACAAGGAACCCATTTTCAGTGGAGTCCTGGGGAGAAAAGCTCCAGAGAAATACAAATACATAGTACAGAAAGAGTACAAATCCATAACATATATTTCAATTGAATGTTAATTGCATATTTTGTATAGTACAAACCCATATTGCACAATTCCAATAGATGTTACATAATACAGAAATAAAAGATTTTCATTAGGAAAATTACATCAAGTTATTTATTTTTAGGAATTATAATGAGGTAAAGATGTAAAACTTTAGGAGGTAGTGACAGGCAACAAAGTTTGGAAAGTTAGGAAGAAAGTGTGGTAGTATTAGGTTGGATGAGAGCAAGAGCATTTCCATTGTGAAGTAAGGTGCGAGTGCAGTGAGGTTTTAAATAAGGAGAGACTGCTGGTGGTGCGGATGGGAGAAGGGAGAGAGTTCCAGAGGCGTGCAAGAGAAAGGGGCATCAGTTGATTCCCAGCAGGATGTGTTGGTTTATGCAATTTAATTAAGTTTTGGGAATTGGATCTTAGGAGTCTATCTGGTTTATGCATTTCAAAGGTATTTGCTAGGGAGGGCCAGAGATACTGGTTTTGAATAAGTTTGTGAGCTTGGATGAGCTGGGTATATGTGAGGAAGTTTGGTAATTCTTGCCAACTTAGTTAGATTAGATTAGATTAGTTATAAGCTAACTGCCCTTGTGAGCCATTTTAAGCCTAGCCAATTATCCCTTGTGAGACTCAAACCCTGCACCTTGTGTTTGTAAGGCAAACACCTTAACCATTAGGCCACCCTCCCAGTTGGTGAAGGGAATTACAGTGGTGAGAAGAGGCTCTATGACCTGCCACAAATTTGGATATTTTGTTATAACAAGATGAGAGTTTTGTTTTGAGGGAAGATTGTAGGCTGGTTAGGATAGATGCACCATGTGAAAGGGATGGGATGAGGTATGCATTAGCTAATGTAATCCTGGTGGTGGGAGACATAAAGTGACTGTGGTGGTAAAGCATACTTAATTTTTTGTGGGGGTTTTGATATTTACTTGTAGGTGCTTATCAAATTTTAGTTGATTGTCAGTGACAATTCCTAGTAATTTTGTGTCCGAGACTAGGAGGTATTGTTATTGCTGTTAATTATGAAGGATTGTTTGTCCAGAGAAGAGGTTTTGGATGCATTGAATAACAAGTTTTGTTTTGGTTGCATTAAGGGCTAGATGGTTGTCGAGCATCCACTGTTCAGTGGAGGAGAAGGTGGCTTGTGTTAGATTGTTTAGAGTTGTGATGGAAAGGCAGGAACAGATTATAGTAGAATCATCGGCATATTGGATGAGACTGGAGTTAGGAATGGCTTGGAAGAAATCATTTATGATTATGTTGAATAGTAGGGGGCCTAGAATGGAACCTTGGGGGACGCCTGTGGATGTATTAAGGAAGGGCGAGGTAGCTTTTTTCCATTTAACTGTTTGTTGCCTGTTTGTGAGATAGCTTGAGAACCACTGGGTAGAGGAAGGGGATAGGATAAGTTTAGAGAGTTTGGTAAGAAGGATGTTGTGGGAAATAGTGTCAAATGCCTTAGAGAGGTCAAGGAAAAGAATGGATACAAAGTGACCAGAGTTGCTGGCTTTGTTGATTGTTTCTAGGAAGGAGAGGAAGGCAGTGGAAGTACTATGACCTGGTCTAAAGACATGTTGTGTGAGGGTATTGATGAGGTAGGGTAAGAGTTGTTGGTGTACACACTTTTCAAGTAGCTTAGAAATAGGGGATAGGATGGCGATAGGGCAAAAGTTTGGGATGTCATTATTATTGCCACCTTTATGGAGAGGAATAATAAAGACCTTCTTCCAGAGCTGAGGGACTTGGCTTTCTGAGATAGGCCGATTAATTAGTATGCTGATAGGGAGAGCAATGGCTTCTGCGGCTACTTTTAGGAAGTAGGAGGGAATTTCATCAGGCGCATTGGAACCAGGTTTTAATTTTAGAAGTTTTTTAGGGTGGATATAGAGATGGAATTGATAGAGAAAGGTGGAGGTTGAGGGCAAGGGATGCTAGGGGAGGAAGGGATGGGAGCACCCTGAGGAGGGGTTGTAGAGGTTTTGGTGAAGGATGATGTTAGCTTGCTTATGGACTCAATGAAGAAAGAGTTAAATTGGGTGGCCAAGTCCATGTCAGAGGCGTCTGGGTTGGGGCAAGGGTTTTGTTTTTTTTTCTGGGTTGAGGAGAGATGAGATTCCTTTCCAAAATAGTTTGGGATTGGTGGTGTGGCTGGTTTGGAGAGTGGAGACGTAGGCTTTTCTGACTAATGTAATACTTTTTTTTTTACTTTATTTCGTAATGTTTTATATTTGTCTAGTGCAATAGTGGTTTTATTTTTATGCTAATGTGTCCAGGCTTTGTCACAGAGTCGCATAGTAGCCAAAGTATTTTTAGTTAACCAGGGTACAGGGTTACTTTTTATATGTTTTGTTTTTATAGGGGCAAAGGAGTTGAGCAGGTTTGTGAAAGTAGAGTTAAAGTAGGATAGAGCATTATCTAGGGAAAGAGTTTTTAATGGGTTCCAGTTTGTGCGTTTTAGTGCATTTGAGAAGGTTTCAGCATTGAAGGTCTTTAGACAACGAGTGGAAATATAGGTGTGAGTTAGTTGTATAGAAGAGGGGAGACGGTGGGCAAAAGTGGGGAAATGGTCAGCTAGTGGGTCTAGGAGAATCCCACTATCAAGATATAGTGAGGATGAGATATTAGAATCCAGTCTATTGTAGTTCCAGTGATGGAGTTCTTGGAAGGCCTGATAGTGGAATTGATTAGTTGTATAAAGTTATATAAGTTAAGATTGAGTGAGTTATTGGGAGATTGGATTGTGGCCCAGTTTATGTTCATTTCCCCCAGGATTATGGTTTCATGAGTAATGGTGGTCGATACCCAGGAGAGAATATCTTCAAGGGGTGAGGTATTGTCTCCATTGGGAATATAGAGGGAGAGAACAAATATGCATTTATGCTTGTTTAGATGGAGTAGGGCTGGTATTATTTCTGCTTTGCCATATTTGGGAAAGGGTTTGGTATAGGGGTGACTAAGAGGGATGCTGAGTAAAGGAGTGCTACACCACCTCCCTTTTTCTGTGTTCTGTCATTCCTTAGCCTGCGGTAGTTGGGAGGAGTTATTTCAGAATCTTGTATGTGGGGCTTAAGTTAGGTTTTTGAGATGGAGAGAATATCGGGGTGGTTATGTAGAAGCCAGGCATGAAGGTTTGGAATTTTGTTACACAGGCTCTGTGCATTTAGAGCTGAGAAGTGGAGAGGTTTGCCTGTTGCTTGGGGGGGGTTGGCTTCAGTGTGGTAGAGGGGCCTGGGTTTGTATGGCTGTCCCCGGAGAGAAGGATAGAGATAATATGATGGATGAGGTATTTGAATTGTTTGGGTTGTAGTATACAAGTAGAAAGTTTTGTGGACATTAGACTAGTGTAGTTAAGAACAGTTTTTTTAAAGTTAGGAGTCTATAGGGGAAGAGCATGCTAGTGTTGAGGGCGTAGAGACTGGGAGGATATATGAGTAACAGTAGATATGTACCTTGTAGAGGATGGGGTAGTGGTGTGACATGGGGGGAGTGGTTTGCATTAGTAGGTTGGGTGATATAATTTAGGTAAGTTAAGGTAATTTGAAGTATTATTTGAGTAAGTAGGAATAAAGATTTGAGGGTCATGATGTTGGTTATTAGAATAGAAGTAGGGGGTGAGTTAAGTTGTGGAGTTAGCTTGAGTAAGAGATTATGGCTTAGGTTAATTGTTTAGTAGTTTATCAGGATAAGTTGTGTTTGGCAGTAATTTCTGAAAGGTAAGCTTACTATAATGGGTGAATTGTGGGAGGAGATTTTTGGGGATATGATGGGTAGTTTGGATTGGATGGTGGAAGTGGTGGGAGTGCCTAGCTAAGTATAAGCTTAGGGGTATTACGGGTGTGTGGAATTTGGGGGTAGGGTAGGGGAGCGGAGAGAGCCATAGGGCAAATGGAGTGGGTAGAGCCAAGGAAAGGGAAAATCTTGGTCAACTGAAAAACAATCAGTGGAGTGTAAGGTAAGTTCAGACAAAAGTATGGAAGGGGTAAGGGATATTCTAGCAGTGGTATAGGAAAGGATTAGAGTGATTCAGAGAGGTAAAAGATTGCACCACAGGAAGGAAGGCAAAGTTAGAGTCTGAGGGGGGAAGGGTTGGAAAGAAAAGAAAGTGAAAGAAACTGGGGGTGGAGTTGGAATAGGAATGGAGATGGATATCACAGTGGCTTAGCTGGTTGGAATCAGTACTGACAGGGTCAGGTCAGCAGTGTGAAACAGTACTGAAACAATTAAAAAGGAAGCATCTGTGAAAATAAGAGCTGAAGAGGGAATGAGAGCAAGCCAGAGATGGAAATGTTGCAGATATAAGTTTAAAAACAGGAGACAAAGGGAACAGAAGATGTACTAGGAGTTAAACAGCACTCTAGAGTGTGGCTAGCAACATTGAACCTACATATACTGGAACTATTGAGAGTTAAAACAACATTATACTAAAAGCTATTGGTACTATTAGTTAAAACCGCAAGGAATGTGGTTGACTGCTGGCATTGTGTTGCTGCCTGGTGGCCAAAGTTAGTTACTACAGCCAGAAAAAAACTAACCTGTGTGTATGCTCATCTGCCCTGTAGAAGTACTTTAAATAAGGAGCAGTTTACTTTCTTAAAAGCAGATAGTTTTAAAAACAGATTTGGAGTGTGGATAAATTGCAATAGAAGGAACAGCTACAGTTTAGAAAGCTGTGCTTTTTAGTTTGTTTTTGGAGCTGCTTCAGGCAGGTAACTGAAGCAGATTTATACTCTTTCACAAGGTATTTTGCTGGGTGAGTCTGTTGGGCAGGGGATGACCACAGAGTGTTTAACCCCTCGGGAGAAGCTGCAAGACATAAGGGGGAATACATACAAAAGGTTAGACCAGAAAAATAAGAAGAGACGGATGAGAGACCAGACCTAGCAAAACCCTAGAAAAACAGAGATTTAAGTGAGGTGCAATACAGACAAGAAATAACCAGTGTAGCAATAACAGTATTCCCAGTTGACTAAGAAATGAAAGCAGAGCACTAAAAGTAAAGGCAGTAGATTATACAGAAGTAGCAAATATTAGCAAACACAGTTAAGCCCTGTAAGCAGAACTGAAAACAAACATTCTTAAAAAACTGTAACGAGGCACTAGGAGTAAATGCAATAGATTGTACAGATAAAGCAACTTTTAACAAACACAAGTAACTTAGCCCTATAAGCAGAGCAGAAGACAATTCTGCTTAAATTGTAATGTAATACTAGAAGTAAAATGCAGTAGCTTGTACAGATAAAGCAACTTTTAGCAAGCACAGTTAACTCTGCATTGACAGACAGTGCTTAGTAGCAATGTAAATGGCAGTAAATAAAACAGTATGTTGTACACAGTACCTTCTAAAGCCAGAAAGCACACAGGAGGCAGGGGAGAGTAGAAGCTTCCATGTGGACTGCACAGAAAGCTGGAAGGATTTTAAAGATGGCACCACAGGAAGGAAGGCAAAGCTAAATAGTCTGGGGAGGGATTGGAAAGAAAAGAAAGTGAAAGAAACTGGGGGAGGGGTTGGATTAGAAACTGGATAGAGATAGATATCACAGTGGCCTAGCTGGTTGGAACCAGTACTGACAGCGTCAGGTCAGCAGTGTGAAACAGCACTGAAGCAATTAGAAAGGAATCAACTGTGAAAATCAGAGCTGAAGAGGGAATGAGAACAAGCCAGAGATGGAAATGTTGCAGGTATAAGTTTAAAAACAGGAGACAAAGGGAACAGAAGGTGTACTAGGGGTTATACAGCACTATAGAGTATGGTTTGCAACATTAAACCAACATATGCTGGAACTATTGGGAGTTAAAACAACATTAAACTAAAAGCTATTGGTACTATTAGTTAAAACAGCAAGGAATGTGGTAGACTGCTGGCATTGTGTTGCTACCTGGTGGCCAAAGTAAGTTACTACAGCCAGAAAAAAAACAAATCTGTGTGTATGCTCATCTGCCCTGTAGTAATACTTTAAATAAGGAGCAGTTTACTTTTTTAAAAGCAGATAGTTTTAAAAACAGATTCGGAGTGTGGATAAATTGCAATAGAAGGAACACCTACAGTTTAGAAAGCTATGCTTTTTAGTTTATTTTTGGAGCTGCTTCAGGCAGGTAACTGAAGCAGGTTTATACTCTTTCACAAGGTATTTTGCTAGGCAAGTCTGTTGGGCTGGGGATGACCACAGAGTGCTTAACCTGTCGGGAGAAACTTCTAAAGCCAGAGAGCACACAGGCAGGGGAGAGTAGAAGCTTCCATGTGGACTGTTATTTTTCTCTTAATTAATGTATACTCTTTTCTTTTCAAACAACTGCAGCAAAAGTTTGCAACTTTTGTCTCCTTGTACATTGTTCTCTTTCCAGAATCTCTGTTGTTCATTTTCATAAATATGCCAAGATGCACAGCATTCTCATTATCCTGTCCTCTGTTACTATTACTTCATTCAACTTTCTCAAGCACATCTAACTACAATGTATCTGTCACTGTGGTTTGCAAATTAATAAGTTTATCTAATTTTAGTATTTGCAGTAGAAGTATTCATTTGCTTGCATTACCAAGTCAATTTTCCACTTCAGTGCCAGCCAGGGTTGCCAAACGTCCCTATTTGAGCGGGATTGTCCCAGGATCAGCAACCCAATCCCGAGTCCCGCACTGCCGGTTTAAATCCCGGCAAAACAGCCCTCCGCCTTTTTTTTTTTGATTGGGCTGTGTACGGGCCAATCAAAAATCGCTAAACACGGAGCTGCTTGTGTTTAATGCAGAACTTCAGGCAGTTCCGCATTAAACCCAGCTCTGTTTTGCGAGTTTTTTGATTGGCTCGTATACCGGCATATGGGCAAATCAAAAATTGCTAAACACGGAGCTGCTTGTGTTTAATGCGGAACATCAGGCAGTTCTGCATTAAACACAGCTTTGTTTTGTGAGTTTTGTGATTGGCTCGTATATCGGCACATGGGCCAGTCAAAAACCGGTAAACACAAAGTTACTTGTGTTTAATGCGGAACTGCCTGATGGTGCTGTATTAAACTGAAGTAGCTCAGTAGCTCTGTGTTTAAAGACCTTTTTTTTTTTTTTTTTTGATCCTACCCGGTCAGTCGGAAATCTGGCAACCCTGGTGCCAGCTGTACTTGCATCTTTTAGCATCCTTTGCAAAAGCACCTGTACATGTTGCTGCTTCTTTGCCTGTTCTGCCATGTTCTCACTCTTCCTGTGAGCTGCCTATTGGCACCTATCAATAGAAGACAGTAGGGGAAATTCCGTAATGTCCTGACCAGATTACTGTTAGTGTGATATCACATTGGGCCTTACCTGAAAAAAAGGACGATCCCACAAAACAAAAGTAATTAAAGTGTAATTTCCAGACTTTTTAACAAACCATCATCTGTCATTAGAACAAATAAGGAGAACAGGGTGCATGAAAGTTTACTTGTTTGTTATAGTTACCTGCAAAATCAGTGTTGTTTTATACATATGTTCTGTAATCCACCATTGGGTTGTACTTGCATCCGGGAATAAAATGTGGCCTTTCTAAGCTAAGAGAGCTGGTTATGAATACAGAACCCCTGCAGTACAAGATCTCTTATCTCTGCAATTCTGTTTGTTCACACTATCAAACTATTTGTTACTGTGAAAACATTTTACATTTAAATGTTTCTGATCCAGGATTTGTAGTGACCGTTGAGTTCACTCCTGACCGTTATGATGTCAGCTATCCTTTCTCTGCCAGTTAGCACCCCACGTAACTCATTAAAGGGAACCTACCATATCAAGGAGAAATTAGCAATATCAGTAACCAAATGTATGAGTGTTGCAGGGAGGATGAAGCCCAGTGGCTGAGAAGTTATTAACAGTAAAAGCAAGAAGAGATCTTGTGTTGCTTTCCATGGAAGGATGTCTTAGTCCATCGTAAAGTTAATTAATTTGACAGTTGATAGTGGTTTCATTCGTTGTATATTATGAGATGTAATGCTCACAGCCTTTAGAAGTCTTGTGGCATTCTGGTAGCACATTGGCAGATATTGTCTAAAAAGGGCAGTGTTTTTCTCTCTCTCTGGAGTTTGTGTGTGGTTGCAAAATGAGTCTTGGCTATTGTAGGAGGTTTGGAGACTGTTGCCTTAGTGACAGTTGCAAAGGTGTTGATGGAAATTTGAGGGATTGATGCTCATTTAGCTCAATTGTACTGATGTCAGATAGGCAGGTGGTCAAAGATAGTACATTGCTTTGTGAGCTTTGACCTTATCATTACAGACAAAAGGCAGGGATTTAAATGGCTTATTGGTGAGTTACAGGATAAGTGTGAATTTTTTGTTGTTAAATTGGTTGAGGTGAAAGAGAAAACATAAATAAGGGATTTGTGTGTGCTGAAGAAAGAAAGGGGTTGAAATGTCTGGGCTTTGTGCAAAACAGAAAAAAACTGAGTAGGCTCATTTGGTACAGACATGGGTAGTATAAATTTGGACTGTACCTGCTTGGTGTTTGTACCATATCTGGTTGTATTAGCTGACCATCCTCTTAATACTGTTGTCTGTTTTCAGTCTTGTTAAAGAATAGGTGCTATCATAATTCTGAAAATCTGATGAAGTTTGCTTGCTGGCTAAGAAAATATATATTTTGATGATTATCATCAGCATCATTCTGTACAGATGGCTGGACAGCAGGTCCAGTTTTTCAATATCATGAGAGTGTAATAAACAAAACATAACACTTTATTTGGACTGGCCACCAGTTTTTAATGTATTCCCATGACAGGATGGTTTGGTTCTCTGATGCAGTGGTAGCCATGGAAAGGATAGTTCATTATGTTTCTCCTCTCAGGAAAGAACAAGTTATTTGAAGTATATGTAAGAGCACTTAGAAAATATGAATGGACATGGAGCAATGGCTTTAAAACAACTATTACTTTGGACAGCACCCCTAGAGCAACCAGATTTTTGGCTCAGTCTTTAAGACAACAAAAGGTTGAAAGGATGATAACTAAATCGGGAATTATGAAAATAATATGCCAGAAGTGGACCCAGGAATATTATAAGCAAATTGTAGACCTTGAGAGTGTAACATACATGAAATGGTAACATAATTGAGGCAGCTGCATCTGCCTCAGTTAACAAAAGTAGAAAGAGTGTTATTAACATAAAAAATAAAGGAAAATGAAATTAAAAAAGCAGTGAGAAACCATAATACATTGAAAACCCTTCCTTGTGATAGAATTCTAATAGAGGAGTGGAAGAAGGATAAAGATCAGGAGATAATAAAAATCTGACTAGTAATTTTTAACCATGTTTTTGTGGGTGGGGATGTGCACGTGCATTGGAAAGAAGCAGTATGGATAGCTACACTAAAGTGGGTGAAAGATCCTTTTTAATCCAGGTCATACAGATCCATTTTGATTCAGAATCATGACCAAAGTGTTGATGACTATTTTGGCAAAAAGAAGGACAAACGTATTGTTGAGAATAGTAGACCTGGATCAGATTGAGTTTATTGAAAGGATGCAAACATTTGACAGTATTAACAGAACCGTTATGATTCAAAAGGATGCACTGGACAGTAATAACATATTAATAAGTTTGGATGTTGAAAAAAAAAACATCCGATAGAGGGAGAATTTATGAACAGATCCCTTAAGGCATTTTTGTTTTCACAAACATGGACCATGTCAGTATTTATTATCAGTAGAGGAGTTCAAACTAGGGTGAAGTATGCTGGTGAGCTGTCTAAAGTGTTTAACTTTACAAGAGTAACAAGACTAAGCTGTCCACTTTCACCAGTACTCTTTGTTTTATGTTTTACAGCCATTAGCCATGGACATAGACAAAGATAAATTGAAATACAAGGAAAAATACTAATGAAATTAGATATACATTGGAAAAATACTACTGAGAGAATATCCCTTGCTGCATATGAATTACTATTTTACTATTTTATATTACCTCTTCAAAACATGATATAAAATTATATTGATAAACTGAAATGTTTTAATAGCATAGGCGGTGTGACACCCATGCCCTGGCCCAGCAATCAGAGCCTCAAACCTCACCACTAACACCAGTGAGGAGCGTCTCATATAGGAGGAAAGGATAACAAATACACATAGTAAAGTGCAGTCTCCCTTAAGAGCACACAGAGATCACAGTCAGTCCGGGGGTAGTCACTCCCTTGCTCTCTAGGTCCCCAGTAAGACTTCCCACTGGCACAGCTATAGGGTCCAGATATCAGCCAGCTGGGCAAGCTAAAATCTCCAGCACCCTCTCTGTCCAACCAGTGTTTCATGTTCCTGCCCAAGTAGCTGACACGCACACACTTTGAGATAAGAGTTTATACAACCACACAGATACTTCTGGGGAAGGCTGGCACAGGTTCTCCAGCTGTGCCCCTTTTACCCAGACTATACGGTAGTAATCACTGCCACCACCCACTTAATATTTATCAGCTACTCAAAGGCCCTTAAAAGGGTGTCCAATTATTACTGTGCAATATTATTATCCAATTGGTAGTATCGCCCAGGGCTAAAGCTATAGGAGTGGCTTTGTACAATTTTACCAAAGGCATGCAAGTACTCTTAAGAGCTTAATTATCTCTACACAAAACAGCCACAGTTGAAAGGTTTTAAAATATTTAATAATAAATAATAAAAACACAAGACAGTGCTTCTTACTGCACAGTACTATTCAAGAGTTCAGAGATCATAGAGAAATACTTAATAATTCAGTAGTACAGTTCTGACATCATAGAAAAACACTTAGTTTAATCTTTTTAGTCTCTAGCTATTTTTAAGAGAAAACACAAGTCTAAGATAAACGTACATGTAGAACACAGGCAGAGAGTGCTGATGAGTTGGATGGTCAAGACAAAATGCTTAATGCCCTCTGATTCTCTCTGTTTTTAAAATCACATTCCTGGTTCCCATTACATCATTCTTCACACTTCCCTGGGGTCCCAGGCTAACATAAACTACATTTGCATTCTTAACATCTCCTTGTGTTATCTTGCAGCTGGTCAGGAAGCAGAGAAATAAAAATATGTTTGCATGTTTAAGTCTAGCAATTTACCTCTTGGTTAAAACAATAGAAAGAATGTCTTCATCTAGACCGACCGGAGCCAACTTTAAAGATCAAAGACAGTCATAAAATGCTTGACTTAGCTTCCTTACAGCAAATTGTACTGTTACATTTTTTTCAGTGCCACATGTATTTACAGATGACAGAATTATCTCCAGAATTCTATCTGGCTAGGCTGGCAGCCTTCACCCATATCTTCACAGGCAGATATAAAATAAATGAAGCATAAACAAAAGCTATAGCAATGTACTGTGCCCCAACATAGAACTTGGTACACTATTCTCTTCTTTGCCATTTGGTCTTTCTGAAGTACTAAAGTTTTTTACAAAATGTCTAGCCCCAGTCATAGTTTTTTGCAGATATCATAAGGTTCAGATTTTAACTTATTTGGATGACTTTATTATTTATGCTCCCTCTTCATAGGTTCTTCTGGAGGACCAGGAATTCACAGTGTTTCTTTGAAGTATGGGCTTCAGTCTCAGTCTAAATAAGTTAATGCTAATTCCTTCCCAGAACTAGCTTTTCGTGGGATACAGGATTCAGACCCTTACTATGATGGCTTTTCTTCCTCTACCCAAGGTCCTCTTGTGGTAACTTTATTTCAGTCCCTTCTTCCTTTGCAGGAGACCCCAGCAGGAAAAAGTCTCAGAGCCCTGGGGTCCATAGCGCCCACTATTTCAATGGTTACTTTTGCCAGACTCCCAGTTTAATTTCTCCATGTCTTTTGTGTTTCTAATACAATGATGGGAATGGACCCCGTTCTTAAGTCAAGATATCATTAAAATTTATGAAATTGATATTGTTTCAGTCTCTGATGTTAGTCAAAAGTGCTGTTCGCAGCACCCTCAGTGTGTTCAGAAGTAACTCCTCATGTAATTCATATGGAGTTACATGTACTGGTAGCATGTCTAAATACGACTGCAAATTCTTCTTATATTTTTTGCACCTACTATTATTGGAACTGTCTGGGCAAAATACCACATTGCTCTTACTTCTGTCCGCAAATCCTGGTATTTTATGACTTTGTGTCACTGTACATAAGACACCATAATCACTGGCTAGCAATTTCAGTGATCAGTGCTACTTTTGTCTTTTTGTTTCCCTAGATTACTACATCAGGTTTTTTCGGGTCTATATTTAGAACTGTTAGTAGTGGGTGAGTCCATGCAATATAAACGTCATCATTTTCTATGTTGCTTTGTGGTTCATGTGAAAATTAAGTTCAAGTAAAAGGTATATGCCCTGTTCCCCACTGTAGTTTGATCCTGAAGTTGGTATATATAGTTAGGGGGAGTGTGTAGCCTCCCACTTAGTTTGGGTATATATTGTCTTCTGGAAAGTTAGTAATTGCTGTTGTAAGTATGCATGTCTGTGGTTTAAAATGTATTGTTTTGAAGCTTTCAGTGAAATATAATATAAAACCAAAGTAGGTTGGGGCTATACTCCCCACACCCCCCCAATGTGGGGGGCTGTGCCCCCCTAACTATATATACTAACAAAAGGATCGCACTAGTGGGGAAAGGGCATATACCTTTTACTTGCCTTACAGTACTCTACACAGTGCCAGTACTTCACTTCAGTGAAATGAGCTTTCAGTGATTTGGTTAGGGTGAATTCAAATTCAGTGAAACAAAGTAGATCCGTATATACATATATATATATATATATATATATATATATATATATATATATATATATATATATATATATATATATATATATATATCTTTCTAACGCACACTGCTTGCGTAGGCCCCCTAACATTGCAGTATTGCACTTTGTTTTTCTTTATTCATGTAAATATGTAAAATATTTCATATTTTTTTCTTAACGTTTGACAAACACTCTTCAGTAACTGAAGCCCTGTACCTCCCAGAGGGATGCTTTAACTGTAGCTTCCTATTGGGTCACATAAATTGTCAGATGTCCTTTTGCTTCCTAATGTGCAAAGTACTGTTCATGAAATATTAATCTCAGTATTAGAATACTTTTGAGGGGGAAGTACCTGCATCTTGGAAGAAAACAGTGATGGTAGTATTACAGAAGAGGATAAATACACTTGAAATCCAGATTCGTGTATACTCATTTCAGTTTTAAACCATGATTATAAAGTGTATAAAACATAAACCACCACTGCGCGAAAATACAGTACTTTTATTTATTGCAAGAATAATAAAAAAATATAAAAACGGTAAGCACTTTTGCGACAATGTCGCTTCTTCGGACCATTAAAAAAGGTATTCATATTCAACTTTCTTAAATACATGCAGCTAAAAAACGTCTTGCAATGAAAATCTAAATACAATTGGATACATTTGAGTAATTAACAATAAATTTCAATGTTGCTAAACTCAGAACAACCAATGAAATGTATACTTACTACATCTAACCTATCATACACTTACAAGCTGAACCATTCGTAATCATTAGATCGCGCTCACCGTAAAAGAATAAAAGCACCAATCCTAAATACTCAGTGCAACTGGTTTATCAAATCAACTTGGGTATATACTTATAACTGCCAATCAGAATCACGTAGGAATAAGCACTGATTCCACATGTATTCTGAATAGGCATTATAGCCCACATAACTCAAACAAAACAAGCCTTCTACACAACAAATAAAATGTGAACACTGAGTATTCACACACTTATTCTCCATGAGCGTCATCTCCACCCAGAAACTCCCCTTAGCTAATTTTGTTTTAGTGGATCACAGAGATAGACCTGTTTGTTTACCTACAGAATCACTAAATCCCCACGGATGTCTCTCCCTTGGATGGGTCCAGAGCCGCTGAGCAGGCACCGGCTTCTGAGGATGTCTTCAGGCCTCAGCATTTCTATATAAAACCAATGCCAGCTTCAAAATAAAAGACAAAAGCAACTTCTAAAGCTAAAAACCAACGCATGAGCCACATGCTCAGGCCTGTATGCCCAAAAAGCAGATGATCAAAATGGCTGAAGACCTAATTACCTTGATCAGGTGTTCCCAACCCCCTCCTGATAAGAGGCCTAGGCAAGACACTGATTATGAATCTTCAGATCAGGTTTCTATTTATTCTGATTCCTCTTCTGATCAGGAATTTTCCACCCTTTGAGGATTCTGATGCAGAGTGAATCTATCCCATCTGCATTTCCTCCTGAAGATTATTCCTTTGGAGAAACCTTGCATACTTTGAGGGAGCATTTTCACTGGGAGAGTCAATATTTCTCAGAATCAAAAAAGAGGCTTAGGGATTTCCTTCTTCTCCCTCAGCATAGGCCTTTAGCCATACCTCCTGTTTTAGACATTGTGGATGATGTATTTTCGGAGTCAAGCTTGACTCCAGACTCCTTACCTCCGCCTCCTAGCAAGCCAGACAGATATTACAGGGTTCCTGATTCACACAAATTTTTATTTAAAAACCCTGCTGCTGATCCTGAAACTATTTCACAGGGTCCAAAAGGTGTAAAGGCCTCAACAGCAAGAAATCCTACCCCCTCTGATAGAGATTCCAGGGCACTGGATAGATGGGGAAAGAAGGTTTATACATCTGCAACCTTGGCAATTAGGGCCTTAAACTGCCAGTTTCATGTGCTTAAGTATCAGCAGCATGTTATGGGATTACTGAAACAGAAAATTATGTTGATTTCTGAATGTGTAGAAAATAAAGAATTGCAGGAATTATTGCATGCAGCAGAACAAGTTGGAAATTTGCAATATGGTTTTGATTCCTTAGAGGCCTCCTGCAGGGCCGCAGTTACTGGATCTGTCATTAGAAGGCATGCCTGGCTAAAAGAGCAAAATTTGCCTGATCATGTTAAAGCTAAATTGCTGGATGCACCTTTACAGCATGATACTCTGTTTGGTATTAAGGCAGAAGAGGTTTTAAAGAAAATGGAAGACAAAGCTAAGTCTATGCAAACTGTAAAAGACTTCTTACAAGTGCAGCCACCAAAATTCAGTCACTGGCTTACAAAAAATTGGTCCTTTCCTGTGTCTGACAGAGCTCCACAGGGCAAATCTAGGCACCCTAAAGGTTCTAGATACCAGTCACTGGATTCTTACAGGTCAAAGCAATGGGGTGCCTCCACCTCCAAATCTGGAGGAAACAACGTAACCCTACAGTAAACAATCTCAATGACTTCCCTCTGCCATCACTTGCCATCACCAAGCACTTATCTTTTGGTAGCTCCCTTAGGGGGAAAATTAGCACTTTTTGCTTAAAATTGGCAGTTAATAACCCAGGACAAGTGGGTATTAAACATAGTATCCCAGGGATACAGATTCCACTTCCACACTCTGCCAATTCCAAACAGTTGGCCAGATCTGCCAAAAAATCAATGGGCAGAGGCACAGAAACAAGTTGCGTCCCTCATGGATATGGGGCTATTCAGCCAGTACCAGAACAGGAAAAAGGACAAGGGTTTAACTCGACTGTCCTTGGTACCCAGAAAAGACAAGGCCTGGCGCCTAGTACTGGATTTATCAATTTTGAACACATTCCTGGACATTCCTAAATTCAAAATGCTACCTTTGAAGCAGCTTCTGCCCATGCTGGGCAAGAACGCTTGGCTAGTGACTTTAGACTTAAAAGAGGCATACCTGCATATCCCAATAAGGGAATTGTGCAGAAGAGACCTCCATTTCATGGCTAGCTTTATGCATTACCAATTCTCTGCACTGCCCTTTGGCTTCTTTACTGCACTCAGGGTCTTTACAAAGTGCCTGGCACCATTAATTGCATTTTGCAGACAAAGAAGTATGCAAATCTATCCTTACTTGGATGACTGTCTCATTCAAGCAGAGAACAAGGACATTCTTCTTCAGCATCTGGCATTTGTGAAAAGGCTTCTAACATGCCTAGGGTACACAATAAACAAAAAGACATCACAACTGGTAACCTCTCAAAAGATAACATTCCTGGGTGGCAAGCTTGAATACAACTGCCCAGATGGCTTTCCTCATGCCAGACAAACAAAGGCAACTGACTATTTACTTCAAACAGATGGCAACAAAAACCCAGATCTGAAGTAGGAACTTCATTTGTCAGCAACCTTTGGGATACGGATCCGATCTCGGATCCGAGCCGGCAACTTCTACCACAGCATAGATCTGAGCTCCTAGCTCCTCCCTTTACCCATAATCCCCTGCCAACCCTGACTGACCTCAGATCTAGTTTGCCGTGCTTCAAGCTACAAGCTGGATTTCGAGCTCCTGCTATTTGGATAAGTTTTGTGAGCAAGACTTTCTATTTTTTCTTCCCTTTTCTTGTGTGAGTATGAACAAGTGTTTAGGTATCCTATATTTAACTTATTTAACTTATTTTGTGTTTATTTTTCCTCCCTGCCCTCGCTGGTCATAGTGTGTGTTTGTGGTGTGTGTAGGGGCCTAGTGAGTGTGTTTTCTGTATTACTATGTTGGAGGCACCTAAAACCATCTTTTCAAAGTGCACCGAGTGTGGCCATAAGCTTTCACCGGCGGATGGCCACACCCGGTGCGTTAGGTGCCTTGGGGTTGAACACCTCTCCTCGGGATGCGAGATTTGCGCAGCGTTCAACCCCAGGGCACTTAAGGACCGGAGGTCGAAGCTGATTCTGGCGGGCCTTTTGCCCCTGGATTCGGCTCCGTCCTCTGGTGCTTCTGTGGCCGCTACCCAGCCCTCGGTGGTAGCCACCCCTGTCTCCCTCCCTCCGGTCAGGACTCAACCTCCCGCTTCGGCTCCGGAGGAGAAGGAGGCCGGGAAAGACAAACAGAAGGAGAAGCACCATAAGCGGCGGGCCGATGACTCCTCCTCGGCCCTGCCCGCCAAACGGGCTTCTCCATCCAGAGCTTCTGGATCGCCTCCTCCTCGGCTCCGGTCCCCTTATTTCTCACTGGGACCCGGGGAGGAGGGGACCCGGTCCCCGTCGAGGTCATCGAGGCGACACTCTAGGTCTGCCTCAGTGGCCTCTTCGAGGTCCACCTTTAGCATGTCAGACGCAGACATGGATCGGATGATGAGGAGGTTCATCCAGGCCCAGCTGCAGATGGGAGTGCTCTTGCCTCCCCCCCCCCCCTCCGGGGGGGGAGCTCGACCCCATTTTTTGCTCCAATCGCTCCTTCTCCGACCCGCTTTCTGGGTTCGGAGCATTCGGAGCCGAGCCGCGTTGGATCCGGGGGGTGGGTCGGAGCCGATAGTACTGGTTACTTCGGCTCCGACTGGTCCCTCAAGCTTGTCGGATCCGACCTCTCAGAGCCGTAGGCTGAGCTTCGGATCAGAGGGATTCGGTGTGACTTCAGCTCCGTCCCGGTCGGAGCACACGAGTCCTTCGGATCCGAGGGTCTCAGCCCCGGATCCATTCCCCGCTTCGAATCCGAGTGGGAGTCGACTCTCGGATCCTATCAAGAGTGGCTCCCCCTCTGCTTTCGCAGTGGTGGAGAGGGCACTGTTGAGTGCATCCGGGCCTCCGGTCCTTGCTTCGGCTCCCCCCTGCACTCCCTCTCAGCTGGTTCAGGCTCCCATCAGCCGGCCTTCGGGGCAGCCTGCTTCAGCGCCTCTGGGTGTTTCTTTGGAACGTGACATTGCTGGTGAGTCTTCCTCGGGCAGCCCCCCCCCCCCCCGAGGAGGTCCCTCACAAAGCTAAGTGTAAGAGGAGACACGCGGACTCCCCCGAGTCCCTTACGGAAGATACGGACTTAGATAAAGGGGAAGGCTCCCCAAGGTCACCCCCCGAGGATGTCTCCTTTGGAGACATCATGGAAATGCTCAGGATTAGGGGAGGGTGGTCTGCCCACAAGGCTTCCTCTGATGAGTCCATATTCCTAGAGGCGTTCGAAGCAGGGCCATCTACCTCTTGGGTGTCCCCTCCCCCCGACCCCCTGGTGGACCTTATTTCCACCAGGGCTTGGAAGGAGCCGGACACTGTAGAGCCAGTCCCCAAGCACCCGGATAGGATTCTGAGTCCCCCTGCAGGAAGAACCCACTGGAGCAGAGGTCCCCCCGTGGATGCCATGTTGGTGGCGGTGGCCACTAAGAGGGAGTTGGCTCAGGAGAGCTCCACGGTCCACCCGCCGAGCAAGGAGTCTAGAGTGATAGATCACCTTGGGAAGCGGGTCTTTAGTTCATCAACCTTCTCCATGAGGGCACTGAACTGTATGGCACACGTCATCCGGATGCAGCGAGATCTAATAAAAGAATACGCTGCCTCCCCCCCAGAGTCCATGTCGGAAGGGGACAAGCAGCTGTACTCCTCCCGAATGTCCACTCTACGTTCAGTTTCCAACACCACTATGCGGCTCTTGTCTCATGCCACGGAAGGAGCCGCTAGAACTGGCAGAGCTGGCCTGGTAATGAGGCGCCAAGCCTGGCTCCGACATTGTGACTTCTTGGAACCCTTTAAGGCGTCATTCACGAATGCCCCCTTTGATGGTTCTGCACTGTTTGGCAAAACCATTCGTGACACTTTAGTCCAGAGCAAGAAAGACAGGTAGATGTTGTCTGCCATCGGAGTCCGCTTCTCTGTTCCCCAGAGATCCTTTTCTAAGAACCAAAAGGGTCAGAAGAAGATGTGGTTCTGGAAATCGCATCAGTCCCAGTCTGCTCCAGACAACCAGTCCTCTCGTGGCAGAGGAGGACAGGGAGGACGCCGCCCAAGAGGCAGAGGGGGTCCCAGAAATTTTGGGTCCAGAGAAGCCTTCTCTGAGAGGCCCATGCAGAACCCCTGAGGGGTTGCCCGGCTGCTCCACTCTGGAGGCAGTCGGGGGGCATCTTTCGAAGCACCTAGCAATGTGGGAATCCATAACAACAGATCGCTGGGTGCTTTGCATCATATCCAGAGGCTACCAAATTCCCTTTATTGTAACCCCCAAAACCAGAAGCCTCCCCGACGTACCACCCAATCAGAGGGAGGCGGCTGCTACAGAAATTCAGCAGCTTTTACAAAAAAGAGCCATCCAACCCATCCCCCCAGATCAGTTCAGATCAGGGTTTTACTCCAGGTTCTTTCTGGTGCCAAAAAAGACTGGGGACTTGAGGTCCATCCTCAACCTCTCTCTCTTGAACCTGGCAGTACCCAAAGAAAAGTTCCGAAAGGTCACGCTACAATCTATTCTCCCCCTGTTACGGGAGAACGACTGGATGTGCTCGATAGACTTCAAGGATGCGTACTACCACATTCTTGTGGACAGACGTTCCAGGAGGTTCCTCTGCTTCTGGCTGGGAGCCAGTCGCTTTCAGTTCAGGGCTCTCCCCTTCGGTCTCACCTCAGCCCCCAGGGTGTTCACCAAAGTCTTGGCGGTTATAGCGGCCCACCTGAGGCTTCAGGGAATTCAGGTCTTTCCGTACCAGGATGACTGGCTCCTCATCGCCCCAACAGGGCATCTGCTCTGTTCAGGCAGGGATTATTTCCTCAATCTTGCTCCACGCCTAGGGTTGACATCAACATGGCCAAATCCTCTCTGGCTCCTACACAGGTGATAGATTTCATAGGGGCGAGATTGGATTCCAGACTAATGCTTGACTTCCTGACTCCCGATCGGCTTCAGAACCTGAGGTTGCATGTTCAGGCCATTCTCCAACTTCCTGCTCCACTGGCGGAATTGATCCTGAGGGCTCTAGGGTCCATGGCGGCAGCAATTCCTCTGCTGCCCCTAGCCTTTCTAAATATGAGGGTCCTGCAGTGGACCCTCCAGCTACAATGGTCCCTGTCTCGCAACCCCCTGTCCCATCCTATTCCCCTAAGCAGGGCTTGCAGAGGGTCGCTCATGTGGTGGCTCCAATCACCCCGAGTCTTCACACAGGACGACCATTCTCGATGCCTTCCCCCATCGCCACAGTGACCACGGACGCCTCTCGCCTGGGGTGGGGGGGGCACTATTCAGGCAGAACGGTCCAAGGCACGTGGAACGACACAGAGACCTCCTTGCATATCAATGTCCTAGAGATGAGGGCGGTGCTTTTGACATTGCAGGCACTTCACAGCCTTCTTCCGATTGGGATGATTGCGGTACAAACGGACAACATGTCAGTTGTCGGTACATCAACAAACAGGGGGGAACCAGGTCTTATCCTCTTTGTCGCGAGGCCATGAGAGTGTGGGAATGGGCGATATCCACCAACCGCTTTCTCATTGCAACGCACATTCCGGGATGGTCCAACATCCTAGCAGACAGGCTCAGTCATTTGATTCTGACCCCATACGAATGGTCTCTCAATCCTCTAGTAGCGAAACAAATATTTGCCCAATGGGAGCAACCCTGTTGAGATCTTTTTGCCTCTCCTTCAAATACCAAATGCAACACCTACTTTGCTCTAATCCCCCTTCAGGGGGAGTCCCCAAGAGACTCTGTAGTACATGCTTGGCCTCCCGGTCTCCTTTACGCTTACCCTCCATTGCCCATGATGCTAAAACTCTTACAGAAAGCCAGTCGGCTGGGGAGCAAAATGATCCTCATTGCCCCATTCTGGCCTCATCAAACGTGGTTCCCGTGCCTGTGGTCTTATTTGATTAATCCACCCTGGATTCTGGATCCCCTCCCGGATCTCAATACTCACCCTCTGGGTCTTCCGACCCCCAACCTGGTGAACCTCAAGCTGACTGCTTGGTTGCTCCAGTTCCACTCCTGATAAGGACTCCCGGAATCTCCTCACCAGTCAAAGCCATCCTAGTAGCAGCACATAAACCTTCCACCAGAAGGGTCTATCGGAGTAAGTGGAAACGTTTCTCCATTTTGGCGGAGCACCATCACTTAGATCCTTTCACGGCGCCTCTTACGTCGGTTTTGGATTTTCTAACTACCCTTTTTCATCAAGGGGCTAGCTGCTCTACAGTCAAGGTACAACTAGCAGCGATTTCGCATTATCATGTAGGGCATGAATCGGGCCCTCTAATTACTTCCAAGCTTTGTAAAGCTTTCCTCAAGGGTACCTTCCTTCTCAGACCTCCGGTCAGGGAGGTAGTACCCCCATGGGATTTATCTTTGGTTCTACAGGCCTTTTCAAGCCCCCCTTTTGAGCTGGCGGCTACGGTTGATCTTAAATACCTCTCTTGGAAGACGGCCTTCTTGGTGGCCATTACTTCAGCTAAAAGGGTCTCTGAGCTTCAGGCTCTGTGTTAAACCGCCGTACTTAGCCTTCCATCAGGATAGAGTTTACTTCAGGATCAATCAGTCCTTTCTGCCTAAGGTATCTTCGGAAGCTAATATTAATCAGTCTGTTAATCTTCCCGTGTTCTTTCCCAATTACCAGAACAAAGGAAAGTACAAACTGCATTCCTTGGATGTGCACAGACAATTACGCTTTTATATTCATCGAACTGCTGGTCATAGGCAATCTGACCAGTTGTTTGTCTCCTTTGCCAAAACAAATTTAGGCAAGTCAATTTCTAAAGTTACCCTGTCACGGTGGATAGCTAGTTATATCCTCTTGGCATATCAGAGTTCGGGAAGGCCTGCACCTCAGGGAGTCCGAGCTCATTCTACTAGGGTCGTCGCTACTTCGGCGGCTTTTAAATCTAGGGTTCCCTTAGATAATATTTGTTCCGCAGCCACTTGGGCCTCATCTCATAACTTTATCAGCCATTACAAACTGGATGTTGTCTCCAGAGGTAGGGCGTCCTTTGGCTCTGCAGTGCTCCGGAATATTCTTCCATAAAGGCCACCCAGGATTCAGGTAGCTGGGGACTCTGTCCCAAAGGTTGCTGACAAATGAAGTTCCTACTTCAGATTAAGAAGTTATGTATCACCATAACGTTCCATCTGAGTAGTTATCTTCATTTGTCTGCAACCACCCCCCCCCCTCCTTCCATCTGATCTATAGGATTCTGTTTAGGATCTATCTTAGATAAGCCCCTTCCGGGGCACAGTAACAATGGTTATATCGGGCAAACTTGATCTGAGGTCAGTCAGGGTTGGCAGGGGATTATGGGTAAAGGGAGGAGCTAGGAGCTCGGATCTGTGCTGTGGTAGAAGTTGCCGGCTCGGATCCGAGATCGGATCCGTATCCCAAAGGTTGCAGACAAATGAAGATACCTACTCAGATGGAACTTTATGGTGAGTACATAACTTCTTATTATCTGCAAGACAAATTCTGTAGGCTTTGGGGTTCATGGCATCATGCATTCTACTGATTCCATATGCAAGTCTGCATATGAAGAAACTACAGTGGTACCTAAAAAGTTTATGGAGTCAACATTGTCACAGTCTGGAAACAATGATTCCTCTCATTCCCTGCCTACAACAGGAGTTTCTTTGGTGAGCAGAGGCATGTCACCAAAACATGGGATGGTCTTTCACTCTACCCCCTGCCAGTCAAACCTTAACTACAGATGCATCAGACTATGCATGGGGGGCCCACCTGGCGGGAAGATGCATTCAGAGCATATGGACCCCAAAACAAATGCATCTGCATATCAACCAAAAAGAGATGTTAGCTGTTCAAAATGCCCTGACAGCCTTCAAGGACTTATTTCATCCAGGACAACTACTGATAAAGACGGACAACACCACGGTTATGTGGTACATAAACAAGCAGGGGGGCACACACTCATACACCCTTTGCAGACTAGCCATGGCATTGTGGCACACAGCCTTGACTTACCAAGTACATTTTCATGCTCAATTCCTGCCAGGAAAGCAAAATACTCTGGCAGACGACTTAAGCAGAAACCTTATGGACCCTCACGAGTGGAAACTGGATCCACAAGTCTTCAGCATGATAACAAAGAAATGGGGGAGCCCGGACATAGACTTATTTGCCCCTCCTCGGAATTATCAACTGGACAAATTCTGCACAAGGACTTATCACAGACAAGCATGGAAAGTGGATGCCCTATCCTTCAGTTGGAAAAACCTATCAGTTTATGCCTTTCCTCCTCTGCCTCTTCTTCCCAATGTCCTACTAAAGGTCAGACAAGAAAAAACAAAAATGATACTAATTGCCCCGGACTGGCCCCGCCAACACTGGTACCCAATCCTAAGGAATATGTCTCAATTCCCATTGGTACTTGCCTCAAATACCTCACTTACTGTCTCAGCAAAACAGTCAGATCCTGCACAATCAACTCCAAACACTGAACCTGATGGCTGATCATGTAGTTATTCAAACAACACCTCTCAGTAAATCTGTGATGGATGTCATTTTGGAAGCCAGAAGGCTTAGCACTAGAAAACCTTTTGCTGATAAATGGAATAAATTCTATGCTTGGAACCAAGCACAAGGAACTGACACAGCAGAGCCAAATATTCCTCAGATTTTACAATACTTGACTGAGATGCTTGACAAAGGCCTATCTTTTTCATCAATAAAAATACATGCCTCTGCCATCTCGGCTCATTACAACACAGAGCCACCGATCTTTTCGCACCCTTTGCTAAAACAGTATCTTAGAGGGGCCAAAAATGTAAGGCCTCCCAGAAGATCACCAAACCCTGCATGGCACCTCAATTTTGTGTTGGAAAAGCTCACCCTGCCTCCATTTGAACCAGCTGCTACTGCAGATATAAAGTTTTTATCATGGAAAACAGCTTTGCTGCTGGCAATTACTTCAGCAAGAAGGGTTTCAGAGCTACAGGCCCTCATATTTTACCCAGACAAGGTGTCCCTCAGGACCAATCCTTCCTTTATGCGTAAGGTGGTGTCCAGTGTGGCTCTTAACCAAACTATTCATCTACCAACTTTGTATCCAAATCTGCAGAACAAGGGGGAGCGGATTCTGCATTCCTTGGATGTACACAGACAACTAAGATTCTACTTGAGCAGGACTAAAGCTCTAAGAAAAACTGAACAGCTACTGGTGGCATTTGCTGCAGGATCAGAGGGAAAGGCTATTTCAAAGCAGACTATTTCAGAGTGGATAAGCCACTGCATTCATTTCTGCTACTTACATCATGGTAAACCGGTCCTCAAGGGCATTGTCTCATTCCACCAGGGCTGCAGCTACATCAGCAGCTTTTCTCAGAGGGGGTACCAACCAAAGACATTCTAGAAGCTGCTACTTGGAGTTCTCTTCATACTTTTACAAAGCATTATCATCTGCCTTTCTTCTCTAAGTCCAGGGCAGGCTTTGCCACTGCAGTTCTGCAGGGCCTTATAGCCACCCCTACTGCTGTTTAGCTCCAGCCTCCCATCCATAGCTTTGGGATTCTACCCAAATATAATGACTGCAACAGTGAAACACGAAGAACATAGTACAGTTGTGTACACTTACCATAAATGTACATGTTCGAGTTTATTCACTGTTGCAGTACAGGTTACCTGCCCGCCATCCCCCTTTTATTCTGGAGCTTCTCTTTCCTTCACTGTATTATATAGCCTTTGTGATGCATTTGCTTTTAGATGAAGGTAAAGTTTATGTTCTTGCATATATATAGTTTATATATTCTTATATATATATTTTTGCTCCCCATTTGGGGGGCACCTGACATCTGGGTGACTACCTGACGTCATGGAAGAAGAGATGGCAACTGATGCCGGACCCAAGACTTTGTTAATCAGTCCCACTGAGGGCTACTGCAAGCGGATAACTCAAATGTGATGACTGCAACAGTGAATACACTTGAACATCTACAGTTATGGTAAGTGTCACAACTGTACTTTCTTTCTCATCTTTGAACCCTAATTCCACATCGGGACTCATTTCCTCTGCAGGTCTCAGATTATTAGTGAGGTCAGGAAGCCATTCACCATAAAAATTTACTTAGCCAAATAATCCAAATGTTCCTTTGATGCAGAAGGCATGATGTACTGCCCAAGTTAACAGGTCTCCAGCAAGCTTTCATTTATTTTTTAACCTTGTTTCAGAAAGGCCTTTCCTGTGCCTCTGTCCAAGGTATCCCTTTTTACAATCTCAGCTTGACTACCCCTAGAACCTCCCATGACAGCTGTTCTTGCTGTCAGATTCTGCAGGGAGCAGTATACCTAAGTCCCCATGGAAACCGTTGTCACCTCATGAGAGTTTATCTTTCATAGAAAAACTGACCCTTGCTATAGTTGAATCAGCAGGCTCAATGCCAGTGAAATTCTTGTCTTTTAAGACTCTCTTCCTAGTTGCCAGTACTTCCTCTAGAAGTACTTGCAGACCAGAATGTGCAGAACGCCCTACAGAGTCTTCCACAAAGATAAGGAAGTCATTAGGACCAGTCCTTTCTGTATGCTTAAAATGGGTTTGGAGATGACCCTAAGACTGTTCAGTCCCAGTAATTTTCCAAATCTGCAAAGTGTAGGAAAAATGCTGTTGCACATTCTGGATATGAGTAGTCAACTAAAATTACATTGACAAAACTAAATGTTTCAAGCCAACAGATCACCGGTTTGATTCTTTCTTGCTATCGGCAGCCAGTGTAAATAGCTAACTGGGTGCATTTTTTTTCTGCTGTGAACAGCATGGAAAAAAAAAAACGTTCATGGCTAGATTGAGGCATGTTGAGTAAGGGTAGCAGCTACTACTGATTTAGGCTGATCCTGTCCAGGCACTGAAATGGATGGACTGGTCGCTGAATCACCTTGACAACAGCAAAACTCTAACTAGCTTGCGCTTCTCCCTTGTTTCATAATGTAGCATTCCCAACTAATTCTGCTGATCTCATTTCCACCATTAAACACTTCAGTGACTCTCTGGTTAGCTTGAGCATTTCAGCGAGAAGTTTAATTTGTTTTGGGCCAGAGAAGTAATTTTTTTGTTTTTCACATCATCTTGCTCGTTAGGGTTAAACAGTTAAGTAACCATCACTAGCAGTGTTTCTTAATGTTTTCTTCTTTTCATACCCTAGACTATTCCCAATTGTTACTCTCTCTGTTCCTTGTGTAAAAGAAAAAAATCTTTTAACTGTCTTTCTTTTTTAGACTTTTTGTAGACTTTTCATAAACAGACAACGTTAGTTTACTGGCTGTTGGATTATGGTGATTCTTCTTGTTGTGGCATAGTGCCTAACTTTGTTCTTGGAGATAACAGTGTCATTGATGTGGAAAAGGAAAACAAGGCCTCTGAATTTAAAAATCATAAGATCCCTCCCAAAGACCCACACAAGCTTTGCATAGTGTGTTTTGGGGTTGGACATCTTTGGCCCAAGGAGTTCAGATATGTAAAAATTTTAATTCTAGGACCATTCAGTACTGAAGGACCTCCTCAAAGGTGATTCCACTAAAGAGAAGGAAATAAAGAGGGAGAAAGCAAAATATAAAGCATGCAAAAAGGATAAGCAGGATCATCAAGAGAGGATAAGAAAATAAAGCAGATTAGAAAAGAGATCCATGCTTCATTTTTGGGGAATATAGGTTCATAGGTGGTTACTAGGCTAACGGCCCAAGAGCCTTTACAAACCTAGCCATATTTTTCCTGAGTTACCCCAATTGTTAATACTTAGGTGATTGACATTTGCAGGGTATGCGCCGAATACCAATTGTTCCTGTCCATGAGGTACATGGGTGCCACCTAAGGAGTAAATCTATGATTACCCATCCATTGATCTGTTTTCCTGGTGAAGATTCTGAAAGTGGTGGTCACTTCCTTATCTTCTCTAGAGCATTCCACCATTACTACACCCTTCCACCCAGCATTCTCCTCAAAGGATGGATTAACTGGGACCAAATGGACTCCAGTATGAGAAGGAGAGTAGGAAGCTTCTTGTAGCAGAGCTTTCCAGGTTGGTTTTCTTCACATCTCACTTCAGTTGCACCCTTCAGCCCATCTTGGTCATTCTGGAGCCCCACGCAGTTGGACTAGAGCGAGATGATGTCTGCATTTGTAAAGGCTCATCTTCAATTTGGTGTTTTCAGAGCCAGGAAAAGATTATCTTGCCCATATCATTACTGTTTCTACCTCAGGTCCATTTTCATCACTGGGAGTATTGAAGCTGGTAAGAGGTTTTGTACCAATATTCTCAGCAGCCAAGGGTTTTACTTCCTCAACAGTATGATGTTGATATAGGTGGAGGCAATGGCCCTAACCCCCACTAGGCCCTAAAATATATGCTCCAAAGACCCAGTGCTGACTTCAGTCCAGACATTTTTGACACTATTGTCTGTGTTAATGCTTTTGGAGTTTTATCTTTCAGTGCTGAAGCCGTACTTGGTTACCTCTGCACCTGAGTCACCATTGCTGGTGGTTGATGCTTATTATCTTCCCCTTTTGGCATTGACACTAATGCAGTCAACATTGTTGGTTTCAGGCCCTGGTACTTTAATGGAAGGCTTGTTACACAAGACATCAGCCCTGATCTTATTGCATGAGTAGCCACCTGCTTCACAGGTTCCATCTTTAAGCACTATTGAGTAAGAGCCTTTAAGCTATTCATCAGTGTTGCCCCTCCAAAAAAAACAAAAAAAAAAAAACAGAAAACCGCATGGCACAGATTTCCTAGGTTTGGGTTGCCTTTTCCACAAGAGAGCTTGGACGAGTCCCCCCTGAGGTGACCTAGGAAAAGGCAGTATGAGAAGAAGCACATGGTTTCCCCATTGGAGTCTGTCCTTGTCTTGTGTATCTGAATAAGACGATCAGGCCTGAGTGTTCGTTTAAGTAGTTTGTTATACACAAACCCATCAGGATAGATGACAAGAACATTAAACTTAAATGAGCTAACTAACTGGCTGACTGCTGCACTCATGCATGCTTTCACTCTGGCTGCTCACTCAAAATGGCACTCTTGCTTGCATGTGCTCAGTACTTATGTGCACATGCCAACTGACTGGAATGCTTCTTAAAGGTATATCACACACACTGATCTACATCCTCCCTCTTTGCTAATCTGTCTCACATTGACAATGATATTTGAGTAGGCATGCAAATTATACAGACAATAATAAACAAAACAACAGTCATGTCCAGGTTGCAGTGTATCTGGAACTAGGTCTTGAGGTATTACCTGATCTCGTAATGTAGTAGTTAGGACTGGGTTTAGCAACAGGGACAGTCACTGGGGAATGTTCTGCTTTAGGACTTTCAGGGATATTCTCAGGAACAGGGATAGCTGATGGAATGTCCTCTGGAACAGGAACATTGGACAAGTCACTTTGAGAATTAGTCTTTATTACAGGCAAGATGCTGCAACACTGGCTCAGAGACCATTAGTAAATGCTTCTGATTTTACCTAAATTCTATTCTCTGCAATTCCATGATGTACAATCTCGGTTCTTCACACAAACGTTTCACAAGTCCAACCCGGTCAAATCCTTTTGTTGTCTGCATCCTCACTATCTCCCCTTCTTTCAGATTGAGAGGTTTGCTGGTCTAATCATAGTAGGAATTCTGGGACAAACACTTTTTTAGAAGTTGTGCTTTCACTGCTTTGTTATTTTTAGTACATGGAACCAACAAATTACTGCTGATTGGTAATGTGGTTCTGGTTTGTCTCAACATGAGTCTCTGGGCAGGTGAACTAAGTTGGTTATCACAAGGAATGCTTCTGAGATTAAGTAAGTTTAGAAAAACATCGGTATTGTCGCGTTTGGATCTCTTTAACAGATGTTTTGCACTTTGAACTGCATTTTCAGCCAAGCAATTTGACTGCATGGTATTCAGGACTACTCGTAATATGAACAAAGTCCCACATTTTAGCAAATCTTTTGAACTGCTGACTTGTAAACTGTGCATCATTGTCAGAAATAACTATGCAGACTACCATGGACATAAAAATGTCTCTTCAACTTAGAAATGACAGTACTGGACATTAGGTTAGAAAGTAGGTCAAACTTTGAACCATCTCTTTATAAGAGTCTACTAACACCAAGTAATGTCGACCATTCCACTCAAAGATATCTGTGGCTACTGTCGACGAAGGTAGTTCAGGAATCTGGCTTAACTGAAGTGGTTCTTTTTATTGATGCATGTTTGTACTATTAAATACAGAACAAGATAAAATTTCCTTCTCAATATCTTTTGACGTAGAAAGCCAAAATACTAGTCCTCTCGCAGTGCTTTTAGTAGAATTGGCTCCTGAGTGGACACAATACAATGTCTTAATATACTCTTGCCACAAGGATTTTCGAACAATCACTTTCGGACCTTTCATGATGATACCATTGTCTGCCAAAATTTCATCTCTGCTGCATGTCTACTGGTAAACAAGATTGCTTTGAAGGCCATCCTTGACTGATAAAGTAGTTGAGCTTCTGGAAAATTAGATCTGAAGCTGTGTGAGTTCTAAGTTCATCAAGACTCGTGGAAGAAAGATTTCTCACTTCCATGACTTCAAAATCAGGTTGCTCATTCTCGTGCTGTTCAGTGTTTTTTCTGGGTGATCGGGTTAAAGTATCAGCAAGGTAAAGACGTTTGCCTTTTGTGTAAACAAAACTGAAATTGTACTTTTGCAATTTGAGCATCATGCTTTGCAATCTAGCAGGAGCTGTTTGTATTGGCTTTCTCAAAATAGTGACTAGAGGTTGGTGGTAAGTTTCGATTTGGATATGTCAGCCATAAATATAATCATGGAATTTTGAAAATGAAAATACAATTGCCAAGAGCTCTTTCTCAGTCTGGGCATACTGCATCTTGGTTTGGATGAGAGTTGTCAATGCATAGGCTACTGGTCCACCTTCTTGAAGAATGACTGCATCAAGACCAAACTTAGAAACATTACAGGAAAGAGTTACGGGTTTGTAAACATCATAGTTTCTTAAAGTAAGTAGACTGGGAATTTTCTGTTTCAGGACATCAATACTCTTTCGTGGTGTTCTGACTAGGACTAGGTTACATTTTTGCGTGTCTGTTCTCTTACCGATGCTAAAAGTTGACTGAAATCTTGATTGAATTTGCCTAAATAGATGACCATGCCAAGAAAATGTAAGGCTTGGACATTGTCTGGAGCTGGTATCTCAAGAATTGTTGGTTGCTTGGAAGCATCTGGTCGTAAGCCTGAACTGGTAAACAAATGACCCACATAAGTAACTTCTCGTAGCCTGAATTTACATTTTTGAGGATTCAGATTAAGATTCACTTCACAAGCTCTTTCCAGAACTTTCTTGAGGTTTCTATCATGTTTGACTTCACCATCGCCTCCTACAAAAATATCATCCACTGTAATAGCACATGAATAGCCAGAAAAAAAATTGTTCCATCAAACGTTGAAAGATTTCACTGGCAGAATTTATTCCAAATGGCATTCTCAAAAATCTGTACCTTCCAAATGGTGTACTGAAAGTGGTTAACAATGAAAATTTACGATAAAGCAAAATTTGCCAAAATGAACTTTTTACATCTAAGACAGAAAATGGCATTTGGCATTAGTGCAGCAGCTTCCTTGATTGTACGTGTAGGATGATGAGGTCTTTTTTGTGCTTTGTTCAAATTGCTTGGATCAGTACATATTCTATATCATCTGAGCTAGTACCTTAAAGGATACCCATAAATTTAGTTCTTTTACTGGAGAAATTACTCCTAGCAACACCATTTTGTCTAGCTCGGCTTTGACTGTTTTCTACATAACTACTGGAACTTTCCTTGCTGGTCTGATAACTGGGCTTACCTCGGTGTCTAACTTCATGGAGTGCACAACAAGTAGTTTGCCTAGTTTGTCTTCAAAAATATCAGCATAGTCAGAAAAAAAAATAGTTTGGGCAAAATTTGAGCTGTTCTCATTCAAGCTTACATGGTAGACTTTTGTTAAATGAAAGCAGTCCCATTTTCAAACTGTCTCTGAGGCCTAATAATGACTGCATGTGTTTCTTGACTACGTAAAACTGCAAGTCATAACTGTTCCCTGTAAAGTAACATGAAAGCACTACCGAGCCTTTGGTTTGAATTTCGTCACCACAATAAGCAAACAAGCCTTGCACACTTTGCCAAATTAAGTTGTTCTCCAGCTTTTACTCTAGCAAATGTTTCTGCTGACATAACATTGCATCTTGAACCAGTATCTACTTTGAGCTGTACAGTCTCCGATTAATCGGAGCAGTACAAAAGATTTCATTTTTTGCCCATAAATCTACTGCAGTGACTGTTTCACCAAACACAGACACACCATACACATAAAACATAGGGTTGCAGCTTTCTAATTGAACTTCTTGCCTCTTTGAATGCTCTTTTTTTAATAAATGAATGTGCCTTATTTGATTTATAAAACCTTTTGAAATTATTCCACTTTTTACAAGAATGACACTGCTAACCAAAAGCTGAGGACTTTTCTCATTTGGATTCAAGGTTGCCACCACAATTATGACCATGAACTATGAGGCTAGTGACAGGTTTTGCTGTGTGTACCCTGGGCCTTACTGAAACTGTCTGGGTTTTTGCTGAAGCTTGGGCTGTGGCCGGCCACCCTTTGGCCTGTATCTCTTAACTTTGTGGTGCATACTATCAGCATTAGCATTAGAAGAAGCCACATGCATGCTTTTCTCATTTTTAAGCATATTTGTGTGCTTTTCTTAAACTCATGTATCTGACAAATCTCAGTGGCCTTATTCGAAGTAAATCACTCTCTTGAAGCAAAATCTTTCTCTCTGTATCATCATTAATACCACATAAAAGCCTTTTATAAACCCATCTCTTAAGATCACCAAATCTGCACGTTTTAGCCTTATTTTTAAGTCTGTTATATATGCTGCAAAAGTTTCACCAGGCTTTTGGTCTCTTGTGTAAAATAAGTGTCTTTCCATTGTAACATTCATTTGACAATTACACGTTTCTTTAAAGTATGTTTAAAGCAGTCAGGGTCTTCTCGTGTTTCAGTCAGTACCACAGTATGGCGGGTGTTCTTCGTGTTTCACTGTTGCAGTCATCATATTTGGATTATATGCCTGCAGGTAGCCCTCAGTCAGCCTGAATACCAGAGTCTTGGGATTTCTGCATCAGATGCTGTCACTTCCATGACGTCAGCATGTCATGGGTATAAAACACACAGCTGACGCCATTACATCAGTCTTTCTTGCTATGCAGTATCAGAAGCAGTTCGCAAGTGCCACCTCCTGAAATTTTCGTTTTTCGAGTTTCAGACCTGAAGTCTTCTAAAAGATAAGTACCCCATTGAGGATCCTTTTTTCTTGCTCTAACCGATGTCAGAAAAAGTTAATAATTGTCTTGCCTGTGGAAAGCAAATACCTCACAGAGATTTTCATTCTTACTGCGTCATCTATTTAGGCCTAGACCACAATGTTCCTCGTTGTTGGTTCTGTGCCTTGTTCAATGCCCGAACTATTCGTCGTGGGGCTATTTTTGTCAGTAAATTCCTTTGCTCTCGTTCTCCATATTCCAAAATGGCTTCGATAAGCCACCCGACTACCGTTCTTCCAAAAAAAAGTAAGGATAAAGACAGAGACAGACTGCATAGGCCAGTACTAAGTGAGTCGCCTTCACAGCCCCTGATACCTGCTTCTACAGATTCGCAGACCTCAGCTGAGACCCTTTCCAAGTCCAGTGTGCCGCGAGTTGCTTCTTCGACTATGGAACCTGCGTATGTCTCTACCTTGGATGGGTCCAGAGCTGCTGTGCAGGTACCGGCTTCTGAGGGTGTATTCCAATCTTCTGATGTTCGTATTAAACCGACATCTTTGTTTTTGACTAAAACTTCTGAGTTTCTCATGCACAGAGTTTGCACTTCGCCTAGAAAACTGACGACCAAAGTGCATGCTCTAGCTCCCATGCCATGGAAACAAATGCTTAGAATGGCTGAAGACCTTATAACTTTAATTAGGGGAAGTTTATAACTTTAATTAGGGGAAGCCAGCCTTCCCCCTCTATAAGACAAATGATTGATTTTCCTTCTGATTCTACAGACCATGAGCCTGATTACTCTGATCCCTCTGATTACTAGGACATTCCCTTATCTACCTATGAGGATTCAGATGCAGAGGATTCCATCCCCTCCGCCTCCCCTCCAGAGGACTTTTCTTTTGATGAAACCTTGCATATCTTAAGAGAGCATTTCCGCTGGGAATGCCAGGTCTACCCTCAGTCCAAAAAGAGACTCAGATAATTTTTAGACTTGCCTCAGCACAGGCCTCTAGCTATACCCCCTGTTCTGGAGATTGTAGATGTCTTCTTGGAATCCAGCCTTACCCCTGATACCTTGCCTCTAGCAGCCAGGAAACCTGACCGGTACTATAGAGTACCTAATTCCCACAAGTTTCTTTTTAAGAATCCTACTGGGGATCCAGAGACCATTTCCCAGGGACCTAAATGCATTAAGGCTACAATAGCCAAAAGCCCTGCCCCTTCGGACAGGGACTCTAGGGCTTTAGACGGATGGGGTAAGAAGCTATACACCTCTGCTACTCTGACCATCAGGGCTTTAAATTGCCAATTTCATATGTTAAAGTATCAGCAACATAGTATGGAGCTAATTAAACAGAAAATGATGTTGATTCCTGAATATGCAGAACATAAAGATTTACAAGAGTTAATGCATTCTGCTAACCAAGTTGGAAAACATACTTTGCAATGTGGTTTTGATGCCTTAGAAGCACCTTGCAGGACTGCCATCACTGGGTCTGTTCTTAGAAGGTATGCTTGGCTTAAGGAACATATCTTGCCAGACTATGTCAAAGCAAAATTACTAGATGCACCACTAAATCAAGAACGCCTGTTTGGCAATAAAGCAGAAGTCGTCCTCAAAAAGATGGAGGAAAAAGCTAAATCTATGCAAACTGTTAAGTATTTCCTACAGGTACAGCCACCTAGATTCAGTAGGCATTGGCCTTCAAAAAACTGGTCCTTTTCCAGTCCCTCCCAGACCTTCTCAGTCCTAATCCAGGGGCAGCATACCATCACGATTACAGTCTCAGGGTATGCTCAGATCTAAGCAATGGAGTGCTCCCACTTCTAAAACAGGGAGTAGTAAGCCAACATCCTATGGTAAAATCTCACAATGACTTATCCTTAATTCTTCCAAGCCTTGCCCAAGTACTTGCACCCTTAGGAGGAAAACTTGCCCTACATGCAAAAATCTGGGAGTACATCACCCAGGACAGATGGGTCTTGAACATTGTATCCCAGGGATACAGATTCTACTTCCACTCATTGCCAACCCCAAGCGGATGGCCAGACTTTCCCCCAAACCAGTGGGCAGAGGCCCAAAAGCAAGTGCTTTCTCTTCTCAATGCCAAGGTTATTCAACCTGTCCCAGCAGAGCATAGGGGGCAAGGTTTTTATTCCTGACTGTTTCCCAGGAAAGAAAACTCTTGGCGGACTATCCTGGATCTGTCTTTTCTCAACCCCTTCCTGCTGGTTCCAAGGTTCAAGATGCTTACTCTCCAAAAGCTGATTCCTATGCTAGCCAAGGACTCCTGGCTAGCCACCCTAGACTTAAAAGAAGCTTATCTGCACATCCCCATAAGGGAATCTTGCAGAAAATACCTACATTTCAGAGCAGGCTCTATGCACTTTCACTTCCCCTTTGGCTTATCTACTGCGCCCAGGGTATTCACAAAATGCCTAGCTCCAGCCATTGCATATTGCAGGCAGAGAAAAATTCAAATTTACATATACGTGTACGATTGCCTGATTCAGGCAGAAAGTCAGGAATTGCTACTCCAGCACCTAACATTTGTAAAGAGACTTCTAACTTCACTGGGGCACACCATCAACAAAAAGAAATCACATCAGGTACCGAGCCAACAGGTTGTATTCCTGGGAGCAAGCTTGAACACAACTTCCCAGATGGCATTCCTCACTCCAGAAAAACACATATATTTGACAAACTACTTCCATCTACTGGCCACCAAAACCCAGCTATCTGCAAGAAAAATACTGCAAGTCCTAGGGTTCATAGCCTCTTGCATTCTACTAATTCCATATGCAAGACTGCATATGAGGAAACTTCAAGGTACTTAAGTCTCTGGTGTCAACTTTCTCAGGACCTAGAAACAATGATTCCTATCATTCCTTGCCTAAGGGCAGAGTTTCTTTGGTGGGCAGAGGCCTACCACAACAAAGGATTCCCTTTCACTCTACCCCCTGCCGCCCAAACCCTAACAACAGACGCATCAGACTATGCATGGAGGGCTCACATGGCAGGGCAAGGTATTCAAGGCAAATGGAGCCCAAAGCAAATGAATCTGCATATCAATCAAAAAGAAATGTTAGCTGTATAGAATGCTCTGACAGCCTTCAGACGCCTAATTCTTCCAGGGCAACTATTGATAAAGACAGTCAACACCACAGTTATGTGGTACATAAACAAGCAGGGGGAACCATTTCATACCCACTCTGCAGGTTAGCCATGGCTCTGTGGGACACAGCCTTGAGCAACTAAGTGCACCTGCAAGCTCAATTCTTGCCAGGCAAACTAAATTCACTGGCAGACTTAAGCAGAAATCTAATGAACCCGCATGAGTGGAAATGTGAACCCAAATCATTCAAGCTGCTGATCCACAGGTGGGGGGCACCAGAGGTGGATCTCTCTGCTTCCCCTCAGAATTTTCAAATGAGCAAATATTGCACCAGAACCCCCCCCCCCCCCAGCCAAGCATGGAAAGTGGATGCTCTGTCCTTTACATGGGAAAACCTCTCAATCTATGCCTTTCCCCATCTGCCCCTCCTCTCGAAGGTTCTACTAAAGATCAAACAGGACAAGCCAAAGACAATCCTGATTGTACCAGACTGGCCACTCCAGGACTGGTACCCACCTTTGCATAGTCTGACAGTATTGCCACCTTGGCACCTGCCTCAGACCCCCTCCCTGCTGTCCCAGCAGAAGGCTAGATTTTGCATTCTCAGTTACAAACCCTGACCCTAGCAGCTTGGTTCATCCCCTGAACCCTCAGTAAACAGGTGCTGGATGTCATCCTGGAGGCAAAAAGGCCTACTACTAGAAAATCCTATTCAGAAAAGTGGAAAAGATACTGTTCTTGGAGTCAGTCTCAAGGAATGGACACAAATGTGCCCAGCTTACCTCATATACTAGATTACTTAACAGAAATGTTCCACAAAGGCCTATCCTTCTCTTCAATTAAGATTCTTGCCTCTGCCATCTCACCTCATTATAATATTGAGCCACACCCCTCTTCTCTCATCCTCTGGTCAAACAGTTCATGAGAGGACCCAAAAAATTTAAGACCTCCCAGGAGAGCTCCTGCTACAGCCTGGGATCTTAACTTTGTATTGGGAAAACTCACACTTCCACCCTTTGAACCAGCTGCTTCAGCAGAGTTAAAATTCCTCTCCTGGAAAACAGCTTTACTTCTAGCCATCACTTCAGCAAGAAGAGTGTCTGATTTGCAGGCCCTTATGGCCATGGAACCCTTCATTATCTTTCATGCGGACAGGGATGTTCATCGTGTTTCACTGTTATATACTCCCTGACGTCAGTGCACCAGGGGTATAAAAGATGCAGCCAATGCCATTTTCTTTAGTCTTTCCTGCCGCGCGGTGCCCGAAGCAAAAGCAGTTTGCAAGTGCCGGCCGGCCGACTCCTGAGATTTTCAAATCCGAATTTCAGAACCGAAGTCTTCATTAAAGCTAAGTACCCAGTTGGGCAAACTTTTTTCTTGCTCCAGACCGATGTCAGAATAAGTTAACAATTGTATTTCTTGTGGGAAGCAAATACCTCATAAGGATTTTCACTCTTACTGTATTCCTTGCCTAGGCCCTGATCACAACGTTGCAGCTGTCGGTTTTGTGCTAGATTTAACCAATGCACTATTAAGCGTCGGTTTGATTTTGCATTTCATTACTTTGGCCAAAAATTTAATTATATAATGCCGTCGAAACAGCCGACAGAGTTTACAAAAAATGCATGGACAAGGAAGAGGCTTTCGAGGTCCAAAACCGACGACGAGGCCTCTGCTAGGCCAGTCGCCAGTTCGCCGGTTCTCAGTGAGGCACTTTCGCAGCCCCTGGTGCCCGCTACCTCAGAGCCACAGGCCGTTTCAGACTCCCACGTGGAGCCGACTGGGTCTCTGGATACTCAAGGTATTGGACACTCGGAAATCATTCCCTCAGATGGGTCTTGAGCCGCTGGGCAGGTATCTGCTTCTGAGGGTGTCTTCAGACCTACACAACTATATTTTAAGCCATCTTCAGCTTCAAAGACTAAAGCAGCTCCAAAGACAAAGAAACAAGTACAGCATTTTCCTACTCAGTCTACCATGCCTAAAAAACAGATGCTCAAAATGGCCGAAGACCTAATTACTTTGATCAGGGGCTCCCATCCCCCACCTGATAAGAGGCCTAGGCAAGAGACAGAGTATTATTCTTCTGATCAGGTTTCTATTTCCTCTGATTCCTCTTCTGAACAGGATTATTCCATGCTTCCCTATGAGGACTCTGATGCTGAAGAATCCATTCCTTCAGCCTCTCCTCCTGAGGATTATTCTTTTGGGGAAACCCTGCATACCATGAGGGAGCATTTCCACTGGGAGAGCCAAGATTATTCTGAATCTAAGAAAAGGCTCAGAGACTTTCTGCTACTTCCTCAACACAGACTCCTTGCTATTCCACCTGTTTTAGACATTGTAGATGATGTTTTTTTCAGAGTCCGGCCTGTCCCCTGACTCTTTACCCCTTGCACCTGCTAAGCCAGACAGATACTACAGGGTTCCGGATTCTCATAAATTCCTATATAAAAAGCCTGCTGCTGATCCAGAAACTATTTCTCAGGGTCCCAAAGGGGTTAAAGCCTCCACTGCAAAAAACCCTGTCCCCTCTGATAGGGATTCTAGGGCTGTAGACAGATGGGGGAAAAAGAATACACTTCTGCTACCTTGGCTGTAAGGGCTTTAAATTGTCAGTTTCATATGCTTAAATATCAGCAATACTTAATGTCACTGCTTAAACAGAAATTGTTGGCAAATACTGAATGTTCCGAGAACAAGGAATTGGAGGATTTATTGCATGCAGCTGAACAAGTGGGAAAGCATACTTTGCAATGTGGTTATGATTCACTGGAGGCCTCGTGCAGGGCCGCTGTCACAGGTTCTGTTATTAGAAGGCATGCTTGGTTAAAGGAACAGAATCTGCCTGATCATGTTAAAGCAAAATTATTAGATGCACCGTTGCAGCATGATACTTTGTTTGGTACTAAAGCAGAAGAGGTTTTGAAAAAAATGGAGGATAAAGCAAAATCCATGCAGTCAAGGATTTCTTACAGGTACAGCCACCCAAGTTTAGTAGGAACTGGCCTTCTAAAAATGTGTCCTTTCCGGTGTCAGACAGACCACAAAGAGGCAGATACAGGCATCCCAGAGGCAGATCTCAGCCCCAAGGCTCATACAGGCCTAAACAATGGGGTGCTCCTACCTCCATAAGCGGAGAAGACAAATCACAACCTTACAGGAAACAGTCCCAATGACTTTCCTCTGCCAGATCCAAGCCCTTTTCTTTTGGCAGCCCCCTTAGGGGGAAAACTAGCATTTTTTCCATCAAATTGGCAAATGATTACCCAAGACAAATGGGTCCTGAACATAGTGTCCCAAGGCTACAGGTTCCATTTTCACACTCTACTAAGGTCAAAAGGTATGCCAGACCTGCCACACAATCAACAGGCAGAGGCGCAAAAACTAATTACAGCCCTCATGGACATGAGGGCCATTCAGCAAATACCACAACAAGAACAGGGGCAAGGATTTTACTCCAGACTTTTCCTAGTACCCAGGAAGGACAGAACCTGTAGGCCAATACTGGACCTGTCTGTACTAAATACTTTTCTGAAAGTTCCAAAATTCAGTATGTTGACTCTACAGCAGCTACTGCCCATGCTGGGCAAGAAGGCTTGGCTCGTAACTTTGGACCTAAAAGAGGCATACTTGCATGTCCCAATCAGACAATCTTGCAGAAGATACCTCAGATTCATAGCTGGCTCAATGCATTACCAATTCTCTGCACTGCCCTTTGGCTTATCTACTGCACCCAGGGTCTTCACAAAGTGCTTGGCACCAGTAATTGCATTTTGCAGACAAAGAGGAATTCAAATATATCCATACTTGGACGACTGCCTAATTCAAGCAGAGAACAAAGACATTAAAGCATCTGGCATTTGTAAAAAGATTACTAACTGGCATAGGGTACACAGTAAACGAAAATAAATCAAAACTAGTGCCCTCTCAAGATATAATATTCCTGGGTGCAAGCTTAAATACAACAACCCAGATGGCTTCTCTCACGCCAGACAAACAAAAGCAACTGACTTCTTACTTCAAGAAATTGGCAACAAAAACCCACTTATCTGCAAGGAGGGTTTCATGGCATCCTGCATTCTATTAATTCCATATGCCAGACTGCATATGAGGAAACTACAATGGTATCTTAAAAAGTGTTTGGACTCAGCATTGCCATAGCTTGCAGACAGTAATTGCACTCATTCCCTGCCTGCAACAGGAGTTTTGATGGTGGGCAGAAGCCTGTCATCACAACAAGGGTCTGCCATTCAGTTTACCCACAGCCAGACAGACACTGACAACGGATGCATTGGATTATTCCTGGGGGGCCCATATAGCAGGAAAATGTATTCAGGGCACATGGCCTGCAAACCAGATGCATCTTCACATCAATCAAAAAGAGATGCTAGCTGTTCAAAATGCCCTGACAGCTTTCAAGGACCTGCTTCATCCAGGACAACTACTGATAAAGACAGACAATACTACGGTCATGTGGTACATAAACAAACAGGGAGGTACATATTCCTACTCTCTCTGCAGACAAGCAATGACCTTATGGGACACAGCATTGGCTTTTCAAATTCACCTGCAAGCACAATTCCTGCCAGGAAAAACAAATACTCTGGCAGACAAACTAAGCAGAAACCTCATGGATCCCCACGAATGGAAACTGGATCCACAAGTCTTCAGCATGATAATAAGGAAATGGGAATGCCCAGACATAGATCTTTTTGCCTCCCCACACAACTGCCAATTGCAGAGAATTTGCACAAGGATTTATCACAAGCAAGCATGGAAAGTGGACGCCCTATCCTTCAGCTGGAAAAATCTAACAGTATATGCCTTTCCTCCACTGCCTCTCCTTCCCAGGGTACTCCTAAAGGTCAGACAAGAGAAGCCAAAAATGATACTGATTGCACCAGATTGGTCACGCCAGCACTGGTACCCAATCCTAAAGAGCTTGTCTCAAGGTCCAGCATGGATATTGCCTCAAACATCTCACTTGCTGACCCAACAAAACAATCAGATCCTGCACAGCCAAATCAGGACCTTAAATCTGGCAGCATGGCGGATAATGTAACCATTCAGAACACTCCTCTTTCAAAAGCTGTTATGGATGTTATCTTGGAGGCAAGGAGGCCCAGTACCAGAAAATCTTATGCAGAAAAATGGAAGAGATTCTGTGCTTGGAACCAGGAACAAGGCATTGACTCGTGTGTACCAAATATACCTCAGATTTTACAATACCTAACTGAGATGCTGAACCAAAGGCCTTTCTTTCTCATTAAGATTCATGCCTCTGCCATTTTAGTTTTCTCATCCTTTAATAAGGCAGTAAAACATAAGTCCTGGACCCAAGTTATGTTTTGGAAAAACTCACACTGCCTCCTTAACAGCAGATATAAAATTTTTATCCTGGAAAATGGCTCTACTAGTTACAAGCACTCATGGCTGTGGAACCTTTTATCATTTTTCATCTAGACAGGGTTTCTCTGAGGACAAACCCTACATTCATGCCTAAGGTGATATCCAGTGTGGCCCTCAACCAAACCATTCACTTGCCTACCTTTTATCCAAATCCACAGAACAAGGGTGAGAAAATTCTGCATTCTTTGGACATACACAGGCAGTTACATTTCTACTTGGACAGAACTAAAGCTTTCAGAAAAACTGAGCAACTTTTAGTGTCATATGCTGCAGGATCACAAGGAAAGGCTATCTCAAAACAGACTATTTCTAAATGGATAGACCATTGCATCCATTTCTGCTATTTTCAACATGGCAAATTAGTGCCTAAGGGCATTAGCCCTCATTCCACCAGAGCAGCAGCCACTTCAGCAGCCTTCCTCAGAAGAATACCAACCAAAGATATCTTAAAGGCTGTAACTTGGAGTTCAGTGCACATTTTCACAAAGCACTACCATTTACCTTTCTACTCTAAATCCAGAGCAGGCTTTCTAATCCTATTTAGCCCAGCCACCCATCCTCAGCTTTGGGATTCAACCCAAGAGTAATGACTGCAACAGTGAAACACGATTAACATAGTACAGTTGTGTACCTACCATAAATGTAGGTGTTTGAGTGTATTCAAACCTATTTGGTGTATATGCTTGTAGACAAATTTATTGGCATATTTTTTCAGCCTACCAATTTGGGGCACCTGACATCTGGGGCAAGAGACTTTGGAATTCAGGATGCTGCACTCCCTGGACGTGCACAGGCAGCTTAGGTTCTATCTGGACAGGATTAAATCTTTCTGAAAATCTGACCAGCTGCTAGTCAGTTTTGTTACAAGGGCAGAGGGCAAGCCATTTCTACATGGATAGCACACTGCATCCATTTTTGCTGCAAACATCATGGATCAGAACACATTCCACTAGCTGCAGCATTTCTCAAACCTGGAGCTCTGTACACACCTTCACCAAGCATTACCACTTACCTATCTTTTCTAAATCCAGAGCTGGATTTGCTACAACAGTCTTCCACCCATCCTCAGCTTTGGGAATCAATCAGTGAAACATGAAGAACATAGTAAAGTTGTGTACACTTGCCATAAATGTAGATGTTCGAGTGTATTCACTGTTGCAGTCCTGGTTACCCTTCCTCCAGCCCCCTGACTTCTCTTTATTTCTGCTTATCCTTTTGGTTTGGCATACCTTATATCATTGGTATTTGCTGTTTGCTGGGGGTGTCCCACACGATGTAATTGCTTCCTATTTAGAGGGCTCCTAACATCTGGGGCAAGAAAAACTGATGTATTGGCGTCTGCTGCATGTTTTATACCCCTGACGTCATGGAAGAAGCGACAGCATCCGATGCAGAAATCCCAAGACTCTGGTATTCAGGCCGACTGAGGGCTACCTGCAGGCAGGTAACCCAAATGTGAAGACTGCAACAATGAATACACTTGAACATCTACATTTATGGTAAGTGTACACAACTGTACTTTCTCCCACTCCCCCGCAAACACAACAGGTGCAGACACAAATGAACGCTGTCTTTCTATGGCTTCTGAGCCAACTAAATTAAGCAGAATATATGCCTTTGTGTGTGCATCTTTGTCAGAAAAAGCAGCCTATATGAAAATATCATACTCTTGCTCAAACACTCTCCTATTTTCTGCAGTATTGTTATAGAGCACAAGCTGGTTGGTCTGCAAAGCCTTCTACCATGCCAACAAATTGTTTAAACACATTGCAGTCTTGGCAATGGTAATTATGTATGAACATGCGCACACACCACAGGTACTTGTAATAATATTCAAATGCACAATAAACTCTTTTGAAAGACTGTACTTGGCAAAATATTCTTTGAAATAGCTGTTCTTTGTGAAATATTCTTTGAAATAGCTGTACTTTACGAAATAACTGTACTGTAATACTGCACACTCTTGCCAACATTTTTCACACTTCATATACTTCAGATCCTTTTAGTTAATGCGAAAAAGTAGTACATTGCGTAAAAATACGGTTGCTTTCCCTTTTTTATACATTTTATGCGATTTGGATATTGTTCCAAACATTTTCGTAATTATTTTGAATGTTTTTATCAGTATGGCGCAGTTTCGAACATTTTGTTTAATTAGAAATTTGTTTTGAGTGTTCTGAGTGATTGATTTTATATTCGTTGAGTAAAAAAAATCATTTAATCGAGTTTTAGTACCTGGAATTTCGTTTCTCACGTGTTTGCGAGTCGTTTGAGCTTTAGATGATCCATTCTGTATATTCTTCCATTTCTAACTGCGTGTCTCATCATGGTTTTGACTCTGAATCCCATTCTGATACCATGTCGCTCATCTTGTGTTTCTGAATAAGATGATGAGGCCAAACACATCAGGATGGATGACAGGAACATTAAACTTAAACAAACTAACTGACTGACTGCTACACTCATACATGCTTTCACTCTGGCTGCTCACTCAAAATGGCAGTCTTGCTTGCATTTGCTCAGTACTTATATGCATGTGCCCCCTGACTGGAATGCTTCTTAAAGGTATATCTCACACACTGATCTACAGAGTCCCATTTCCCAGACATGTATTTTGATGAGGGGGAGGCCTCCTCACAGTTCCCAAATGTGAAATTCTCAAAATGATGGTATCGGATCACTGCCCATTAACCGTACCTCCCTTGAGTAAGAGATCTTGCAAAAAGCTTACAGGTCTTCACCCCCCAGCAACTTGGAAGGTACCCCACTGGTAAAGGGTATGTACTTGTCCAAACACTTAATCACAACTGAAAAGGCCACTGCGATTTCTCAGGAAAAGAAGTCAAAGGCCTAAATCATAAAAACTATGCAGATACTGTCAAAGCCCTTGTACCTCTTCTCTTTATCATACAGGCTATTGAGATGCAACCTCTGCCTAGTGTGTAGAATTTCAACAGACCCTGTACTCTCAGACCTGATGTTCTTCGTGTTTCACTGTTGCAGTCATTACATTTGGGTAATCCTGCTGGCAGGTTGCCCTCAGTCGGCCTGAATTCCAAAGTCTTGGGTCCTGCATCGGTTGCTGTCGCCTCTTCCCTGACGTCAGGTCGTCAGGGGTATAAAAGATGCAGCCGACGCCATTTTCTTCAGTCTTTCTTGCCGCGCGGTGCCCGGAGCACCCTGCCTAGTATGTAGAATTTCAACAGACCCTCTCAGACCTGTTACTCATTCACAAGTCCAGTGGTATCATAACACCTGTTCAAGGGATTTCAGATTCTTTTGCAAAATAAATACAACATGTTGGAGGGATAGGTTTGTATCACAAGGAGTACTGATTCTGTGGAACCATCTCCCACTACACCTAAAACAAGGTACTTCTCTTACTCTTTTCAAGTGTAATTTTGATGAATGGATGGGCAACTGAAAAGTCATCCTTGGTTTAGTAACCATATCCCTAATACATGGGGAAAACATGTAAGTATCCCAATATGTCGTTGTTTGGCCTATCTCTGGGTTAATTTTATGCAAAATATAAGGGCTAAAAATACAATGGGAGTGTAAGGCTAGGCTTCTAAAGATCCTCACAGATCAGTTGCCTGGGAAGTGCCACTGAAGCTGTGACAGCCTCATGGCAACCAATTCCACTAAATATGAGGAAGATGCTGTCACCTAGTCTGTTTCAAATGAACATTCCACAAAACACAGTATTGGCACTAAGAGCCTAGAGGGAGTCACTACTGTCCTGGGTCTGGGTCTCCAACCGCTACACCCAAATTAGACTCCACACTGTTCACTTACAGAGCCACACCACTCTCTGTGTGAACCAGTGTCTCCCAGCACCTCTCTGTCCACAAAAACTGCCTTTCACTCAAAGTATTGTTTTTTTACATTTACACACATGCACACAATATCCACAGAAGGCTGTTGAATCTTCCAGTTCCACACAGCCTTCTTCCTGGGCCTTGTAGTACTGCCACCACTCTGAAGAAAGTCAGAGACTTCCAGTTACTGGTATACTTTGATTGTGCCACTTGATATCTCTTTTACAGGTTGCTGGCTGAAGCAGTCTCAAAGATGTGGCCCTAACAGGGTGCTATTCCTCAGTGTAAATGGTTACCCTCTTCTCAGTTAAGCAACAATGCATAAATACCTTGTAATAAATAAATACCAGCCACAATAGCTTAAAGATAATTAAAATAGAGTTTACTTAATAAAGAAAATAGCATGAATACCAAATAAAATATACATAGGTTGATACACAAAGAAGATTAAAGTAAAGTACAATAAACGGATAGAATGCATACAGAAAAATCTAACTCCAGCTATCTAAGTTTCCTAGCTAGTTGCTACAAGGAGTACTGTACCTTAAAATGACTAGCTCATTTCCACGGATAGGATGTTCTAACAGCAACTTCACACTTGCCTCGCAACATTTCATTAAGTCACAATTATATAGCCTAAGATTTTGTGTGACTTCATTGTTGCTACAGATACTGGTCATAAACTGGCTGGCCCCATACCTATCACAAAAGTAAGAGTTTGTCCTAATACCTTGTGATCTGCCTTTTTTTTTTTTTTTTTTTTAACTAAATCAAAAACAAACACTAAAAAACTATTGAAAAAAGAGTAACAAACCACACGGAATCCCTTCTTTTTTTTTTTTTTTTACTTGCATTCCAAATGGGTCTTAAAAAATTTCAATGACCATTGCATTCCAATACTGTTTTCATGCTCATTTGTTATCTTAGAAGAAGGTGCCATCCTGTCTGTGGACTAGTCCCTCACTCTGTCCTTCAACTCTGGACAAATAAAAATATTTGCTAGGTAACATATGCATTGCAAATCAACATGCTAGAAACAGAAGAGAAAAACAACACAAAGAAATACATTTTGCTTTTATTAGCCTAGCATAAGCGCATTTCACATTCACTTTTAGCCTGCATCACCTCTGGCTTCACAGAAGCTATAAATTACTGCAATATGAGCAAGAGGGCAAGATGTTTAGAGCTGATGGGATCAAATTCCTGGTCCCTCAGAAATCACTTAAAGAAACTAGAATTTGACCAAGAAAATCTGGTTTCAGAATTCCCAACAGCCCCAGCATAAGCAGCGGTGTGACATAGATTCCCAAAGCGGAGGTAATTTGTCTGGTAACCACCACCAGAGAGGCAGAGTTGGTCTACAGCAACAAGGGTTTCATGGGACCTTTCAGGTTTACACCAGTATCATTGCCCAACTGTCCTACATTTGAGGCAGTCTGGAATTCCTTTCTGTGTATCCGCTTTCTTAGTCAGTCACCATGCAAGACAAATAGATCAGGAAAGTCATGTGCAGAAGCTACTCAGTACTATTTTCAGAAATGCCCAAGCAACCATTCTACCACCCACTCTTAGTGCCAACCTGTAGGGTTGTCCAGCAGGAAGAAGAAAATCTCCACTCAAAAAAGCCATCCAGGAGGTCCTTCCAGACCAGAGAGGTACAAGATTCTACTCTTGATTCTTAGTGGTACCCAAGAAAACTGGGACATCAGACTGATTCTAAACCTCAGTCAGCTGAATCAATAAGAGCAGAAGGAGTCATACTGGTTGGTCATGGTGCAATCCATCCTGCTATGCTGGCAGGCAAGAGATTGAATGTGCTTTATGAGTGTCCAGGACACATATTTTCACATAGAAGTAGAAAAGTCATCCAGGAGATTATTACACTTCAGGCCAGTTGTTACCAGTTCAGGACCCTGCGCTTTGGTCTCATCACATCTCCTAAGTTGTTACTAAGTTTATGGTTCCAGTTGCAGCACACGTGAGGCATCTGTGGATAAAAATACTTGCCTATCTAGATGACTGGCTCATTGCTTCTTCTGTAGTGTGAAAATACAAAATAGCATGACAATGTTTACTCAAGCTATGCCTTTCCATTAGAATCACAGTCAAGCTAGCAAAAGTGCAACTGGAATCCTACCAGATGTTCATCGTGTTACACTGCTGCAGTCATCACACCAGGGTTATCCTGCCGTCAGGCGGTCCCGCAGTCGGTTATCCTGCCATCAGGTGGTCCTGCAGTCGGCCCGAGTACCAAAGTCTTGGCGTCAGTTGCTGTCGCTTCTTCCCTGATGTCAGTGCGCCAGGGGTATATAAGATGCAGCCGACGCCATTTTCTCCAGTTTTTCTTGCCACGCAGTGCCCAATGCAAAAGCAGTTCGCAAGTGCCAGTCACTCAACTCCTGAGATTTTCATTCCGAATCCAGAACCAAAGTTTTCTACAAAGCTAAGTACCCCGTTGGGGAAACTTTTTCTTGCCTCAGACCGATGTCAGTAAAAGTTAATAATTGTATTTCTTGTGGGAAGCAAATACCTCATAAGGATTTCCATTCCTATTGTATCCCATGCCTAGGCCCAGACCACGACGTCACTGGTTGTCGGTTTTGTGCTAGGTTTAACAAGCGCACTGTTAAACGTCTGTTTGATTTTGCCCAACATTATTGTGGCAGAAAATTCATTTACACCATGCCGTCGGAACTACCGACGACCGGAATGCACAAAAAGCGCAAAGACAAAGACAGGCATCCGAGGCCCAAAACTGATGACGAAGCCTCTTCTAGGCCAGTCGCCGGTTCTCCGGTTTTCAGCGAGGTGCCTTCGCAGCCCCTGATGACCACTTCTTTAGAACCACAGTCCGCCTCTGACTCCCACGTGGAGATGGCTGGGCCTTCGGATACACCAGACTTGAGACCTACCGAGACTAACCCTTCAGAGGGCTGTGGAGTAGCTGAACAACCCGCAGCTTCAGAGGGTGTTTTCAGGCCTACTCAGTTAACCATTAAATCTTCCGCTAAATCTAAAGCAAAGAAACAACTTCAGCATTCACCAGCACAGGCCTCCATGCCTAAGAAACAGATGCTTAAAATGGCCGAAGACCTAATTACTCTGATCAGGGGGTCCCACCCTCCTCCTGATAAAAGGCCTAGACAGTATGCAGACTGACTCATCCAACCAGGTGTCCATCTCCTCAGATTCATCCTCAGACCAAGGATACTCTTTACCCCCCTTATGAGGATTCTGATGCTGAGGAATCCATTCCTTCAGCCTCTTCACCAGAGGACTACTCCTTTGGGGAAACCTTACATACCATGCAGGAGCATTTCCATTGGGAGGGCCAGGATTACTCAGAATCCAAGAAAGGCTCAGAGATTTCCTTTTATTACCTCAACACAGACCCCTTGCTCTTCCGCCAGTGTTAGATATTGTGGATGATGTGTATGCTGAATCCAGCTTAAATCCTGATTCTTTACCTCCAGCTCCAGTTAAGCCAGATAGATATTACAGAGTCCCTGACTCTCACAAATTCCTTTATAAAAGCCCTGTTGCTGACCCTGAAACTATTTCCCAGGGTCCCAAAGGGGTGAAGGCCTCTACAGCAAAAAATCCAGTCCTCTCTGACAGAGATTCCAGGGCATTAGACAGATGGGGAAAGAAAGTATACACATCTGCAACTTTAGCAATGAGAGCACTAAATTGCCAGTTTCACATGCTTAAATATCAGCAATGTTTGATGTTTCAGTTGAAATAAAAAATGCTTCCAAATTCAGATCTTCCTAACTATAAGGAAATGCAGGATTTATTGCATGCAGCTGAATAAGTGAGAAAACATACTTTGCAATGTGGTTTTGATTCCTAAGAGGCCTCCTGTAGAGCAGCAGTTACAGGGTCCGTCATTAGAAGATATGCTTGGTTAAAAGAACAGACCTTACCAGATCATGTTAAAACAAAATTATTGGATGCGCCTTTGCAGCAGGATGTTTTATTTGGAGTTAAGGCAGAAGAGGTATTAAAGAAAATGGAGGATAAAGCAAAATCTATGCAAACGGTGAAGGATTTCTTACAGGTTCAGCCTTCTCGATTTAGCAAAAATTGGCCAGCAAAGAATTGGTCCTTTCCAGTTTCAGACAGACCTCAAAGGGGAAGATACAGACGTCCAAGAGGCAGAGGTCAAACACAAGGTACTTACAGGCCTCGACAATGGGGTGCTTCAACCCAGAAAGAAGGGGAAGACAGGCCTCAACCTTATAAAAAGCAGACCCAATGACTTCCCACTACAGCTGCCAACCATCTCTCTCTTGGCAGCCCCCTTGGGGGGAAAACTGGCACTTTTCAGTCACAATTGGCAAATAATCACCCAGGACAAATGGGTCCACAATATTGTGTCTCAAGGTTACAGGTTTCACTTTCACACTCTGCCAAGGTTAAAAGGAATGCCAAATCTGCCACCAAATCAATGGGCAGAGGCTCAAAGGCAAATTACAGCACACATGGACATGAGAGCTATTCAAAAGGTACCAACACAGGAGCAAGGACAAGGATTTTACTCGACTCTTTCTGGTTCCCAGAAAGGACAAAGCCTGGAGGCCCATTCTAGATCTTTCTTCTCTAAATACTTACCTGGATGTTCCAAAATTCAAAATGTTGACACTACAGCAGCTTCTTCCCATGCTGGGCAAGAAAGCTTGGCTCGTAACATTGGACCTCAAGGAGGCATACATGCATGTCCCTATCAGACAAAATTGCAGACGATACCTCAGATTCTTAGCAGGTCCAATGCACTACCAATTCTCTGCACTGCCCTTTGGCTTATTCACTGCACCCAGGGTCTTTACAAAATGCCTGGCACCAGTTATTGCATTTTGTAGACAAAAAGGAATTCAAATTTACCCATATTTGGACGACTGTCTTATTCAAGCTGAGGGCAAAGACATTCTTCTAAACCATCTGGCATTTGTAAAAAGACAGCTAATTTTCCTAGGGTACACAGTAAACGAAAAGAAATCAAAACTAGTGCCCTCACAAGAGATAATATTCCTGGGTGCCAGCTTAAATACAATGGCCCAGATGGCTTATCTCACGCCAGACAAGCAAGGACAACTGACTCAAAATTTCCAATTGATGGCAACAAAAACTGAACTCCCTTCAAGAAAAATTCTGCAGGCCTTGGGTTACATGGCATCTTGCATACTACTAATTCCATATGCAAAACTGCATATGAGGAAACTACAATGGTACCTAAAAAGTGTCTGGTCTCAACACTGTCACAGTTTGGAAACAGTAATACCACTTATTCCTTGCCTTCAACAGGAGTTTTGGTGGGCTCAAGCCTGTCACCTCAACAAGGGACAGCCTTTCACTCAACCCACAGCCAGGCAAACACTGACAACAGATGCTTTGGATTATGCCTGGGGAGCACACATGGCAGGAAAATGTATTCAGGGCAAGTGGCCTGCAGAACAAAGGCATCTTCACATCAATCAAAAAGAGATGCTAGCTGTACAAAATGCACTTATAGCTTTCAAGGACCTTCTGCATCCAGGACAACTACTTCTAAAGACAGACAACACCACAGTTATGTCGTACATAAACAAACAAGGGGGCACTCGTTCATATCCCCTATGCAGACAAGCCATGACCTTGTGGAACACAGCTATAACCTATCAAGTTCATCTGCAAGCACAATTCCTGCCAGGAGAGAAAAACACACTGGCAGACGACTTAAGCAGAAACATCATGGATCCGCATGAGTGGAAATTACATCCACAAATGTTCAGGATGATAATACAGAAATGGTGGAGCACGGACATAGATCTGTTCGCATCCCCAATGAATTGCCAGCTACAGAAATTCTGCACAAGGACTTACCACCCACAAGTATGGAAAGTGGATGCCCTCTCATTCAGCTGGAAAACCCTACAAGTATACGCTTTCCCACCACTGCCTGTCCTTTCAAAGCTACTCATAAAAGCCAGACAAGAAAGGCCAAAGATGATCCTGATTGCCCCAGACTGGCCACGCCAGCACTGGTACCCAATCTTAAAGAACTTAACACAAGGACCACCATGGATTTTTGCCTCAGATCTCACAACTTCTGACTCAGCAAAACAATCAGATACTTCACGGCCAGCTCAAGACTTTAAACCTGGCTGCATGGAAGATTCATTAGTCAAGCAAACAATGCCTCTCTCCAGAGCTGTTACGGATGTCATTCTGGAGGCCAGAAGGCCTAGTACCAGGAAAGCCTATTCGGATAAATGGAAGAGAGTCTGTGCCTGGAACCAGGTTCACAACCTTGACCCTCTTGTCCCAAATATTCCTCAGATACTACAATACTTGAATGAGATGCTGGACAAGGGCCTCTCCTTTTCATCCATTAAGATTCATGCCTCTGCCATCTCTGCTAATTACAACACAGATCCACCATTTTTTCTCATCCTTTGGTAAAACAGTACCTCAGAGGGGCTAAAAACATAAGACCGCCCCATAGAGCACCAACTCCAACTTGGGACCTCAACTTTGTCTTGGAGAAATTAACTTTACCTCCTTTTGAGCCAGCTAACTCAGCAGACTTAAAATATGTCTCTTGGAAAACTGCTCTGCTCCTGGCAATAATCTCAGCACGAAGAATTTCAGAATTACAGGCACTAATGGCAGTGGAACCTTTCATCATATTCCACCAAGACAGGGTGTCTTTAAGAACAAACCCTACTTTTATGCCAAAGGTGGTATCAGGTGTGGCTCTAAACCAAACTATTCACTTGCCAACTTTTTATCCAAATCCACAGAATAAAGGGGAGAGACTACTGCATTCCTTGGACATACACAGGCAGTTATGCTTCTACTTGGACAAAACTAAAGCTTTCAGAAAAACTGAGCAATTGTTTGTATCATATGCTGCAGGAACACAAGGAAAAGCCATTTCAAAACAGACCATTTCAAAATGGATAGGCCATTGCATACGTTTCTGCTATACACATCATGGGAAAACTGCACCTAACAACATAGGTTCATAGGTTCATAGGTTTATACTAGACTATCTGCCCTACGGCATTTATAAGCCTAGCCCAAATTTTTGTGGTTTACGCCACCCCTTATATGAAAAAATACTGTGCCCATTAGTTTGTTGTGTCTCTGTCCAGCAGTGACACAGAGATGATTCCCGGGGTAAACCTACGATCTCCCATCCACAGGTCAAGATTTCTCTTGAACAGAGCCAGCGAGGTCATACATAACATAAGGTCTCATTCCACCAGGGCAACACCCACTTCAACTGCCTACCTCAGTGGAGTACCTACCAAGGACATTTTGGAAGCAGCAACTTGGAGTTCTGTACATACCTTCACCAAGCATTACCATCTGCCTCTTTACTCTAAATCCAGAGATGGCTTTGCCACTGCAGTTCTGCAGGGCCTTATAGCCACCCCTAATGCCCTATAGAACTAGCCACCCTACCTCTGCTTTGGGATTCTACCCAAGTGTGATGACTGCAGCAGTGTAACATGATGAACATAGTACAGTTTTGTACCTACCATAAATGTAGATGTTCGAGTGTATACACTGCTGCAGTCCAGGTTACCCTCCCTCCTTCCCCTCTTACTTGCTGTTACTTACCCTAGTATTTTACCCTTTGCTGCCTATGGGAAGTATTTGCTGGTAACATAAAGTATTTGATTGCTTTTCTTATTTTTGTTTTATTGGCAATTTACATTGCCTACCTTTTTGGGGGCACCTGACATCTGGGGCAAGAAAAACTGAAGAAAATGGCGTCGGCTGCATCTTATATACCCCTGGCGCACTGACGTCAGGGAAGAAGCAACAGCAACTGACGCCGGACCAAGACTTTGGAACTCGGGCCGACTGCGGGACCGTCTGACGGCAGGATAATCGACTGCGGGACCGCCTGACGGCAGGGTAACCGACTGCGGGACCACCTGACGGCAGGATAACCCTGGTGTGATGACTGCAGCAGTCTATACACTCAAACATCTACATTTATGGTAGGTACAAAACTGTACTTTCCTGACATCCAGTGGCTGCCAGTTGGATACAGTGCGACAATGAATCATGTTTCCTCTGGAAGGGATTGCCACAATAGTACAAGCTCTCCTAAATCTGACACATCAGCAAAACCCAATTGGCCCCCAGAAAGCTAGGTCTTATGGCAGACACTATTCAAACAGTACAGTATGCCAGAATACACATGATGGTCCTGTAGTGGGCACAAAGACTTGCCTGAAGTACCTGTCCTGGTAGACAGACCAGAAAATCTCATTTCAGGTACTCCTTTTGTTCAGCTTATCCCCCCAGCCTTGATTAGCATGTATGCAACCTTACTTGCATGGAGCAGTACTCCTTGAATAGGGCAGTACAAAGTGTGTGGACCACACATGATGCCAAGTTGCATATAATTTTCTTGGAAATGAGAGTGGTCGTCTTAGTGTTGCAGGCCTTTCAAGTCCTTCTCTCCCAAGATACAGTGCCCATTCACTCAGACAGCATGGCAGTGATATTGTACATAAACAAGACGGGTAGAACACCATCTTATCCCTTCTGCAAAGAAGCTATGGGGGATTTGGGAGGGGCTGTATCTTTGCATCATTTTCTTGTAGAAATGCACATCCAAGGGCTTTCAGTGTAATTGCTGACAGGCTGAGCAGGCAGATTGTACTCCTACGCAAATGGTCTCTCAGCAACTCCATTACACTATAAAGATTTTTTTTCCCCAAGTGGAGATAATCTTATTGTGATCTCTCTGCTTCACCTTGCAGCACTAAATTCAGCAGGTTTTCTCTATAGTCCCATCAAGAAAGATTTCCCCCATGAGACATCTTTAAACATGATTGGCCGTCTGGGTTTCTTTATTCATTTTCCCTGTTTTTCTGATATCCAGAGTTCTGTAAAAAGCCAAGATCATGTTCATTATCCTCTTCTGGCTGTACCAGAGTTGATTCCCTCTACTTTGGCCACATCTGAGAAGAAAATTCCTACTTCTGTCTCAGTACCCTCACCTGCTGTCTCACTCATTCGACCATACTTAACTGGACATTCAGTCCTTCAGATCGACCTCTTGGTTTTTCCACTCAAGTGATGTCCAGGGACCCTGTGCTCCAAACACAGATTATATAATCAAATACAGACTTTCAAAGCTTCTCAACTAGAAATATTTATAGAGGCAAATGGCAAACATTTTCACTATGAGTAAATACACATCATCTTGATCCCTTATTAGCCCCCTATTTCTCAGGTATTGATCTTTTTAGCAGAACCTTTTCAAGAAGGGACTAGTTACCCATATATCAAGGTTCATTTGGCTGCATTCTCAACATACTATCAAGAGTTTGCATCCTTTTCTGTAGCTTCACACAAGCTCTGTAAAACATTTTTAACAGGCATGTTGCGTTATAGTCTACCTGGGATTTGTTTGTCTCTTCTATGGGACCTCAGTTTCATGCTAGAAAAGCTTAGTCTTTCCCCTTTATATCTGCAATCTCTGCTGATATAAAATTCCTGGCTTGTTAGACAATCCTCCACTTCTACAAAACAAGTTTCAGAGTTGCAAGATCTGTTATCCAAATTTCCTTATGTTGTCTGTTATAAAGACATGGCATTCCAATGAAGTTGATGCATCCATTATGCTCAAAGTTGCAACACTGTATAATATGAATCAATTCATCCATCTTCCTGTGTTTTTTTTTTTTCAAATCATTTCAACAAAGGTGAATATAAGTTGGTCTGCTTAGACATACACAGGCAATTCAGATTCTTCTTTCACAAAACAAAAGCATTCAGAAAGGGCGACCAGTTAGTTTCATTTTCCAGTTTAAAAAGGGCCCAAAAGTGACTAAATAACACTATCAAGATGGTTATCTGACTGCATCATCTTTTGCTAATAATTTAGTTCAAACCCTGCCTTCCAAAGCAAAAGCTGATTTTCATACCTCTTAACGGTCTCTGATTTTCAGGGACATCCTTCATTTTGATCTCAGTCCCTCTTAATCCCTCCTAAAACTGATTTCTTTTGGAGAAAAGATGGTGAATTAGACTTGATAAATATTGACAATAATTACAGGTATAAACTTTTTTTTTACTTCAGAAAATGCACATTAAGTCAATATTTCAATGTAATTGTACTAATATTTTAAGTGTCCCTGATTGTCCTTAATTATTTCTGGATTTGTCCTTATTCTGATGAGGTTTGTCCCTAATTTGTTGAGAGTTATACACTCTGTCAGGGCTCAAGCTACATCCACTGCTTTCCTTAGGAACTAGACTTTGGATGAAATTTGTGCAGCTGCTACTACATGGTCTGTTTTAATTTCTCTAAGCATTATAGTTTAGATCTTTCATCAAGGTCTTGAGACTCCTTTAGGGGCTTTCATTCATAAAGATCCTTTATCTCAATGCCACCCAAGGTCTGCTGGGGATTCTGCCCATCAGTTTCAGTGTCCAGACAGGACCAGCAATAGTTCATAAGTTATGTATTTACCAGAAGATTGGATTTATCTGCTGTCTGTCCAGACACTAGAATCACCCAGCCACCAGCCTCCTTCCAACTTGCCCCAGTTGAAGGAGCCTAGAGGAGCACCAGAGGACTTCATTTAACTTTTGATGACTAAATTCTGCATATTAGCAGGGGCATTTTTCTTCATTTTTACCTATGAAAGTTGCCCAGATGCCTTACTTCACTGTAGTCAGTTGGGAGTGCTACGTTATGGGACAGGATAAGAATTCAAGCCAGTCAGAGTTTTGTTACTGCTGCTGCTGCTGTGGTGATAAGATCTCTTTGCTAACTAGAATATCAGTTCCAGTGTCAGAGTAGATACCATATTAATCTACCATTCTGATAAGTATATAATTTACATTTGCCTTTTTCAGCACATTATTTGCTACTACAGTTGTGCAGGTATGTGTACTTCCCTTCCATAAGTTCTGCCCAGTGCTCTTAATAATTTAGCACTCTTCCCACGTTATATTTGATACTCCAATGATGGTTCTTAAGATGAACACAGCACATTTATGTACATATACTTAGTTTAACTATAGATGTTTGAGGAAGAGGATCACTGCAGCAGTATAGGCTGCCTCCCTCCATTCCATTTTCTTTTTCTTCTTCTTCTGACTCAAATTTTGTTTTAAGAGGCTAAAATATCTTTTTAGGGAGACCCCTTTTCCTTGCATTTGGGAGGGACAGACTTTCAGCCTGCATTTCAGACTCAGTAAGCACATTAGCTGGTGACCACCTCAATCATCACCCAGCGCAAAAGAACTGAAGATAATGCAGGCTGCTATCCCTTTATACTGTATGACCTACTGATGCCCCTGGTATGGAAGAGATTGGCTCAACACAGGGGTCATTTGAAATCTGTGGATTTCAGGTCAGATGTCCATCTACAGTATACTTCCCACACATTTTGTTTAACACTGCAGAAATTATCCTAGTACTTCAACTTCTAACTTTGTTAAAAAAAAAAAAAAAAATACATTTTATGGATCGCCGCTTAGTTAGGGTTAAACTATTCCCGGCGCCATACAGTCTGCACTTTCCCTTAGAACTAGCCAGTTTTTTAGTTTTTGCACTCAAATCTGTTTCTTTGAGCTCAGTACTTGCTCAGAACTCGTTGTAAGCACTACATGAGCTACAAATTAGTACAGTGCTCAACTTTCCTCACTTGACGAGAGGAAAACAGTTTTTAGCACTTAATAAATAATCCAGGCATGTCTAAGGGTCAGCTGCCGGTGTTTTCTCCTGTCTACCTGATGAATTTGGGCATCTTGGGGCAATGCAGCAATTACCTCATATACACAGACAAACCCTCTCCTCCTACCACCCAATACTACAACCTGTGGGAGATGCACTAATGTAGCCAAACTGGAAGTGAAGCTCTCGTCACCCAAGACTGGACTAGACAGTCAAGAGGGGAAGGTAAACACTTGCACCACACCACACTCATCACATAATCCCTCAAAACCTACACCACCAAAGCACACACATAGAAACACAAAACACACACCTACATTCGCGGAGGCTGTCAATAAAAATCTGCCCAAGCAACAGAGACCTCCAAAGCAGAAATGCAAGCAACCTCCACCCCCCAACACAACCCAAATAACACACAGCCTGCAAACTCAGAGTGCCTCTCAACCACAGCCCATAAGGCATAACAACGTACCCAACACTCTAGTCATAGGCACACTGATGTTCCACTCACCAGGCTAAACAAGGAGAAAGTTACTGTCAGCTGCCTGTCGGGTGTTAGGATCCGCCACATAATGCACGCACACAGTTAACTCCACAACAAGTACAAATATGACTCTCTCATTGTCCATGTTGGTGTGAATGACCCGAGACGTACCTCCCTGGAATGCATGAGAAGAGACATGGAGAAGCTCTCCGATCTTGTAGCCCAGGCAGGTATGACCATAGCCCTGAGAAGCATCCTGCCATCACCCAGAATGATACCACAGTACAAGGACAAAATGATTGACTTCAACAATTGGCTAAGCTTCTGGTGTCATTCTAAGGGGATCCAGTATCTGTCTGCCTGGGATGACGTGATTGACAGACCATGATGCTTTGCCAGTGATGGCCTGCACCTGTTGCCCTTGGGATTCCAGATACTGGCTAAGGCTCTTGCCACCCCTATAGTCCTTTTTTTAGGCAAGGTTCAAATGACAAATTCTCCACAGTGACTGGTAGAAGCAAGCAAAATCTGAGGGTAATGACTACTCAGTGCTAGAAGTCTGAACGTCAAAATGCCCTCACTCGAGGCACTCCTTCAAATGGAGAACATCGACATCTGTGCAGTGATAGAGACCTGGTTCAAGGCTCCAGAGAGCACCCCTGCATTACCAGGCTATAATTCATACCACACCTGTCAGCCACCTAACCTGGTCCGAAGCACTAAAGGTGGAGGAGTGTCCATATTCATTAAGGATATCCACACCTCCAGGCTAGTTGTTCAGCATAATGCATCTGAGATTATCCAAGTGCAACTAACTCTGGGCAAGACCGCAGTCCAAATTGTAGCTTGTTACAGATCCCCCACCATGCCCCAGAATTCCCACTCCTCATTTCTTGATACACTGGAAAATATTAGGGTACAACCCAACACCCTAACAATGGGCGATTTCGACTACCTGACCATTAACTGGGAAAACTACTCATGTACCAACTCTTTTGCTTAACGTTTTCTGGAATTCATAAATTCTGACGACTTGGATCAACCTATCCACACCCCCACCAGGTGCAGCAATATCCCAGATCTGGTCATTACCAACATGGGCAACTGGTGTTCCACACCAGAGGTCAATTCCTCGTTGGTCAGATCCAACCACAAGCTAATCACCCTAGACATTCACGTCCTGCCTCCATCCCCTATTAGGGAAACCACCATAAAAAATTTCTCCAAAGCCAACTTCACGCTTCTTAAGACAGAAGTGACAAACTTCATGACACCCATGCAGATGGACAATAGCGGTACGACTGCTGAATCCTACACAAATGCACTTTATAAGCACTTACACGAGTGCATGGATCATGCTATCCCTAACAGAACCAAGATGCTATCCTCCAAAAAAAGGAAGCCAATCTGGTGGTCCCCTGCCATAAAAAAACTCTACAACAGATGAAAGAAACAGTTGCAAAAAAGAGTAAAATCCCATGATTGGAGGAACTCCCTGGTCAGCCTCAGTAAGAAGCTGAGATCCCTCATAAAATCCTCCAAAGCTAGTTATGAAAACAAAATTGCCACTGATTCTAAAGACAACCACAAAGCATTCTATAGCTATTTCAAGAATCCCAATGGCAGCACTCAGATCTGCTCTGAGTTACAGCACAATGGCACTAAATATACAGAACCATCTGATTTTGCCAGCATCCTGGCAGATAGATTCAGTGCTAACTTTACCCCCCACCCCCTAAAGGGCCCATCTCTATACCGGAAGAATGCAAAGTTCCTGTAATCACGGCTACACAGGTAAAAGCTACACTCTTCAAAGCCAAGAACACAACATCCATGGGACCTGACAACATCCCAGGCTGCATTCTACATGAACTACAGAACAAACTGGTACCCCACCTAAGTACCATGTTCAGTCATAGCCTCACCTCAGGCTTTGTGCCCACTGAATGGCGCACAGTGAAGGTTATCCCACTGCACAAAGGGGGAGCCATGATGGACCCCGGGAACTACCGCCTCATTAGCCTGACGAGCCTGGTCTGCAAGGCCATGAAACATATCATCATGGAACTTATAAACAAACACATTGGTAATCTCCAAACTCTGGACCCCACCCAGTTCGGGTTTGTAAAGGCAGATCATGTCTCCTAAACCTAATAGACTTCTTTGAAGCAGTCTCCAAAGCCGTAGACGAGGGTAAGGTGGTTCACACAGCCTATCTAGGTCTCGCCAAGGCTTTCAACACCATCCCCCACTCTGGAATTATAGATAAACTCAATAAACTAGGTATAAATCCTTATGTCACAAGATGGGTTGCCAACTGGCTCACTGACAGAACCCACACTGTGAAAGTAGCAGACTCCAAATCTGACTTCAGACCAGTGACAAGTGAAGTACCACAGGGTTCAGTCCTGGGTCCTCTCCTGTTTGGTATCTACTTCTCTGAAATACAAGCTAACACAGAAGGTCTTTGGCTAAAGAAGTTCGCAGATGACTGCAAATTAGGAGCCATAATTGAAACTCCTCTAACGATTTGGATATCCTACAAAAGGGCCTCACTGAGACAGATGCCTGGTGTCAAAGCCATGGCTTCAAGGTCAATGCCAAAAAGTGCATTGTCATCTCCTTTGGTAAAAACTCTGTACCCATGAACTACCACATAGGCAGTAGTCTGTTTAACAGCAAAAGTGTGATGAGACCTTGGGACACAGGTGAACAGTAGTCTTTCCTTTGATAATCACATAGCCACAGTAGTCAGGAAATCCTTCTACATGGCACACCTCATCACAAAAGGTTTCATATCAAGGGAAAAAGAGGTCATTGTTTCCCTCTACTCGGCACTCATTAGACCCATTGTAGAGTACAATGCCTTTTTGGTATGTACCTCACAAGACATCTACAACAACTGGAAAGGACACAGAAATGCCTCACAAAGAGGATTGCTGACCTCAAACAGATGCCCTATGCAGACTGTCTCAAAAAACTCCAGCTTTACTCCGTTGCATATCTCCTACCTAGAGGCGATCTCTGCCAAGCATACAAAGCTATGTCAAACCCAGAACTGTTGGACATGCTTCACTTAAATCCCAATCCCTCCAAGCTAATCGCTCTAGGGACCTAAACCTTGTCACCACAATAAACAGAATATACTAGAGGGATAGATTCCTGTCCCAGAGACTTCCCATACTCTGGAACAAACTACCTATCTATATCAAACAAAGCTCCTCATTAGCACTCTTCAAGAAAAATATTGATGATTGGATGGGAAATAGGAAATTCACCCCAGGGATCCCTTCTGTGGCTTTGCTCGATGGGTACAGGAAAATAATTTTCTTGGGTGGTGAAAGCCAGGGTACCTTTTTGGCTAGGCTTATATAGGCCCTAGGGCCAATAGCCTAGTACCTACTTATGAACCTATGCAGGGCATGCTGACATGGCTGCATTTGTATAAGCAGATCTCTGTGACTACTAAGAGTGTAATCTTGAAGTTTAATTGGGATCATAAAACTGGTAAACGTGCTAAATCTAAAGTCTTGAAAGGTAGTCTTTAGGTTTTACTTGTTGTTTGTATATCAGTCTGTTTGGTAGTTAAAAAGTATGTTTGGTAATTTAAAATTAAAATTGTGAGAGCAACTTTGAGAAGCTTGTAGTACCTTTGATTCAGTGGAATAAACCAGTAAGAGATTTAATTTGACTTACATACATGATACTGTATTGTTTCTTTTGGGGAGAGAGAAGAAAAAAGAATGTAGGTAAGCCCTTGGCTTCTTTGGTAATTTCTGATTTTAGCAAATACTGTTATATACACTAAAAGAGCATTTTTTTTCTGGCACAACTCTATTTATTTGTAAGATGACTGTGGGTTATGGGAATTTTGTTTTGTGTACTGGAATTTTCATGTCTCCTACTATTCTTTAAATATTCTTTTTGATCAGCTTGGTTTTCTGCTTTTGATGTGATACTAACTGATCTTCCATAACTTATATTATATCTGTTGTTATCGTTTTTCAAGCAGGAACCACACAGGTGCTCTTTGTCATTTGTAAGCTTATAGTTGTGTATCGACAGTAGAACAGCGATGCCAGTGTTAAAACCAGCACATCCTGAAAGTCTTCTCAGTTTGGATTATGCTGCATGTGGGACTGTTCTTGTGCATCCTAAGTGATTTTAGTATTCTTTTCGTTGAGAGCTTTTCATTGATTGTGTGCTTGTCTAACTGTGCTCGCTTTCCTGTCTACATGGAAAGTACTAATTTGTGTTACTCTTTTCTTGGATTTCAATTTAGAAGCAGTAAGTAGGTACATATATTTCAGAACTCTAGCTTCTGACTGAAGTGTTTACTGATCTCATTTGAGTTTTCTGTGGTATATGAAGTTTTTTTCGCTTGAGTGAAGTTTCCATCAGCTGTTAATGATCCACCTTAATTCCTCTTGCTTATTATTATTTACAAATGGGGAAGGTGTAAGCCTGCACACGTCTGCCAGCTGCTACTAAAGATGTACTCTAGGTTTCCATTCTGTATGCTGAGTATAGGCTCTAATGCTTTTAATGGAGACTAGTCACTGTTAAGTGGCTTTTTATTTTTGTTTCTCTTTACCTTGTTGTCTGGCTATCTAGTTCTCTGATTTGATTCCATTGACCTTCCTACTGCGGTTCTGCTTATGGGTACAACATTCGTTCTCATATGCTGCATCTCATACACAATGCAGTCCATTTTTAAGTAGGTCTTTCTTCTTCAAGTAAAAATTGGTTTACTGTTTTGGTACATTGGCATTGAATGGTATGGAGGGTCACTGAGAGGTCCATGGTGGCCGAGTAGTGCAGTGGTTAAGATATATGCCTTTCAACCACAAGGTGCAAGGTTTGATTCTCACCACTGAAATTAGTTTAGGAAGGCCGAGTAGTGCAGTGGTTAAGATATATGCCTTTCAACTACAAGGTGCAAGGTTTGATTCTCACCACTGGAATTAGTTTGATTGGGAGACTGGTTTTACATGGTGAACTGCCTACCCTTCATTGCTTTGCTCTCGCTAGTTTTGTTTTATTACTGCTGTTCGTGTTTGGCTTTGTTAGCGAGAGCATTAACTCTCCGTGGGATTATTTTCTTGACTTATGTTTATATTGATGACAAAAAGATGTAAATGTGCTAGGATTTCAGTGGGTGATAATTTTTTATCTTATTTCATTTACAGATGGTGAAAGGTACAAATGTGTATGGGATACTACGGGCTCCACGAGCTGCAAGCACTGAATCCATTGTTCTGAGCGCACCCTGCAGTGAGGGACAAAGCAATAACCAGGCAGTGGGGCTGATGCTTGCCCTTGCATCTTACTTTAGAGGTATTTTTATTTTTGTCTTTTAACAGTTTGAATTCTATAGCAGGCAGTCATTGGCCATTGGTATTTGTGAACATATGCATTAAGTACAATACACTGCAGTGCTTGGGTTATGAGACACCCAAAGTTGACATTTTGTAATGGAAAAATGATGGCTTTGCAGAATAAACCTGAAACATTGTAAAATATGTATATTTCACTATTTTTACCAAATTAATTTGTTTCAAAATATTATTTTTGTTTTATGCATTATTCAGAGGAAAGTTAGAAATATTTTCCCTTAAAATATCAGTACTCATATGCTGAGACCCTTAAAAGTAAGCTACCCAAGCATCAAATGTGGCCTCCCAGATGCAGAAATCACAATAATAATCCTCAGTAACATCAAAAAAAAACTACTGCAGCAACACTGACAATGACATAGTAAGCCAGTTCTTACTGTGCCTTGGCATCTAAGCCCATAAGTTAGACAACCTCAGAATCTAATATTTTGATCTTAGGAGACTCCATTATGAGGCATACTGATGTCCCACTCCCCTGACTGAACAAGGAGAGGGTTACAGTCACTTGTTTATCAGGGGCCAGGATCCACCAGATCACATAACCACTCAAGTCATTGAACCACAAGCACCAGTGTGACTCAGTCATAGTCCATGTTGGTGTAAATAACCTGAGACATGCCTCCCTGGACTATATAAAGAAAGACATGAAAGAACTCATGGATTGTGTGTCCCAGACCAGTGTACGCCTAGCACTGAGCAGCATTCCACCTTCTCCAAGGATGATACCACAATGCAAACAGAAGTTGACTTTAATAATTGTCTTAGTTTTTCATGTTTTTGAAGGGAGCACAATATTTATCAGCCTGAGAGAAAAGTGTTGAGAAACCACGCTATTTTGCCAGGGATGGTCTACACCTTATCCCTCTAGGCTTTTGAATATTGGTTAAAACCTTGTCCACCCCGATAGTGTCTTTTTCAGGCACTGCCAACTTGATAACCACCCAGCATAACTAAACATACTCAGAATAATCTAAAGGTGATACTGCTCATTGCCAGGAATTTTAAATAAAATCTATTCTCTGCAAGCTATCCTCACCCTGAAGAACCTAGATGTGTGTGCAGTTACTAAGACATAGTTTAAAGCTGTAGAAAGTACCGTGGTAGTACATGGCTATAATGCCTTTCACACTTTTAGATCAGCTACTTCACAGAAAGGGATAAAAGATGGTATCTCAGTTTACATAAAAAAAAAACAAACACACCTCAAGGCTAATCAGGTTGGAGAGATGATAAAAATCAGCAAGCAAAGGAGAGTAGTATTGCTGGAGTTGAATTCATCCTCAAGTCTTGGTGAGTACCTTCACAAGGTGGTTCCTGCTTTCAAAAAATCTCACCAAGACAACATTGTTATATGGAGTGTATTTTATATAGCATATATCCATGGAATGAAGTAAATTAAAAAAATAAAAAAAGACAGCTGGGTGCACAAGTCCCAAGATGGAAAAGTGCCCAATCCTGGTAGGGGCCCTACTGCCAGGACTGGAAAAAAATAACTGTGGAATCCTCAAGACACAGAAACAGCCCCCCAATGGGGTCAGTCCAGACCTAGTGGGAGGATGGGCCCCCTGTTGTAGAAGGAAATTAGTCCACAAAAACTAAGAGGCCAAAAAAGAGCCATAAAGATGATAGGGTAGACTGTTGAGGATAAAAAGAAATTACGTATTGCTACTGTTATTCAAGAAGCCCAGAATTTCCCGATAGCAGATATTCAAAAAGATTGAGAGAAATCAGAGGAAAGAGAAATACTTGCATAAGAAAAACTGTGAAAAGCTTTACATGTAAATTTGTGTTCATTAATACAACAAAGTCATGCAAAACATTATATAGACCAAGAAACTTTGGGACGTTTGGAAAAAGAAGCAAGTGACAGCCCAATTCCATCTGCAAAAATTGGACGAAGGTGGTTGTAGATAGATGGATGAGGAAGTATAAAAACATAAACAAGTAGAACCAAGAGATTTTTGCAAAGTATGAAAAAAAAGAAACATGGACATGGGAAAATGAGAGAGAGAAATGATATGGTGTAATATCTATGCAAAGGAGAAAGCCAAACTAATCAATACAAAAAAACAGCTCCAAAGATATTTGAGGAGAAATACAGGCAAAGGAATCCAGATATGGAAGTTTTTCACAATACAAAAAATAAGATCACAAAGGGGGAATGTAGAACAGAAGATTAGTAAAGTGGAAGTTAAACAAATAAAAGCTGAAGTTATGAAATACCTGCAAAGTTAAGTATTTAGTGTAGAAAGTCTAACACAGGTCATGTCACAGCATGATGGAGCAATGAGTCCCCAAAATATGGAGAAACAGGTGGAGTGGGAAACATCTGAAGAAGAAATATGAACATGGAAAAGAAAAGGAGGTTTAATATGTTGCAATATTTATGGAAAGGAGTAAACAAAGCTAATCAATACAGAAAGAGCATCACCAAAGATATTTGAAGAGAAATTCAGGCAAAGACATACGGATGTGGAAAATTTTACAATCCAAAAAATAAACAAGGGGAAAGTAGAAAAGAAGATTAGTAATGGAGAAGTTAAAGAACTACAAACTGAAGTTATGGATTACCTGTGAAGTGAAGGATTTAGTGTAGAAAATCCAGTTCTGGTAACATCACACATGATAGAACAGTGAATCCCGAAATTAAGGAGGAATGGGAAGCATCTGATTAGTTGCCACATGACGATTCTCTGGTGCCTTCAGTAGGAAACCATTACAAAAGTTTAGCTGGAGTTGCACAGCAAGGGAAGGAAAAGGAAATGGTAGCAACTCTGACACAGTCAGTGTTGTGGAGTGACAGGCCATATGAAAGACCAACAGATGGTGCAGGATGCACCTGAAGAGAATATGTCACAGGAAGGTGTTCTGAAACGTTCTGTAGAATGCTCGCAGGAAATTGAGAGCAAAGAATGTGCTCTCAGTTTAGAAGAAAATGGTTAAAGGGAAGTGTTGCTTGATTTAGTAGAGATAGACATATTAAGATCGATGAAAGAAATAGATTACAGAAAGTCAATATGACCCAAAATGTTAGATGTTTAATAAAACAAATGACAGTAATCAAGACTGTTAACAGAAATTCATGTGACATTACAGAACTGGGTAGGATATATTACTATGCAGCTAAATCTATGAAGATCCTGTGGAACATAAAGATGCTGAATGGATAGAAGTAAAATAAGCAGTAAGAAATTCAAATGTACAGGCTATGAAATGGGATGAAGTAACAGCCTGAGAAATGTTTAGGAACTACTTGTATGCACACCCCAAACAGACACCAACCTGGTTAACAACAGAAAAAATAATACTCGTTAATAATGAACCTGCAAGCTATCCTAAAAAATTATAGACCAGTAACTTGCCTTCTGTCGATGTATAAACTATACACTTGAATTGATGCCAACAAAGTTTATAGTCCTTTATAAGAAAACTGAATTATGGCAACAGAACAAAAGGGTAACAGAAGAAAGTTATATGGAACAAAGGATCATTTGTTGCTAAATAGTTATAATGGAGAATTGTAAAAAGGGGAATAGTCTAAGTATGGCATGGATAGATTACAAAAAAAAATTTACAGCATCCCACATTCATGGATAAAGGAGTGCTTGCAGATATAAGATACACACTGCAATGATCAGTTACATTACAGTGACAAACTGCTTTGCAGTTAAGCCATAATAAAGGACAAATTATTATCCTAGGGAATATTCCAGGGTGACTCTTTGTCACCGTTGTTCATTTGTCATGCCTTAACCCATTAAGCTGTCTACTTAACAGATTAGGCCATTGTTTCAGTTTTGCACCCAGAAAACACCAAAGTGTAAAGATTTATCTTCTTTTTGTGGATGATTTAAAATTGTATGGTTCATTAGGTAGGGAGCTGAAAGCACAACTGGATGTGGTCAAACATTTCTCAGATAATTTGGTCTTGATAAATGTACAAAAGTAGCATTTAAAGTAGTAAACCTGCAGCACAGGTAAAGTATTAGTCTAAGACAGTAATGTGACATAAAGGAACTTGAGCAGGAGGGTGTGTATAAATATTTGGCAGTTGTTGAAGGATTGACAAAACATGAACAAGTGTGAACAAAACTACAGTAAGAAATATTTTAGAAGACTAAAATTAATACTGAAAACAGCCCTGACATCTACGAACAAAGTCTAAACTGTAAACCAGTTTGCTGTTCCTCTTTTAACTTACAGTTTTGGTGTGATCGACTGACCCCAAAAGGTATTGGATCAGTTGGACAGGAAATCAAGAAAAATGCTTCAAACTTATCAAATGATATGTAAAAATCAGTGTATACCAAGATTACGTATTCCCCGTTCTGAAGGAGGTATAGTACCTCTCGAAATTTATTATATGTATAGCTGTGAAGTCTTAGGCTGAAAGTTTTGAAACATGAAGAGAACAAGTCTAAGATGACTTCCTTGTTTAGTTTAACAAGATCATATTGGTGTCAAGCAGGAATGAAGTCCGAACCAGTAGACAAAAATCAGGCAGCAAATGAATGTGTCAAAAAACAAAAGAAAGATCATAAAAAGAAGGATTAGATGAAAAGGCAAGAAATGTGGAAAAGGCATAAATATAGTTGCAATACAAAAAACTCCAGGAACAACCTCATGTTTGTCAGGATCTGATGCAAGAATGGTTAAGGAGAGGTGAATTTAAACCAAAAGATGAAAGGTTAATATTGACGGCCCAGGATAGAAGACTTATGTACACATTGGTATACAACATGTGGGAGAAACAGACAAATGCAGGTTCTGCAAAACAGAACTGGAAAGCAGTCTCACATCTTGTTGCTGGGTGTGGTACATTAATGGCAGAGGGCATGTATACTGAAAGGCATAATAATGTGCCAAGGCTGTTGCACTGAGGATTGTGCAAGCATTACAATATTGAAGTTGCTGAGAAGCTTTGGAAATGTGAGTCACAAAGCATTATAGAGAATGATCAAGTTTATATCACATTGGATCACACATTACCAACAAGTAAAAAAATAGATTGGAGAAAACCAGATATAGTATCCCATGAAAAGAAGACAAAAGTAGCATTGATCATTGAAATTAATACGTCCAGTGATTACAGTGTCTTATGTACAGAGAGACACAAAGTCATACAATACCAGGATTTCCAGGCAGAAATGAGGGCAACATGGAAGAAGGATACTCGGAGAGTTCCAGTGGTAGTAGGAGCAATGGGTCTCATAAAAAAGAATTTGCAGTCTTATTTAGATATGCTACCGATACATGTAACTCCGTATGAATTGCATGTAATTTCTGGGCACATTGCAGGTGCTGTGACGGGCACTTTTGGCTAACATCAAATATTGAAACAGTGCTAATTTCATGAGCTTTAATCATACTTTGACTTAGGAATGGAGTCCATTCCTGTCATGGTATTAGAAACCCAAAAGACTTGCATAAATTTAACTAGTCAAACAATATGACACACTTGAACTTCCCATGTACAGCTCTGGACCAAAACACAGATTTGGCTTTATTTTCTCTTTTAGTTGTATGCGTAACTCACCACTTATTTAAATCAACTGAAGTCACTCCCTATTCAACCCAACACCATATTCGTGGATGACTTAAACTACCCTACTATAAACTAGGAGTCACGTATGACCCCAAACCTTCAGGCCCAAAGATTCCTAGATTTTGTCAGAGTGAATGTCCTATATCTAGCCAGTCTGACTGTCCACTAGGTGGACAGAACTTAATGGGCGTGATGCAAATTAATTTCTAAGAAACAGGAAAAAGCCACAGACTGTGATACAGAGTTCCTTTTTGTCTTTGCATGCTGTGGCGTACACTTGTTCACCTTTGGGATTTGATATTCTTTAAATCAAGTGATCTGCATTACAGTGTTAAATTTGTGTTTAGAGTTTGCCAAGATGAAAAACAGTGTTTATATTTTTTATAAATATCTGTTTTGTCATTTAACATGTGTCAGACTAATATTGAAGAAATTTAGTAAATTATTAAATTGCTTATGCTGATAAGATGAAATCTGTATTTTTTATTAGATAACTGTCCATTTGTCTGGGTGTAAATTCCTTTGCTCCCACTAGAATGTGTACGGTACTAACTTCTTGTTTAAAATATTTCTAATGTTTGAAACCATCACAAAAGGCATTGTCATACCAAATTGCTTTAAACTGAGGAAAAGTAGTACTGTTCTGGGTGTAATAAATTTACATACAGTACATAATATTTTTACTTTAGTACTTTATCTCAGAAGGAACTGTTGCTTGAATACTTCTCAACCTTGTGCCTTCCTTTTAATTTTAAGCTTAACCAAGTTCTGTTTTTTCTTTCTGTTCTGTGATTTAAGTACTGTATACGAGTCAGCATCTTAGTGAGAGTGTTATCTTGAGGAAAGAAACCCTGTCTGTCTTTTCTGCTGAAAAACTGTGACAAGCTGTATTAGAAGTAGTGAATATAGTAGCAGAGATAAAACAACTGGAATTGAGATCTTTAGAAAAGGGCAGGAGCAAACTACGTAGGAAAAAATGGGAATTGTGGGAACAATACATAGAGGGAAGGAATGAAGTTTAAAAGAGGGAAGGAATGAAGTTTAAAAGAAGGCAGGACTTAAATGAGCTATGTAATGTTTGAAAATGATTGGGTAGGTTATACGTGATGTATAATGTTTGCAACTGGGAGTGTGTCAGTATAGTTTGTGATGTAAAATGCTTGCAGTAAGGATTGTGTTTGTGTGGTTCATTTTCATTTATAAAAATATATGATTGCTTATGTCATAAGTGATGGTTTAATAAAGATTTTTTTTGTTTTAAAAAAGGGGGCAGGAATTGAATAGTTTATGTAATGTTGCTTAGGTTATGTCAGTGATGGCAAACCTTTTGGGTTTGGCATGTCAGAAGCTCCTGGCACAAATTAGTTCAGTGTACTTCACATGAGCAATAAATGCAAAAGCAGTGTTTTTGGTAACTTGGGTGTTGGTGATCGCTGGTGTGTCACCCAAAACATTGTGGCGTGTGTTACCTTTGACACGAGTGTCATAGGTTCGCCATCGATAGTTTATATGATATATAGCAATATATGTGAAGTATAATGTTTGTTAATGTTAATTTAATACAATTTGATTAGTTTTGTATAAATTTAATTTGCCAATGGCACAAGTGATGATTCAATAAAGGTGTTAACAAAAAATAAACTGTGACAAGTTATCTCACACATCTGAGTTGTGCATTCTCTCATGTTAACTACTTTTACAGCTTTAATTGAAAAATAAAAACAGTGTGGTATAAAATGTATGTCACTACAATAGTACCTGGAAGGTGGGAGTAATAGTTTGATATACCTCCTCTTGGCTTTAGTGTTTGGCGGTAATGGAGAACACTGGACTGAAATAGTGTCTTTGCATGATGGTTGAAGTGTTATGGCAGAAGCGTAGCTGCGCACATGTGCATGGCTGTCCTGATATTTTAAATCACAAGCTCAAAAGCAGTATCTCGTGTATGATGAGCAGAGATCAGCTGTCTTGAGGATGCATTATCTACGTTTATCCCAAAATGCAAGTCTCCGATTATTATTATAACCATTGCAGTAACTGAGAACACTGGACCGAGTGTAATCTGTATTCATAGACATGAATTACACTCAGTCCAGTATTGCCGAATGTTTCAACCCTTGGGCTTCCCCTAGAGATCATATCTAACCTGTTAGGAGGAAATTCAGCCCTAAATAAGTACCATCCTTCTCACTTATTACTGAATAAGTTTTTTGTGGGAATCAGTAAAAATAACAATAAAGTATCTGGGATACAAGAAGCCGGTGAGTGCTTTTAAAAACAGTCTTAACAGAAACATTGTCCTTTGGATCTATTTTCATAACTTGGCCCCATTTTAGATAACATACGTATACAAGCCTGTATGGTCGGGGTAGTCTACATCTGGGTGGTATGGAAACTTGGGATCTTAAGTGCTAAGTTTAAGTGTTTCTTTAGCAGTTACATACACTAGTTAAGAGGTGTGGTACAGAAAATGTCTTACCCCCACTAAACTTCATAGTAGATATTTTTCAGAGTTTCAAAGAAGTTGCTGTTTAGAAAAATGGATAATTAGTAGAACATATAAAATATTGCATAGTAACTGTAAGAACAATAAGGAGGTTAGAAAAGATTGAGAAGAGAGAGACTGGAAAGGCAGTTTACAAAGGAACAATGGAAGGACATCTATATGCTTATCAAGTATGTGACAAAGTCCAGAAGGTTTAAGATTTTTGCTTGGAAGTGTTTGCTTTAGTATATTTATACCTGAAGCAGACTTCAGAGAATTTTTCCTTGGGTATATAGCAAATGCTGGAAGTGAGCACAAGTTTTTTGTGGGAGTCTAACGAGCTGACAGATTGTAAAAAATTCCTGCAAAGTACTCTGTCAGAAATGTTTGGGGAGAAAATGGCTGTAACTAAGGACATTATTCTTTTGAGGTAGGATGCTTTACTACCGTTTACAAGAGGAACACAGTGTATAAAATGAGAAAATATATAGTGCTCTGTTAATAGCAAGGATTAAGAAACTGGTGATTAGTAAGTGGCTGTATGGCTTACAAAGGGATTTTAAATGAAATGCATGGTCAATGGGAAGGAAAAGAAGATGTCAGAACATAGCCTTAGGATGGCAGGTAGAGGGAAGGTATTTCTGATGCCAGATGTTGATTTGTGATCCTCAGAATAGTGGGACTGAAAGTTTGAGTAGGGGAATGTACACGTTAGAGCCCTCCCTTTACTGTAAGTTGCAGTGATCCCAAAGTTAGTACAGTAGAGCTTTCTTTTTTTTAAAACAAGAAACATCTTTGTTATCACATATGACACAGGCAATCTTACATTTATATAAATTAAAATAAAACATACTGACACAATTTCAGTTGCAAACATTATAAATAATACTGACACAACTGTAGCTGCAAACATTATACATCACTTATATCCAGTCATTGTCAGTCAAACATTGCATTTCTCATTCAAGTCCTGCCTTCTTTTAAAGCTTGTTCCTCCTCTGTATGTATTGATCCCACAATTCCCATGTTTCCTATGCAGTTTGTTCCTACCCTTTTTTAAAAGATCCCAATTCCAGTTGTTTTATCTCTGTTACTATCTTTGCTACTTCAAGTAAAGTTGGTTTAGACTTGATTTCCATTTTCTAGTAATTGCGTTTTTAGAACAATCATACTTAGACTCAGAAGGCCTTACTTTTTCTAGGCAATTCCATTTCTAGGCAATTCCAATTCTGTATCATATCTCAAAAAATAATTTCCTTAGTTACACCAATTTGCTCACCCAGTATCTCCGATAGAGCAGTCTGCAGGGAATCTTTAAAGTTTGCCAAATCATTACATGCCCAGAAGATATATTCCCACTTACCTCTTTCTTCCCCATCACACCTGCAACAGTTGCTGTCTACCAGAAGGAAAAATTCTTTGGTGTCTACTTGGGGTATAAAAATAGGTATGTAAACACTTCCAAGCAAAGATCTTAAATTTGTTGCATATTTGAGAGATATACATACATCTCCCCACTGTTTCTTTGATTTGCTTATCCAGTCTGTCTTCCCAGTACTTTCTAACCTCCTCTGCTTGATTCTTAAAGTTATCGTGCAATATTTTATATGCTCTACTAGTTAGTCCATTCTTAATGGCAACTTCTCTTTTAGATTCTTCTAAAAACTGTACCAATGCTGGTCTTTTTGTTTAGGACCCCCCTATTTCTTTCTCAATGCCTGTACTCTGATATCAGTCCTTGATAGGGAAGGCAATCTCTAACCTGCAGTCCAAATAAGTTCTTGGCGTTTTTCCATTATGTTACCTTTCCCTCTCTGTTTATTTGCTCCCAGTACCCTGGCTACTTTGTCATTTTTCCTCCAATAAATTTCAGCCCCCTCTTGCCTATTGTCTGTACCCAAATTGCAGTCATCCCTATCAGCAGACTCTCCTTTCTCCATTCCCGAGTTGGCTTAGATCTTAGAATACTTTCTGCTACTTTATGAATATAATATTCTGTATCATTATTATTATTCTTCTTAAAGGTCTCATCCAAAATCCCAGTGTCTCCTTGATTCTTGAGCTTTCCCCCATTCATCATCATCTCTTTCTCCATTGAATTATAGTTTTCTGCTTGTGCTATGTATAGGAGCCTTAACTGCATTGCTCCGAAATATCCCTTCAAATTGGGTAATCCCAATCTGCCGTGTTCTAGTGGAAGAATAAGCTTATACCACTTGATTCTTGCTGTCTTCCCCTCCCAGATAAAATCCTTTAACTCTTTATTAATTGCTATCCACAACTTCTCCTCTGGTTGATAAAAAATATGCCTGACCTGTGTATAAGACTACAGGGACTAAAAACATTTTAAATCTTACTATCGATAGCCATATAACAGAGCTTCCATTTTCTCAGGTTTTGTATTATCATTTGTTTAGTCTCTTCCCAAGTATCCTTAGCTGCCACACCAGAGTCATTTTTAATCCATACTCCTAAATACTTCATTTTATCATGTCCCCATAAATATGGATATTGCTGAACCAATTTGTGTGTGGGTACATTATTTACCACTATTGCCTTTGTTTTAGCTTCATTCATTTTGTGTCCCGAAAAGATTTGAAACTACCTCAATATGTTCCACAACACTGTAATGTCCCTTTCTGATTTTGTCAGGTATAAAATAATATCATCTGCAAATAGAGCCAGGAAGGAAGGAAGTCAAAAAAGGAAGCGACCTCCGCTAAAGAACGCTCAGCAAACAACAGCAATTGTAAAAACAGGAGAGCATTATACCACAAGTAATGAAATAAAACTGAAACTTCAGACTGTAGCTTCACAGTGCAGGATACACGATGTGAAGAACATAATATCGCAAATGCAGAAAAACAGGTTGAAACTTCAAAATAAAACATCACAATGCATGAATAAGTATGGAGCATAAAAAGAACCCTTCTGATAAAAACAGATGGACAATCGCTTTCATCTAATCAAGCCTTCTTCAGATCCGATGAGTCAACCGGGTTCAGTGTTTAAAAGGTCAGCATCTTCCAGTAAGGCGAACTGCACGTAATAGAGAGTCTCAACTCATTGTGTATCCTGTACTGTGAAGCTACAGTCTGAAGTTTCAGTTTGATTTCATTATTTGTGGTGTAACGCTCTCATGTTTTTACATACCAATTATATCCTTGAATTTCTGAGTGCCTTCTTTTCTTTGCCAGTGATTCTAAATATAAAGCAAATAAAGGGGAGAGAGGATACCCCTGTCTAGATTCTCTTCTCAAGCAGAAATCATCAGCGAGGATTCCAACCACTTCAATTTTTGCCACTGATCCCTCATATATTCTCCTTATCAACCTTACAATTTTATCAGGGAATGCAAATGCTTCCATTGCTCTGCTCAAAGTCCCAGCTTACACTGTCAGATGCTTTCTCTGCATCGAGACCCACCACCAACAGTTGTATTTTCTTACACTCTGTTCCCTTCTGGATCATCAGTGTTCTGTTAATGTCAAATGTTTACCTCCCCTCTGTTCTGTTAATGTTGTCAGAGGTTTCCCTCCCTGCCACAAAACCACATTCATCCATTTCTATCACTTTGGCATTTTTTCAACCATTATAGACATATAAACACTTTATAATCATGGTTTAGTATTGAAATGGGCCTGTATGAAGCTGGATCTGATGGGTCTTTACCCTCTTTAGGTATTTACAGATACCACCATTTTCCTACAGGATGTTGGAACTTTTCCTCCTCTTAAAATCATGTTAAAGAAAACCTTCCAGATCTTTATCAGTTTTTTTCCTTCCTAGCTTCCAAACCTCTACAGGAATACCATCTATTCCTAGGGACATTTTTGTAGAGTGGTTATGCATTACCATTTTTAGCTCATCTCCTCCTATCTCAACTGTTAGTAGTTGAGCCTCCTCTGCTTCTAACCTAGGCATATTTAATCCTACTATAAACATTTCCATTTATACCTTTTCTTGATTTTCATATTTCTCTGCTTTATGCAGACTTTCACAGAATTTCTGAAATATTTCTGATACTTCTACAAGATCCCTTGTTATCTTCCTTGTTATAGGCTCCCTAAGCTTGATGATAGCACTTTCTACTTTCTGTTACCTAAGTTATTGTGCTAAAAGTTTTTGTACTCTAGAGTTATCATCAAAAAACAGTTGTTTAACAGCAATATTTCAAAACTCATGCATTTTATTGAGGTAATCCCTTATTTTCTGTTTAGCACTCTGCATTTGATCCTCATTTTGTTCTATGAGATTTCCTCTACTTTGCAATAGTTTAACATTTGTCAGTCCCACTAAATAATTTTAACCTTGTCTCTCTTTCTTTTATTTCAACCCTATTTTAAAAATCCACTTTAATTTTATCCCACTCCCTAAATGTATTTTCACATTAAATTTCTATCTTCTGTTATAGCGCCTGAATAATTTCCACTACCCATTCCTTAACTTCCTTTGTTTTCAACAGGTAAGTGGGAAAGCTCCAGTGTCTCATTTTTATTTCATTACCTTGTGATTTTTAGGGTGCATATCATGACCTTCAGTAAAATGTGCATTTTCCTGTGAAATATAAATTCTGTCTAGCTTAGTCCAGTTTTTGTATCTTGGAGAAAAATATATGAATTCACTCTAAACGTGTAGTACTGAATTCACATCTTCTATGCCAAATGTTTTCATAAATGTATTTAAAAATCTACACTCCTTTGTTATATTTTCCCTTCTGGGCCTCCCAGACACATCTTTACAGTTGCAAATCAAATTCCAGTCCCCACCTTTAAGTAATATTCCTTGCTGAAAGCTGATTATTTCTCACAGAATTTTCTTAAGCCTCATTATAACAGTTTTTGGTGGAATATGAATACATACAGGTGTAATCTTTTTCCTGTGCCAGTAGCCTCTTAGTACTACAAATCTACCATTATTGTCTAGTTCTATCACCATTGGAGCTTCTCTTTCATTTAATATAAGTACTCCTCTCTTCCTTTGCCTCCGGTATTCCACTGAACAACCATCCTGAAAAACTTTCTTTATCAAATTCACATGTTTATTTCTTTCCAACTGTGTCTCATGTAGCATAGCTATTTGCCCTCTACATTTTTTAATGTAGTTCACTACTTTTTTTTTTGTATTTATCTGTGAGACTATTAACGTTTAAACATTACAGAAAGCATTGTATTCTTGAAAAAATTATTATTCACACATTTCATGTATAACAGCTTTTTTGTTAAACATCTAGTTCCAACTTTTGTGTTACATGGATGTACTGTTTGGCAGGTTAATCTTTTATACAGTTGTTTTTTGTCATCTCCATTTGAGCCTATGTCACATCTTGCAGAACTTTTTGTTTAACTGAAAACCCTCAAACAAAAGTACAAACACACCTCCAATAGCCCCTAAACCCTATTAACTTAATAACAAAACACACAACTATGTACGTCTTCAAATCTTGAAGTTTTACCCTTCTAATAGGAACAAATGTTCTAAAATGACAACCACAAACTTGAGATAACCTAAAAGAAAGGTTATCCATGCTAAGACGCATGGTGCAGACTGTGGTTCTGTTAAGTGGTTTATGGCTTTGTCTTATCTTTATAGCACTCTCAGCTGAGAAAGCATTGGAATGCTTTCAGAAAACATTTTCTCCAAGCCATTTCTCTTTATCAGATTGTCTGCTGGAGACATGAGAACCAGTCACAAAACAGTTTACTAGAAAAAAATGCCTTATAATAATCAATCTGATGTTGTTAATCTTCATTCATTCCTTACTGGTGGGTATCAGTTACATCTTCGGAACCAAGTTGGCCATTATAACAAGCTCGTGCCAGCCAAAAAACTCTCAAGCTAAGCTTTACCCATAGTGCCCCTCTCACTATTACCTCAGACGTCATTTGCCATGTACTGAATCAAGATGTGTCAAGCCAGCTCTCAGCTAAGTCATTTAAAAAAATTTCAATACTTAAACCTTTTCTTGGCTTTCTTCCATATATTTCATTAATACTTTTTATTGCATATTTTTTTGCTGTCCCTCTCTTTTCTTCCTTCTTTTACCAAGTTTGGTACTCTTTGTACCATTACTGGTACAGGCCTTCCCTTACCTCTGAGGTAATTTCCAATACCATTGTTGGTATTCCCCATTCTCCTGTCTCCTCTGTACTATACAAAAAAAACCCTGCTCCTCCTTTCTTGTGTGAGTGTGATTTGACTGGCCTTTTTTTTGATAAATTATTTTTAGTCACAAATATGTCTGAGAAAAAGGGACAACTGGTTTCAAGTGTTGTGACCAGTGCGATAAGAAAATGCCTAATGTTGACAACCACGTGTCTTGTGTCTGCTGTCTCATGGTGCCACACCTGTCCGTGAAACCCACTCCCACACTTTAGCAGAGCAGAAAAACAAGCTTATGGTAAAGGTCTCCTAAAATCTCCCTTCGTGGAGGCTATTTCTGAGTCAGAGGGCTCAACCCCTCCAAAGAGAGAACATAAAAAGAGAAGTAAATCCTTACCCTCCTCTCCTCACATCAGTGAATCTAAATCAACGGAGCCGAAAGCAAAGATTTCTAAATTGGCACCAACATCCTCGGCACCAGGGCCTCAAACTCCGCTCTGTGGTGCTGTCTTCGGTTCCAGGACCTCAGCAGCTGGCTACGGTGCTGTCCTCTGCACCCATGCCCCAAACACCAACTGCGACACTGATTGTGACTACAGCACCAATCTCCCTTTTGACACCAAAAGTAGTTGCTCCAATACTAGTCACTTCCCCCCACATATATATCATGCTGGTCCTTCGACCTTGGTGCCGAATGGTAAAATACCCCCTTAGACCTGATATTCCCCTTCAGTGGATCTGTTTTTTGGACAACAATGCAGCCCATTACTAGAGCATCCTGACTATCTTTCGGGGATGTCCACCCATTCCTCCAAGAGCCTTTCAGAACTGGATGTAGTGAGGCTACTGGAAAAGCTCCTGGTGACCAGAGGAATTCCAACTCCTCCCACCTGGAGCCAAGGATTATTCCCAACAGACTCCCCCATATTTTCCTCCTTTGACCTCCCTGGAGGTATTGGAGCCTTTGACACCAACGCAAACCCCGCTTCCAGCTTCTTTGGTTCCATTGGTAGATCCTACCATGGCACCAGAGTATACCCTTTGGCCATCAACTCACTCGGAGCCGGGCCATCCTCTCGAGATCGAGACTGGTCTATCGGCACCATGTTCCCTAGTACAGCGCCACATTTTTCTTTGGCACCGTCTACTACGGTTCTGGTTGCCTTGATGGAACTGAATCCTCTTGTGGTTCCTTCCCTAGGAGTGGGTTCATCGGAATGGGGTGTGACCCCGGTTCTGAGGTTGTCTTTTTTGTTTCCGGGCTCCCATCCCTGTTTGGGCAGACCTGCTTTCCAGGTGATAGAGAGGGCACTTGCCTCTGCAGGCTCCCAGCTTTTCCCTTCAGCACCAGAGATCCATCTATTTTTTTCCTCTGAGCCGCAGCTGATGCAGCCCACTACTTATGGACACCAGTCACGGGAACCTCAAGACATCCTTCCACAAGGTACCCACTCTGCAGAGTCCTCCTCAGATGTCCCCATCGAGGAGGTACCTCGGAAGCGATCATGCAAGAGGAAGCATGTAGATTCCCCTGAGGAATTCCTCACTGAAGATACAGACTACAATAAGGGGGAAAGGTCCCCACGGTCACCCCCTGAGGATGTCTCCTTTGGAGATGTATTGGAAATCCTGAAGCAGCAGGGAGACTGGAAGTTCACCACCCCTTCCTCTTTGGAGTCTGTATTCTTGCAGGCTTTCTGTGCTTGGCCTTCTACTTCCTGGGTGACCCCACCTGCAGATGACCTGGTTCAGCTGTTTGTGCAGCCTGCCTGGAAGAGTCGTGATACCATTGAGCCTATCCCCTGGAGATCAGACAAAATTCTGTCCCCTCCAGAGGGCAACCCACAGTGGTCCAAGGGCCTACCAGTAGATACTATGGTTGTGGTGGCAGCCACTAAGAAAGAGCTCGCTGAGGAGAGTAGTGCTGTCCATCCCCCTAACAGGGAGTCTCAAGTGATTGACTAGGGAAGCGGGTGTATTCTTCAGCGACCTTTGCCATTCAGTCCTTGAACTGTCTGGCACACTTCACCCGGCTTGAGAGAGACCTAATTTCAGAACTCTTAGAAACTCTGGCAGGAGCAGTTTCTGATGAGGTACGTGGCAAAGTTGCCTCACAGCTTGCCACCCTGGAATCTGTCTCTAATGCATCCAATGTGGTTGATTTCTCACTCTACCAAAGGGGCGGCTAGAGCAGTGGGTTCAGGCATTGTCATGAGACATCACATCTGGATATGCCTATGTGATTTTGTGGATCCTTTTAAGTCTTCATTTCTCAGTGCCCCACTAGAGGCCTCCTCTCTTATTGGCCCAAAGGTGAGTGACACTTTAGCCAGGTGTGAAAAGGACGTAAGCCCTTGTCTGCCGTGGACATATCTTTTTCCACCCCCCAGTGACCCTACTCTAGGAGTCAGAGGAGTGGAAAGATGTGGTACAAGAAATCCCAGGGTCCATTCCATGAAGCATGTGGTGAGTTTTCCCTGGGGTAGAGGGGGGAACTGAACAGGAAGATGCCCCATCAGAGGCAGAGGGGGGTCGGCGTAATCAGGGGTCCAGAGTTTCCTTCTCAGAACAGCCTTATCAGTGCTCCTGAAGAACAGCCAATTGCTTACCTCTGGAAGCAGTTCAAGGATGTTTTTCTCTGTACCACTTTGCCTGGCAAATGATAACCACAGATTCTTGGGTACAGATAATTGTCAGAGGTTATCACATCCCTTTCAATCTTTACCTATGGCCGCTAAGGCATATTGCCAACATTCCACCCAGTCAAAGGGAAGCAGCAGCTCAAGAAATTCAAAAGCTGCTTCTAAAAAGAGTTATCCAAATAGTCCCACAAGACCACATAGTATCCAGATTCTACTTAAGATTCTTTTTAGTGCCAAAAAAGATGGGAATGGAGGCCAATTCTGGACCTCAGCATCCTAAACAAATTTGTTAAGCAGACAAAATTCTGGATGTCATGGTTCAGTCTATACTACCCTTTCTGGGGAAAGACAATCGGATGTGCTCAATAGATCTTCAGGATGCGTATTTCCACATAAAAATGGGCAAGTGCTCCAGAAGATTCCTCTGCTTCTGGCTGGGAGCCAATCACTACCAGTTCCGAGCACTGCCCTTTGGTCTCTATGGCCCCCAGAGTTTTCACCAAATGCATGGCAGTGGTAACAGCTCACTTGAGACTACAAGGATTCTGGGTCTTTCCATATTTAGATGATCGACTCCTTATTGCCCAACCAAGCATCTACTGATTACAGCTGTACATTACACCCTACAACTTATGGAACACTTAGGGATAACAGTAACAAAGAGAAATGCAAGTTAATTCCTTCTCAAAGACTGGAGTCCATGGGGGCAATTTTTGATACTCAGTCTTGCCTAGTCTCCCTCCCACTTCATAGGCTACAAAGACCCGGGTCTCAAGTCCAGGTGATACTCTGCCAAGACAAAGCTTTGTCACAAGCAGTCCTCCAACTACAAGAGTCAATGGCAGCATCAATAACAATAGTTCCACTGGCAAGACTGCCCATGAGAATTCTACAGTGGCCCCCGTTGACTCTTCCTATGTCTTTTCAGATCATGATAACAAATCGGAGCAAACAAGGTTTAATTTGGTGGATGAAGCCAGAAGAGCACCTATGGAGTCGCCCTTTCTCCCCCTCTCAGCCCAGAGCCATAGTGACCACAGACACCTCCCTGATTGGATTGGGGGGGGGGGCATTTCTAGGGAAAGACGGTCCAAGGCACTTGTTCACCCATCAAGGCCACCCTGCATATCAGTGTTCTAAAACTGAGGGCATTGCTTCTAGCGTTGCAAGCATTTTAACCTGTTCTCCCTTCAGGAACAATTGCCATCCAGTGCCACATGTCAGTAGTCTGGTATATCAACAAACAAGGGGGAACCAAGTCCTACCCGTTGTATCGAGAGGCCATGAGAATTTGGCAATAGGTGATCGCTTCCAACTTGTTTCTGATAGCAACGCACATTCCCGGGGATTCCAACATAATTGCAGACAAATTGAGCAGATGCATTCTCCTGCCTCACGAGTAGTTCCTCAGTCCTGTTGTAGTGATGAGGATATTCAGTCGCTGGGGATAGCTTTGCTGCAATCTTTTCGCATCCCCCAAAAATCACAAATGCAGCAGCTACTTTGCCCAAATTCCCCTGCAGAGGAGTCCCCGAGGGACGCTTTTGTACACAATTGGCCCACGGGATTTCTTTATGCTTACCCTCCCCTTCCACTGATCCTGCAATTCTTGAAGAAGGCTCTTTGGTTGAAAAGCAGAGTAATTCTCATTGCACCCTATTGACCACAACAAATTTGTGTGACCTTATCTAGTACATCAACCATGGATTCTGGATTCAACTCCGGATTTGCTGTTGCACCCACAGGGGTTGATACGTCCGAATATAACAAGTCTCAAGATGACAGCTTGGTTCTTCCACTTCCTAATTGCCAGGCAAAGCAATCTATCATCCCCTGTCTGCCACATAATTCTGGCTTCCCATAAACCATCCACCAGGAAACTTTATCTCAGCAAGTTGAAAAGATTCATAATCTGGTCTCAGGAAAAGGGAGTAAAGCCTTTTTCGGCACCGCTTTCTCTGGTACTAGAATATTTATCTAATCTCCTTCATTCAGGAGCTGCAGCTTCATCTATTCAAGTATACCTGGCAGCAATCTCCAACTTCTGTAATGGTTTCAAAGACTCTTTTTTGATTTCACACTCTCTCTGTAAAACCTTTTTGAAAGGTGTTACACACATCAGGCCCCCCTTCAAATTGTCGATTGAGCCCTGGAGTTTGACATAAGTTATGTTGTCCTATCTCGCCTTCATTCTGTGCTGGTTGGATTCGGAACTGAGCATTGGTTCTGACTCGGCCTAATTCAAAAGCTCGAGAGTCTCTGCTGGCTTGAGGCTATACCCTATCCCATGATGCTCAGGGAAGATTACCCAGATCTCGTTTGCCGCTCAATCAGATCGGGTGACTTCTGACTGGCTTTTGGCTAAGTTATAGTGTTGACTTCTATTTTCTTTCCTTCTTAGTTTATATTTTCTAGATCTAGAGTTAAGAGTTTTTTTGGCATTAGCAAGTTGTTATTTGCATATGTGACTGTGTTTTTCCCTGGCTTTGCTGTTGTTGGCCATCGTCATTTTTTCGTCAGACCTACTTGTACTTATTGTCTTTAGTCCCTATCCCTCGCTTTAAGCTCGTTTTAGTTGGAGAGCTTTTTTTCCCCTATAGGTAGCTCATTTAAGTTAGAGGGCTCCTCATGGCCCATTTAACTTAGAGGGCCGCTCCTCTACCTTTCCGTTTGTGTTTCGCGTTGTTATTCATGATGAGAGTCCATTTAAGTTAGAGGATTTCTCCCGTGTCGTAATTGTTGTTTAATCTAGAGTTTAAATTAAAAAAAAGTTTCATGTTCAATAGGACTAAGCTGGTTTGTCTTCTTAGACTAGTTGCTTGTATGTTATTTAGTACTGCTTAAGTTTGCGTTGTTGTTTATAGGTTGAAGGCTATAGTAGATTTTACTCTGACTATAGTGTACAGGATTACACTGAGCTCAAGGTTGTAAATATCTTTTATCTTATTTTTTGAATTTACAAAGTTATCTTCTTAGAACTACATATTAGTACAGCTTTTTGTTGTTCCTTTGTTAATAGACATGTCTAAGAACCTGAAGGAACCAAAATAATCTGGTTTCACAAAATGTGACAGATGTAACCAGAAAATGTCTTTCGCTGACGGGTACACCAGTTGTGTTTATTGCCTGGGTGCCGTCCATTTGCAAGAGTCTTGTGCCTTTTGTCATGCTTTTAGTAGCAGAGTGCTTCTAGAATGTAAAAATAAAGTAATAGTCAGAGGTTTGCTGAAGGTCCCTTTCTCAGAGGCTTTGGAAGGGTCTCAAAGCTCTAAACCATCTGCAGGATACCCTTCTTCTTCAAAATCAGAGAAGGTTGGCAAAAGAATATCTAATTGGGATCCAGCTTCAGAGCCACCTAAAACAATTGTGGCAAAATCATGTGGTTCAGAACCAAGAGCTCTTGATTCCGAAAAGCCTGTCTCTTTGGCTCCATCTGCAGCTGCGGAGCTGACAGAGTTTCAGTTCAGGAGCAGGTCCCCAGTTTTCCCATTAAGATCTCTGCTCCTAGAAAGAATGAGGTCACCATCATTGTCCTCCCAATCCTCCAGGAGTTTATCTGATGATGACATGGAGCGAGTAGTGAGGAGACTCCTTCGGACACCGGCGCTGGCAAAAATTCTGTCGACTCCGACCCAAAAGGAACTGGAGCAGACAGTCCCCTTCCCCTTCTTTGATTCCTCTTCCAACCCGACCGGGGGCTTCAGAGCCAGAGAACATGGGCCCGATTTTAGTGGAACCATTGGAACAGAGACGTCCAACAGGATTGTTGGTTCTGACGTCTGCTCTGACTTCCTCGGTTCCATCGGAACTCAAGGAGTCCAGGAGCCAATGCTCTTCCATCAGGTCCGGGGAGGAGAGTTGGCTCGGACAGTTGTCAGACCCGATTCTACCTCTCGGGGCCTCAGAGCAGTTGAGCTCAGCTCCTACATCAGCTTTGGAGCCAACCACTCTGCCTTGGGGTCAGTCTTCCATCTCTTCGAGCCGGGGACCTCCTTGGAGCGGGGCAAAGAGGCTTTTGAGCTGATGGAGAGAGTGCTGTCACCTCAGATTGCTCCACACTCTGCTCCAGGTACTGTTCCCCCTAAAGCGCCTCTGTCGGTCTCAGCCTCATTGCTCCCCCAAGCGCAGAGACCCTGAGCCCCAGGAAGCCTCTGCAGGTGAGATTATCTCTTCCGAAACCTACCCAGAGTACCCCCTCTGAGGAGGCCCCTCAGCAGAGTTTGTGCAAGAGGAAGCATGTAGACTTCCCAGATGAGTCTATCACCTCAGACACCAACCTGGATGAATCAGAAGGGTCCCCACCGTCCCCCTCTGAGGAGGTCTCCTTTGCAGACATCCTGGGGATTTTTAAGCAGAGTGGTGGCTGGAAGCCCACCAATCCTTTTGAGGACGAGTCAGTGTACCTAGAAGCTTTTGGATCTCACCCCTCCACCTCTTGGGTGTCTTTGCCTTTTGACCAGTTGATTAATGTAATTTCTCGAAAGGCATTGGGCTCTCCAAATATGGCGGAACCTTTCTGAGGAGGCAGAATAAATACATTACTGCACCTACAGACAAAGAGTTTCTAGCCAAATGCGTCCCAGTAGATGCTATGGTGGTGGCCGCGGTGGCCACAAAAAAGGAATTGTCAGAAACTTCCTCATCTGTTCATCCACCGAGTAAGGAATCTCGAACGATGGACAGATACTGAAAGCGTATCTTCTCTTCAATGGCATTCCCTCTTAGATCACTGAATTACCTGACCCATTTTACGGGACTACAGAGGGATCTCCTGAAAGATCTAGGAGATGCCCTTCAAGGTACTGTAGCTGTGGGAGTTTCAGATAAAGTTTCCTCTCAGCTCTCCAACTTAAACTCCGTGGTTAACTTCTCCATGCAGCTGATCTCCTACGCAGCCGATAGAATGAGCAGGGCAGCGGGTACAGAAATTTCATTAAGGAGACATTCCTGGATGCGCTTATCTTACTTTGCTGAACCCTTCAAGTCTTTTTTCACGAATGCCCCCTTTGATGGCTTGTCATTGTTCAGGCCAAAAGTTAGAGAGACCTTAACCAGATGTGAGCAGGTAGGAAAGACTCTGTCTGCCATGGGCGTCCATTTTTCCCTCCCCACTAGACCTTACCTTAAAGGTGAGAAGGGGGGGGAAATGTGGTTCCGCAAATCCCAAAGAGTTTTTCCTGATGCACGTGGTGATTCTTCCCCCAGGGGCAGAGGGGGAAGTAAGAATGAAAGACACCAACCTCGCAGCAGAGGGAGTCCGCAAAATCAGGGTGACAGGGATTCTTTCCTTGGAAAGCCCTTCCAGCGCTCCTGAGAAGAGGCCCACCTGTCCATCTGTGGAGGAAGTCGGGGTTATCTGTCTCTGTACCCAAATGCCTGGCTAGAAATCACACAAGGTAAATTGGTACAAATGGTCATATCCAGAGATTATTACATACCCTTTTCCACTCCCCCTTTGGAGAATCGGTCCCAGATATTCCACCCAGTCAAAGGGATTATGCAACCTCAGAGGTACAGAAGTTGCTAGAAAGAGAGTCATCCAAAATGTTCCCACAGACCAAATTAGATCCAGAACTTACTTAAGGTTCATTTTAGTTCCAAAAAAGACAGGGGACTGGAGGCCCATTCTGGATCTCAGCAGACTAAACAAATCCGTCTTGAAATCAAAGTTCCAAATGGTAACACAGTAGTTAGTATTCCCTTTTTTTGGGGAAGACGATTGGATGTGCTCGATAGATCTCCAGGATGCATACTACCACATAAAAATGGACAGGTGGTCCAGGAGACAGTTACACTTTTGGCTGGGAGCCAGACATTATCAATTTCGAGCCCTGCCCTTTGGTCTCACTACAATCCTTAGAGTGTTCACCAAATGTGTGGCAGTGATAACTGCTCACTTGAGGCATCTAGGATTCTGTGTGTTTCCATACCTAAATGACTGGCTCCTAACCGCCAGCACTGAGCATCTACTAGTTCAATCAAGGGACAAAACCATTCATCTCTGTTCCAAACTGGGCATTACAGTCATCATCTTCTTCTTTTGGCTGTTCCCGTTGGGGGTCGCCACAGCAGATCACCTGTTTCCATTTCTTCCTGTCCTCTGCATCTTTCTCTGTCACACCAACCACCTGCATGTCCTCTTTCACCACATCCATAAACCTTATCTTAGGCCTTCCTCTTTTCCTGTTACCTGGTAGCTTCATCCTTAGCATCTTTTTCCCAATATACTCAGCATCCCTCCTCAGGACATGTCCAAACCAACGTAATCGTGCCTCTCTGGCTTTGTCTCCAAACCTTCCAACCTGGGCTGACCCTCTAATATACTTATTCCTAATCCTGTCCACCCTCGTCACACCCAGTACAAATCTTAACATCTTTAATTCTGCCACATCCAGCTCAAACTCCTGCCTTTTTGTCAATGCCACTGTCTCCAACCCATATAACATATCTGGTCTCACTACCCTCTTGTAGGCCTTCCCTTTCACTCTTATAGGTACTCGTCCTTGTTGCGTTCACAGCATCTTACTTTCTTAGGCACAGAATTAGACTCAAAAGAATTGTTGGCCAAACTCACCCCCTAAAGGATTCAGTCCCTACACCATCAGATCAACAACTTGTTATCCAAAGCAAAGGTCCAGGCAAAGACCGTCTTTCAGATTCTAGGCACTATGGCAGCTACAATTATTTTGGTACCTCTAGCACGTTTGCACATGAGAGTCCTTCAGTGGCTACTTTTCTCCTAGTGGTCTATGCAGTACCTACCACTGTCACACAAGATCATTATCACAGATCCATGCAAAAAAGGCCTACGGTGGTGTCTTCACATGACTCAGTTGACTATTTGCCGACCGTTTGTCTTTCCTCAACCTATAGCCACAGTGACTATGGATGCCTCCCAGATAGGGTGGGGGTGGGAATTGTTTGGAAAAGACTGTCCAAGCCACCTGGCAGGATCACGAGAACCACTTGCATATCAATGTCCTAGAGATGAGAGCAGTGTTCTGTACGTTGCAAGCATTCCAGGACTCTCTCTCGATAGGAATTATTGCAATTCAGACTTGGTACATAAACAAAAAGGGTGAACCAAATCCTATCCCCTATGTCGAGAGCCACAAAGAGTATGGTAATTAGCAGTCTCTTCTCAACGTTTTCAGATGCAATGCGCATCCTGGGGAAACCCAACGTGATAGCAGACAAACTCAACAGAGCTATTCTGATGCCTCATGAGTGGTCCCTAAAGCAAGAAGTTGCGGAGGAGATTTTCCGCAAATGGGGCCAGCCCTACTGCAACCTTTTTGCCACATCCATGAACACCAAATGCAGCAGCTACTTTGCCCTGTTTCCCCCTACGGGGAAGTCACCCAGGGATGTGTTTGTACACGACTGGCCCCCGGGACTACTTTATGCCCTTCCTCCATTTCCCCTGATACCGAAGGTCCTTCAGAAAGCCAACACATTGAAAAGCACAGTGATCCTCATTGCACCTTACTGGCCTCTGCAAATTTGTTTTCCCTTTCTATGGACCCATCTCCAGGAGGAACTGTGGATCCCTGGACCCAGTTCCGTATCTTCTGACCTATTCGTCAGGGACGTTCCATCCATCGATCCAGACCCTAAAATTGACAACTTGGCTGCTCCAGTTTCACAAATGGCCAGGCTCCATGACATCTCCCTGGCATTCAGACACACACTGATTTTTTCACATAAGCAATCTAGCAGAATATTATACTCCAGCAAATGGAAACATTTTTCACACCAAGCCTTCAAAAATAACATACTTCCTTTTATGGCCCCCATCATAGCAGTGCTAGAATTTCTCATTAAGCTTTTTAACGAGGGTGCAGCAGCGGCTACAGTCAGAGTTCAGTTAGCTGCTATATTCGATTATCATACTGGGGAAATGGGACTGAGAGTCATATCCCACAGACTTTTTAAAGTCTTCCTAAAAGGAACCTTTGTGTTAAGATCTCCAGTGAAAGAACCTCTGGCTCCATGGGACCTAAATTTTGTTCTTTACCTTTTGATTACCCCCCCCTTTGAACCGGCATCATCATGTGACATAAAGTTTTATCATGGAAGATGGTTTTCTTAGTGGCCAGCAGATGAGTATCTGAACTCCAAGCACTATATATACATTCTCCATTACATTTTCCATATTTTTTTCATAAAGATAGTCTCCTTACGTACTAACTCTTCCTTTCTACGAAACGTGTGCTCAAAGACCAATCTAAATCAAGCTGTTGATTTACCATTCTTCTTCCCAAACTATGGCAACAGGGCAGAATATAAATTACACCAGTTGGACGTACATAGGCAACTGTATTTCTACATGCATAGAACCAAAGATTTTAGAAAATTGAACCAACTTTTTGGGTCCTTTTCATATAAAAAGAAAGGATTACCAGTGTCAAAAGTAACACTTTCAAAATGGCTCACAGATTGTATTTCCTACACATACAGCTCAGAAAAAAAAACAATTACCAGGCAAAGTGAAAGGCCATTCCACAAGAGCAGTTGCAACTTCCTCTGCCTTCCAGGCCAGACTCCTACTTTTATTACTCATTACAAAGTAGACATAGCCTCTCGGAACAGGGCCTCATTCGGGTCCACCATTCTGAAAAGTTTTCTCCTTTGAGCCACCCAAGAAAGAAGGGTGTCTGCTGTCCCAACCAGCATAGAATGAAGGTGAGATAGGGTAACATAGCATTAAGAAGTTATGTACTCACCATAACGTTCCATGTTTGTTGTCCATGTCGCCTTCATTCTTGCATCCCACCTTCCTTCCCCCTCCTTCATTGGAGGATCAGGCAGATAATGCTGTTTATTATTAGATTATGGAGTCTCTGAATACCTTCTGAGTCTTGTCTAGACAGCTTTGTTTCTGAACATATGAAATATTAATGCTTTCACTTACAAACAAGATTTGAGTAATCTTCCCTGACCATCATGGGATTAGGGTATAGCTTAGAGTCAATGGAAGCTCTTAAGCTTTTGAATTAGGCCGAGTCAGAACCGATGCTCATTTCCAAACCCAACCAGCATAGAATGAAGGTGAGATGGACAACAAACATGGAACGTTATGGTGAGTACATAACATTTTATTCTACAAGTCTTGACTCGCCCTCCTTTTGAATCCGCTGCTAATTGTGATTTGAAATTCTTATCCTGAAAAACTTTATTCTTGGTGGCCATTACCTCAGCAAGACAGATTTCTGAGTTGCAAGCCTTGTGCATAAAATGGTCTTGCATAGTGTTCCATAAGGACAAGAGTATCACTCCGGACTAATCCCTCCTTTTTACTCAAATTATTTCTGACTTAACTATTAATCAAACAATTGATCTACCAGTCTTCTTTCCAAAATTTTCTAATAAAGGAAAATATACATTACATTTGCTGGACGTGAATAGGCACTTGCGTTTTTATCTTGACAGATCTAAATCATTATGAAAATCAGACCAATTGCTTGTATCATTCTCAGGACCAAAATTGGGAAGATCTGTTTCCAAAGTTACTTTATCTAAATAGTTGAGAGGTTGCATTTGCTTTATTTATCAATGAAATAAGGCTTCTGTACCATCTAAGGTCAAAGCGCATTCCACAAGAATCAGTTGCAGCATCTGTTGCCTTCCCATGCAAGGGCTTCCATGGATGACATTTGTGCAGCAGCAGCATGGGCCACTCCTCATACGATCATCACGCATTACAAATTGGATATGGTCTGCAGGGGGAGAGCCTCCTTTGATTCAATGGTACTCAGGAAGATTCTTCCATAGGGCCTCACAGGAAATAAAGTAGCTAGGGACTCTGTCCCATCAGTAAGGAATTAATGAAAATTAACAACATCAGATAAAGACGTTATGTTCTTACCATAATGTTCCATCTGTGTTGTTGATCTTCATTCATTACAACCCACCTGCTACCCCCCCCCCCCCCCCGGAAAAGCTCCTGGAGGTTTGGATATGGTCTTAGCCTCTGATAAGGAAGTTGCTCAGACAAAGCCTCCGCTCTCTTTTTTCCTTCCTTCTTCCTTACGGGCAAACTTGATCTGAAGTAATATTGAGAGGGGCACTATGGGTAAAGCTTAACTCGAGAGTTTTTTGGTTGGCGAAAGCTTGTTATAACAGCTGACTCGGTTCCGAGGACGGCACCGACATCCATCAGCAAGGAATGAATGAAGCTCAACAACACAGATGGAACGTTATGGTAAGGACGTAACTTCTTTATATTTTTTCATTTACTTGTTTTATTTTAAAACTTGTTAGTAGATTAAGCTAGTGGCCTTAACCAAGTCATCCCCTATTTAAGAATGGGAAAAAGCACACCAATTTTTTTTTTTTGTCATGCTCTTTTAGCCAGCTCTTTTTTTTTTAGAAGGAGAAAGCGAGAAGGGAGAAAAAAAAACAGGAGCACCTGTTTACATTAGTGACCCCATTACAGTTAAAAAGAATCGAAAAAAAAATTTACTTTGACATGCAAAGGAAATCATTCACTATTAAAATAATATTATTATTCAGAAAAAAATTGTTTTACTTCACTTAACTTTCCCCCTCTTCTCCTCTCGTGCGTATTTCTTCAAACATTAATTACATGAAGTAAGGCATATGCTTTAGAGTCCCCTGCCAAGTTTAACAAAGTTCAATATTTCCGGATTTTCCTGTGCTATTCCTGTTGTCTCTGCTTCATTTCCAACATATTCTTTATCCTTCTAATCATCTCGTGCTTTTTTCTCTCTCTCAAGAATTTTCCATTGAAACACTGGAAAAGGTTTAACTGTCACAGTCTGTTTGTGGTCTTTATTACCAGGAGAACAAGAAGCAGAATCTCCTTCTATTTCACAGCTCGCATTTTGTTGAACAGACTTTTGTATTTCTTTCTTAGCATGTATTTTATCAAAAAATTATTTTGTTCCTCTGGGGAAAAATATTTTGAAGATAGCTGGGTACAGCAGTTTGACTCTCACACCTGCTTCTTGATATTCCCTGAATAATGGAATAAATTTACTCCTCTTCTGCCTGGTGTACAATGACTAGTCATTCTCCACAAACACACTCTGTCTCCCATGTTTAGTACTTTGTCCTTCTGCCACAGTATTGTCAGAATAAACTCCTTCTGCTGTAAGATTGCATCTTTACTATTAAAGGTCTAGGTTGTTTTCTCATAGCCAGGTTTGGAGCATACACATGATGTGCCCTTTCAATTAACAGTTCCTGTTGTGGAATACCAGTCCAGTTGCTTATTTGTAGTTTCATACAGTTAATGTAGTCTTTTGCTTCCAGCTTCTCTGGTACAGCAGAAAATCTCAGGTTTTCTTTACATGCTCTTTCCTCTAATTCTGCTGTTTTTGAAACATTTCTTCTTATCCAGTCTCATATTCAGCTAGCTTTTTCTTCATTTTGACCTCTGAGATTTGCAATTTTGTCACCTTATCTGAATATCTGTTTTAAGCTTTTTCCATTTTTTTCCACCCTTTTATTGTTTGAGTTGATATATTCCATCAGTGGTTCATTTGTTTTAGTCCAGTCTTTATGTGGTTGAGTTATACTTTCCTCTAGGTTACTGGAAGTCATGTCTGGAGCTGCATTGCTTTTTGCTGAACAGCTGCAGTACTTTCGCCAGTCATTGTGTTTTGTATTTTGTAGCAAATTTTCCTTCAGGTCCTCTGTATTTCTTTTTTCCTGGCATCCAGGCAGTGCACTTACTAAGCAGTTACTGAAATTTGTCCAGAATTCTAGATGCACAGGCTTTCTCTGCTAAGTTTCTGTTTTCACACTGGAAGAGTTAGAACAGTAGAGCTTGTTTGTTAGAATATCCTGGAGGCAAACTGTTTCTTTGAAAAACTTGGTATTGGTGGTAATTGATAAATGTTTGACTGCCAAAAGCTGAGAGTGAAGCTCCATTTCTTTTAACATGAGTGAATGCCACAGTTTTGTTTCTTTCATTTGTCTTTAGCATTGGTGGGATTGTCCAGTCAGAGCACAACAATTACGTTAATAAGTCTTGACCAGCACCTTGCAGAGATGCAGATACAGCTGCCATTCAGAATGTTCAGTTAATTCTCCCAACTAACATAGTTGATAAGGGATAATGTTTTTAATAGAATGAACTATGCCCTACCCGCTTGGTTTAACTTTTGCAAATAGATCTAAACAAAATAATTATGCACACAGATGAAATTTAAGCACTCAAGTTTAGCTGCCATGTTATTTTTGTGTAAATTACCATCTGGAGACAAGAAGGTAAATGAATCCTAGTTAGCAGTATAATTAACAAATTTAATGTTGTGATTTAACAGTATGCACATTTTTTAAATAGATTACGTCACTCAACACATTTTGGCATTTATTACTTTTATGTGTTCTTCATTTTCTGACCATGATAAAATATATTTGTATTCTGACAATGATAAGCAAAATAAAAGTGATAACTGACTGAAGTGATGAGCACTGTTTTTCCATGTTTAATTGGGAGATGCTAATGCCATAGATAATATATGAATTTGGTTTATCAAGTTTTTGATAACTAGGGATGTCCTTCCATTTCACTGTTGCAGTATTCCGTACAATAGGGATCCCCTGCCATGGGCGGCCCAACGTCCGGCCAGTATACCAAAGCCTTTAGTTGCTTTAAGGTACTCCGTACGTCACACATATGCTCCTGACGTAGCGTAGGGCATAAAGGTGACATCCGGCCGTACCATCCTCAGAACTTCTTTGCCACCAGTCTGAAGGCCATCTCTTGATACTCGGTCTGAATACCCGTTCTGTTGCTGGTTCACCTAGCCATTGCAGATAAGTGCCTTTGGGGTTTTAGTTTCTTATCTTCGCTTTTATTCTTTGTTGCCTATGGGGTTTCATGTCACCCAAGAAGGGTAAATGCCAGTGTGGGAAGCAATTATCCATAAAGACTGTCACGAGCAGTGCTGGTTTTGCCTTAGTGCTTGCCACAGCCATACATCCTGTTCAGAATGTCAGGCTTTTGCTCCCAAGACCATCCATAGTAGTCTTTCTTCTTTGGCATTGTATCTAGAGAATCAGCATCTTAAGCTCTTAGCTAAAGACACAATGGAAGAAACTTCCCCTTTCGAGGGGCAGACATCCGGGAAGAAGACCACCAATAAATCTAGAACAGATTCTTCTGCTGTGTAGCCTCTGTTGGACTTTTCTTCTGAGGCAAGTGGACGGCCTGGAAGTGCATCTGCTTCATTTTTGGATTCTTCGGCTGCAACCATTTTGGAGGCCAACGGAGATCTGCACGTCTTAGGAGCCCTTGCATATGTCCACAATGGATGTGCAGGAGGAACCGCGGCTGATTATTTCCAAGGGGCTTAGAGGTGCTCCTCAAATTTTAGTCAGAGAAGAAATTCCTGCTACCATTATTGAATGCCATGTGGTATCAGAGCCTTCTACATTTCATAAGATGGCTGTCCCGTTAATGAAAAACAGAAAACTAAGCATATTGCTCCAGTTCCTAAGGGCCCACAGAGTGAATGGCATAATTTCACTCCGGGGTTGTTTAATGCTTTGATGGTTTTATAACTTCCTCAGGGTGTTCTGTTGTACCTCCACCTTGGCCCTCTACTCCCCTTAAAACACCCAGAGAATAGGATTCCTTTGAGGAGGAGTAGGCAGATTCAGATGAGGAATCCCTTGCCTACTCCTCTCTGATTTCCCTCTCCTTTAGATTATGGGTCTGAGTAAGAGGAATCTACCAGTCCTGATAATCCTTTTGAGGAAATTCTTTTGGGGATGCAATCTCTAGAATGATGGTGTTTTTCAAATGGGATTGTACTAAGGTTTCTGAGGTGCAAAAAGGTATTATGAGCTCCTGCAGATGGATTTTCATGGGCCTTCTGCTGTCCCTGCTGTTCTGGCTGCCTTGTTGGATGCCTTTTCTAATGCTTTTAAAGCTCCTGACTCCCAGTCCCCTGCTCCCAAGAAACCTGGTAGGTTTTATAGGGTGCCTGAGGACTGTAAATGTCTATAAGTGCCCTTCTGCTGACTTCTTGGCGGTGTCCATGGGTTTTGACAGCCATCCCAGTTGCTACCGTCTCCTAAGTTATTGCTTTCTGATAAAGATTGCAGAACCATGGAAAGGTTGGAGAAAAAGTTTTATACCTCTGCTGTTTTAGCTTTTAGGACGGCCAATTGTCAGACCCATATGTCCAGGTACATGTTGGCTCTTCTTTCCCAGACCTGTCAGGTAATTTCTGATCTTCCAGATTCTGAAGGGAAGACTTCTGCTCTTTCCTTGTTAGGGACTTCCTCCTGGGTGGCTTGTTATTCCATCAAGTGTAGTTATGATGCAGCAGATGCTTTATCTAGGGCTGCTGATTTTGGGTCTGTGATTAGGTGTTCTTGGCTTTAGCTTCACCCTTTGCCTAATGATATTAAGGCTAGGTTGATGGGTGCTGATGTGGATAATAAACACTTGTTTGGCAAAGCTGCTGCTGATTTGTTTAAGTCTGTTCAGAATAAAAGGGGAACTTAAGCATGTTTTTGTTTCTCCTGTACCCAAGTTTCAGAGAAATTACCCAAATAATCCAGGTTTGTTCATAGGTAGTCTTGCTTTCCCCCCAAGGGCAAGAAAGGTGGGAAGCGGGCTCCTTCTGCTAAAGCTACTCAGACTTCGGTGCCCCAGAAGTCACCTTTTCCTGCTAAACCAGGTGCTGTTTGACTATCCTATTCATCCCAGCCACATTCCTCTTTCTCTTAAATTCACACTGCTGTAGTAACAACTTGCCCAGCTACTCTCTTGGAGTTCATGCTGTTCAAAACACTTAATGTATGTTTACTTTACATAAAATATTTTTTATCTATTTATTTATTTTATTTTACATTTGTTAACCAGGAGAGTCCGACTGGATACATGTCCATTTTCAGTGGATGCCCAGGAGAAAAGCTCCACATGTACAAAAAGATGTCAATCAATATTCTTGGTTACATTAAAATATGTAACATCTTAAAATTTCAATAGGAGGTTTTATGTATATATATATATATATATATATATATATATATATATATATATACATGGTTACATTGAAGTTTTAGATCATTGTAGGTTTATAGCATTACATATGTACAGCAATCATAGCAAAGCATTTGAGTGTATAGAATGGCATGATACTTAGATAGATGCCATGAGTGACTACCCGGACAAAAAGGTGGTTAGTGAGAAAAAGGTGTTTAGTTAAGAGGAGAGTTCTTGGAAATTGGATGTAAAAGGGTTGAAGACATGTTTGTATAAAAGCTAGGATAATAGGATACAAAAGAGGAGGTAAAGACAAGGGATTTAAATGGTTAGCATAGGGAGTTAGAAACACAGCATTCTAAAGTTGAGTATAGGAAGTTAGGTTAGATTTAGTGAATGTTGTTCTGAGGGTTATAGAGAAGTAGATATAATTAGGGTAGGTTTAGGTAGAAGGTTTATTCCAAATTGCATCATTTACCTTCAAGAGTTGCATATAAGTCGAGTTAGCCTGGGTCTAGACATGGACATAGTCAATGCTTGTTTAGGTGACTCTTTAGGGATGTTTTGAATTGGGGTAAGGAGGCTATATTGGTAAGATCTGGGGAGAGTGCATTCCATTTCTTACCATCTGAGTTGGAGAGAAGTGATTCTCCAGCTGAGTTGTTGGCTTTGGCAGATCGAACTTGTATCTAGTTAGATGAGCGAGCAGAGAGATGGTAGGTTGCAGTAGGGGGGGTGACAATATTTGCCAGAATGGGTGTACTGTTAGGTTGGTAGTGGATTTTATGAATAACTATGAGGTGGTTGTACTGGAGTTGATTGGGTAGCTCTAGCCAGTCCAGTGTTTGAAGATTTTGACAGTGATGGGTTCTGAAGGCTATGGCTGTGGCAAATCTAGCTATATTGTTGTAGCAGCTAGCTAATTTGTTTAGGTTAGCTTTCCGTAGGTTTAGGAAAATGGGTGAGGCATAGAGAAGGGTTGAGAGTAGGTGTGTTCTCGCTATGGCTGTTCTGCCCGGTGGGGTTAGGAATGGTTTAATCCTATATAAGTAGCCTAGTTTTTTGTTAACTGTTTTGTTGATATGAGTGTCAAATGTAAGGTTATTATCTATTATTACACCAAGAAGTTTTGTAGATGGATCTGGAGAGATTATGATGCCATTATTGGATGAGATTGTAATATTCGGTGATGAGGTTTTTCGGGTAGGGGAGAAAAATAGAACTTTGGTTTTGTTGGGATTTAATAGGAGATGGCGATTATTGAACCAGATCTCTACTTTATTGAATATGCTCTGGGATAAGGATTGTAGGTCTTAGGGGGTGGTGGCAGAACAGATTAAGGTAGAGTCATCTGCATACTGAATACAGGTTGCTTCTGGGATGACTTTGGGTAGGTCATTGATGAATATTGAGAAAAGGAGGGGGCATAATATGGACCCTTGGGGGACACCAAGGGTGATTGGTAGTAGGGGGGGATAGATTGTCTTTCCATAATAGTGTTTGTTGTCTGCCCTGCAAGTAAGATTGGAACCACTTGAGTACTAGGTTGTTAAGGTTGAATGATTTGAGTGTGTCTAGGAGTAGGTGATGATTGACCATATCAAACGCTTTGGATCGGTCGAGAAAGAGAGCAGAGTATGTTGTGATTATGGTTCTGATTTATTGTGTGAGAGAAGGAGAGAAGTGCTGTTGTGGTACTATGGGCAGGTCTGAATCCGTGCTGGGATGGAGCTTGGAGATTGTTCTGGATAAGGTGAGTTAGAATTTGTTTATGTATACATTTTTCCATTATTTTGGCTAAGGGAGATAGAATGGCTATAGGCCTACAGTTTGAGAGTTCTGTGGAGTTACCCCCTTTGTGAAGTGGTATAATGTGGGAGATTTTCCAGATGGAGGGGACATAGGATTTGTGGAGAGTATGGTTGATTAAGATGGAGATAGGGTATGATATTTCGTTTGCGGCCTTTTGCAGAAATTCAGCAGGGAGTAAGTCTGCTGCTAGTGTGGTGAGTTTGAGTTTCTTAAGTAGGGATTTAATATAGTCTGTGGGGATTGGATCATATTTGAATGGGGGTACATTATCGGGTGGGGCTGAGGTGGTGTTTGCGGAGCTGGGAGGTAGGTTATTAGCTAGGGATTGCACTGTTTCTGTAAAGAAAGTATTGAAGGCCTCTGCTATACTTTTAGGGGGTAGATGTAATGTAGATGAAGGGGTGGGGGTAGTGGTTTTACTTGGATGGAGCAGTTTATTGAGACCTGACCATAATTTTTGTGGCTGGTTTTGGTGCTTTTTCTGTAAGCTGAAATAGGTTTGTTTATCTAGCTTAGTGGATTTTTTAGCTTTGTTTCTCACTTGTTTGTACCTAATATGATCTTGGCTGGATTTGGTGGATTTCCAAGAGGTCCATGCTGTGTCCCTAGCGGTTAGAGCCAAGGAAGGTGAGTTATAGGACAGGTTGGGATGGAAACAATCAGCTGTGTAGGTGGTTTTGCTAGTAGGCCACCATGCACAGAGGGAGAATAGACTAAGAGGACTGGAGGTGGGGAAGCAGATAAAGCGGTGGGGGAGAGGGGTAGTAGATAAAGAGTACAGTACAGTGGATGGGCAATTAGGAGCTGAAAAGAGGTCGATTCAGGCCACCATCTAGTGGTCAAACCTTGTAACTACAGAAGGTTCCTTACAGAGCCCGAGGCTGGAGAGCCTATGAACTGCGGACATATGGTGGACCTGGAAAGGGTATAGAGAAAGGGAATGGTGGCTGACGTAGAGTCAGAAAAGTGAGTTCTATCTACCTAATCACGTTGTGGGAAGAGCATTTAGGTTTAGCACAACTCAAGAGTATACAGACATACTTTAGTTAGGTTTCCCTTGAGGCAGTAGTAGTTATTCCTTCAGGGATAGGTTGTTCAGGACCTTGGCAGAATACAGTTGGTTTCTTCACCACTTCCAGCAGGATTAAAAGGTAGTGTGAACATAGGGCAGGGCAGTTTAGTTAGGTTTCCCTTGAGGCAGTAGTAGTTATTCCTTCAGGGATAGGTTGATCAGGACCTTGGCAGAATACAGTTGGTTTCTTCATCACTTCCAGCAGGATTAAAGGTATTGTTTTCTTCTAATATTGCGAAGTGTAGCACATTATTGGGATGTTCTGGTATTCCAGTCCCCTTTCTGCTTATTTCTTGCTAACTCATCTTTAGCCTGCCCTTCACAAACTACTCGTAGTAAATAGCACTCAGTAGTTCGTAGATCTCACCTTGATTTTAAAGCTACCTGTAGCAGTCCTTTTACTTCAGCTCTTCATCTTTAATGCTTCATAACAGTATTTTTCCTCTACTAAATTAATTCTGTTAAACAGTAAGCTGGTCTAACATTAGCTCACTTTTAGCATCTATTAGCATTCCTGCCCTTTCCTCCCTCTCTCCCTACCTTACTAGACCGTATTCTTTCAGCATAAAGTATCTTATAGAACTGTATTGTTTCACAGGCTCAGGTCTCCTACCTTACAGATAGTTTTTCTTTAGACCGCAATTCACGAACCAGGTCCGGCCCACTATGCTCAGGCTCACTCCACTCCCCTGCCCATCCCATTTCAATTACTTTTATTCTCGCCATAGCTCCTCCCATCATTACAACTCATCCAGTCACACTCCTACACAACACTCCCAGCTTAACTCATTCCTCACCATTACTTTACACTTACTACCTGCACAGTAACTAGCCAGTTAGCATCCTCGTTAACCACACCTTTTCAGCCCAAAACTTTTTCCCTCCAACACTACTTATATTTACAAAGGCAACCTCATATTCCTTTACACAAACACCCCTCCTCCTTTTTCTACAATGTCACTCATCTCTAATGCAATACTCCTCACCTGTCTCTATCCTTCTACCTCCCAACATCTTTATAAAAAAATATATATATATATATATATATATATATATATATATATATATATATATATAAAACCTGTCATATACTGCCAGACTGAAGAAACTCAAACTCTATTCAGTTGCATACCGTCTGCTCAGAGGTGACCTGTGCCTGACATACAAGGCCATGACCAACCCGGAATTAATGGACATGCTCCACCTCAAAAAATCCAAATCCACCAGAACCACTAGAGCAAGTGACTTAAACCTTAGCACGGATATAAATAGGACGTGCTGGAGGGATAGATTTATCACCCAGAGACTCCCCATGCTGTGGAATAAAATCCCGGTCCATGTGAGGCAGAGCACCTCGCTGGCTCTGTTCAAGAGAAATCTTGACCGGTGGATGGGAGATCGTAGGTTTACCCCGGGAATCATCTCTGTGTCACTGCTGGACAGAGGCACAACAAACTAATGGGCACATTATTTCTAACATAAGGGGTGGCGTAAGCCACATAACTTTGGGCTAGGCTTATAAATGCCTTAGGGCAGATAGCCTAGTACAAACCTATGAACCTATATATTTGTTACTATCCTTCATCTACAATATCTACGCAAACAGTCTCTTACCAACTTTTCTGAAGTATCCTCTGGCCTATATACAATAGACTTAATTTTATGCACAAAAGTAAAAATCCTTCCCCTCCATCACAAAAACAAAACAATCCTTGTTCTAAATTATATATTCAAAGCAAAAAGGAAACACCAACCAGTACTCTCCCACATACATATTCTAAGCTATTTCAGTGCAGAGACATACATCCCAACCCAGGTCCCATTTAATCTCCTCTTAACCCCATTAACTCCTATAAATCACTAAACTTTATAACCATTAACCTTCAAAGTATCAGAAACAAAATACCAGAATTCCATGCCTGGATAGCTCACAACAAACCTGACATCATAGCCGCTACTGAGACATGGTTAAAACCCTACATTAAAGATGCCGAATTCGTACCCCCCAGGCTTTGCTTGTCTTAAAGCATTTAGACCCTGTAAAAAAAGTTCACTATTGTCCCATATACTAAGTCTATCCCACATTTTTCCTCAGCCGAAGTATTAGTTTCCTTCTTAAAAATAATTGCAAAAGCATCTGTATTGTAGTAATACACATCCCTCCAGAAAATAACATCCCTGTAGTAGAAGCAGTCTTTGCTTGGGCATCAAATTAATATAAAAAAACGAAACAATCTGTGTTCATCGTGTTTCACTGCTGAAATCATTACACTTGGGTTATCCTGCTGGCAGGCTACCCGCAGTCGGCCTGAATTCCAAAGTCCTGGTCCGGCATCGGTTGCTGTCACCTCTTCCCTGACGTCAGTGCGCCAGGGGTATAAAAGATGCAGCCAACGCCATTTTCTTCTGTCTTTCTTGTCGCCCGGTGCCTGAAGCAAAAGCAGTTCGCAAGTGCCGGTCGGCCGACTCCTGAGATTTTCGAAATCGAATTTCAGATCCAAAGTCTTCATTAAAGCTAAGTACCCCATTGGGGAAACTTTTTTCTTGCTCCAGACCGGTGTCAGAAAAAGTTAACAATTGTATTTCTTGTGGGAAGCAAATACCTCGTAAGGATTTTCATTCTTACTGTATTCCTTGCCTAGGCCCTGACCACAAAGTTGCTAGCCGTCGGTTTTGTGCTAGATTTAACCAACGCACTATTAAGCTTTGGTACAATTTTGCCTTTCATTACTTTGGCTGAAGATTTAATTATATAATGCCGTCAGAACAGCCAACGACCGGAGTTTATAAAAAGCGCAAGGAAAAGGAAAATGACAGGCATCCGAGGTCCAAAACCGATGACGAGGTCTCCGCTAGACCAGTCGCCGTTTCGCCGGTTCTCAGTGAGGCACTTTTGCAGCCCCTGACGCCCGCTACCTCAGAGCTACAGGCCACTTCTGACTCCCATGTGGAGCCAACTAGGCCTCTGGATACTCAAAGTGTTGGACACTCGGAAACTATTCCCTCAGATGTGTCCGGAGCCGCTGAGCAAGCATCGGCTTCTGAGGCTGTTTTCAGACCTACACAGTTATATGTCAAGCCAACCTCAGCTTCAAAGGCAAAGACTAAAACAGCTCTAAAGACAAAGAAACAAGTACAACATTCTCCTGGACAGACTTCCATGCCTAAGAAACAGATGCTTAAAATGGCCGAAGAACTAATTACTTTGATCAGGGGTTCCCATCCCCCTCCTGATAAGAGGCCTAGGCAAGCGACAGAATATGAGGTTTCCATTTCCTCTGACTCCTCTTCTGAACAGGGATACTCTCTTTTTCCCTGTGAGGATTCTGATGCTGAACAATCTATTCCTTCAGCCTCTCCTCCCGAGGATTATTCTTTTGGGGAAACCCTGCATACCATGAGGGAACATTTTCACTGGGAGAGCCAAGATTACTCAGAATCTAAGAAAAGGCTCAGAGACTTTCTTTTACTACCTCAGCACAGACCTCTTGCAATTCCACCTGTTCTAGACATTGTAGATGATGTATTTTCAGAGTCCGACCTGTCTCCTGACTCTTTACCCCCTGCACCGGTTAAGCCAGACAGATACTACAGGGTTCCAGACTCATAAATTTCTATATAAAAACCCTGCTGCTGACCCAGAAACTATATCTCAGGGTCCCAAAGGGGTCAAGGCTTCCACTGCAAAAAAACATGTCCCCTCTGATAGGGATTCTAGGGCACTGGACATATGGGGGAAAAAAGTTTACACTTCTGCTACCTTGGTTGTAAGGGCTTTAAATTGTCAGTTTCATATGCTTAAATATCAGCAATACTTAATGTCACTGCTAAAACAGAAAATATTGACAAATTCTGAATGTTCTGATAACAAGGAAATGCAGGATTTATTGCATGCAGCTGAACAAGTGGGAAAGCATACTTTGCAATGTGGTTTTGATTCACTGGAGGCCTCTTGCAGGGCCGCTGTTACGGGTTTTGTCATTAGGAGGCATGCTTGGTAAAGGAACAGAATCTGCCTGATCATGTTAAAGCAAAATTATTGGATGCTCCATGACAGTATGATAATTTGTTTGGTGTTAAGGCAGAAGAGGTGTTGAAAATGGAGGATAAAGCGAAATATATGCAGACAGTTAAGGATTTCCTACAGGTACAGCCACCCAGATTTAGCAGGAACTGGCCTTCTAAGAATTGGTCCTTTCCAGTGTCAGACAGGCTCATACAGGCCTAAACAATGGGGTGCTTCTACCTCCAAAAGCATAGAAGACAAATCACAGCCATATAGGAAACAGTCCCAATGACTTTCCTCTGCCAGTGCCAAGCACTTATCTTTTGGCAGCACCCTTAGGGGGAAACCTAGCACTTTTTTCACAAAATTGGCACATGATCACCCAGGACAAATGGGTGTTGAATATAGTGTCTCAGGGCTACAGGTTCCACTTTCACACCCTTCCAAAGACAAAAGGTATGCCAGACCTGCCACACAATCAATGGGCAGAGGCACAAAAGCAAGTTTCATCCCTCATGGACATGAGGGCTATTCAGTGAGTACCACAGCAAGAGCAGGGACAAGGATTTTACTCAAGACTTTTTTTGGTATCCAGAAAGGACAAAGCCTGGAGACCAATACTGGACCTGTCTATTCTAAACACTTTTCTGGACGTTCCAAAATTCAAAATGTTGACTCTACCGCAGCTTCTGCCCATGCTGGGCAAGAAGACCTGGCTTGTAACTTTGGACCTCAAAGAGGCATACCTGCATGTCCCAATCAGACAATCTTGCAGAAGATACCTCAGATTCATAGCTGGCTCAATGCACTACCAATTCTCTGCACTGCCCTTTGGCTTATCTACTGCACCCAGGGTCTTCACAAAATGCCTGGCACCAGTAATTGCATTTTGCAGACAAAGAGGAATCTAAATATATCCTTACTTCGATGACTGCCTTATTCAAGCAGAGAACAAGGACATTCTACTGAAGCATCTGGCGTTTGTAAAAAGATTACTAATTTGCCTAGGGTACACAGTGAACGAAAAGAAATCAAAACTGGTACCCTCTCAAGAGATAATATTCCTGGGTGCAAGCTTAAGTACAACTGCCCAGATGGCTTATCTCATGCCAGACAAACAAAGGCAACTGACTTCTTACTTCAAAATGATGGCAACAAAGACCCAGTTATCTGCAAGAAAAATTCTTCAGGCTTTGGGCTTCATGGCATCCTGCATTCTGCCAATTCCATATTAAAGACTGTATATGAGGAAACTACAGTGGTATCTAAAAAGTGTTTTGACTCAACATTGCCACAGCCTGGAAACATTAATTACCCTCATTCCCTGCCTGCAACAGGAGTTTCGATGGTGGACACAGGCCTGTCATCACAACAAGGGACAACCATTCACTCTACCCACAGCCAGGCAGACACAACAGGTGCATCAGATTATGCCTGGGGGGCCCACATGGCAGGAAAATGTATTCAGGGCACATGGCCCGCAAGCCAAATGCATCTTCATATCAATCAAAAAGAGATGCTAGCTGTACAGAATGCCCTGACAGCCTTCAAGGATTTACTTCATCCAGGACAACTGCTGATAAAGACGGACAATACTACAGTCATGTGGTACGTAAACAAGCAAGGAGGCACACATTCCTACCCCCTCTGCAGACAAGCCATGACTTTGTGGAACACAGCATTGACTTATCTAGTACACCTGCAAGCACAATTCCTGTCAGGAAAGACAAATACTTTGGCAGATGAACTAAGCAGAAACCTCATTGATCCTCATGAGTGGAAACTAGATCCACAAATCTTCAGCATGATAACAAGGAAATGGGGATTCCCAGACATAGATCTATTTGCCTCCACTCACAACTGCCAACTACAGAGATTCTGCATGAGGACTTATCACAAACAAGCATGGAAAATGGATGCCCTATCATTCAGCTGGAAAACCCTTACAGTATATGCCTTTCCTCCACTGCCTGTCCTCCCCAAGGTACTCCAAAAGGTCAGACAAGAGAAGCCAAAAATGATACAGATTGTCCCAGACTGGCCACGCCAGCACTGGTACCCAATCCTAAAGAACTTGTCTCAAGGCCCAGCCTGGACATTACCTCAAATTCCTCATTTAGTGACCCAACAAAGCAATCAGATCCTGCACAGCCAACTCAGAACCCTAAATCTGGCTGCATGGCGGATAATGTAACCATTCAGAACACACCTCTCTCTAAAGCAGTTATGGATGTTATTTTGGAGGCCAGGAGGCCCAGCACCAGAAAATCTTATGCAGAAAAATGGAAGAGATTCTGTGCTTGGAACCAGGCACAAGGAATTGACATGCTTGTACCAAATATTCCTCAGATTTTTCAATACCTAACTGAGATGCTGGACAAAGGCCTATCCTTCTCATCAGTTAAGATCCATGCCTCTGCCATTTCAGCTCATTACAATATGGACCCACCTATTTTTTCACATCTACTGCTAAGGCAGTACCTCAGAGGGGCCAAAAACATAAGACCTCCAAGGAGAGCTCCAATACCTGCATGGGACCCCAGTTTTGTCTTGGAAAAGCTCACACTGCCTCCTTTTGAGCCAGCCAATACAGCTGAGATAAAATACTTATCATGGAAAACAGCTCTGCTCCTAGCAATAACTTCAGCAAGAAGAGTCTCAGAGTTACAGGCACTAATGGCTGTGGAACCTTTTTATTATTTTCCATCCGGACGGGGTTTCTCTAAGGACAAACCCAACATTTATGGCTAAGGTAGTGTCCAGTGTGGCTCTTAAACAAACCATTCATTTGCCTACCTTTTATCCAAACCCACAGAAAAAGGGGGAGAGACATCTGCATTATTTGGACATACACAGACAGCTACGCTTCTACTTGGACAAAACTAAAGCTTTCAGAAAGACTGAGCAACTCTTAGTGGCATATGCTGCAGGATCGCAAGGAAAAGCTATTTCAAAGCAGACTATTTCAAAATGGATAGGCCACTGCATTCGTTTCTGCTATTCACAACATGGCAAATCAGTGCCTAAGGGCATTGGGCCACATTCCACCAGTGCAGCAGCCACTTCAGCAGCCTTCCTCAGAGGAGTACCAACCAAGGACATTTTGGAGGCTGCAACCTGGGCTTCAGTGCACACTTTTACAAAGCACTACGACTTACCTCTGTACTCTAAATCCAGAGCAGGCTTTGCCAGTGCAGTTCTGCAGGGCATCATAGCCACTCCTAATTCTATTTAGGCCCAGCCACCCAACCTCAGCTTTGGGATTCAACCCAAGTGTAATGACTGCAACAGTGAAACACGATGAGCATAGTACAGTTGTGTACCTACCATAAATGTAGATGTTCGAGTGTATTCACTGTTGCAGTCCAGGTTACCCTCCCACCATCCCCCTTTCATTGCTGGGACTTATCTGTACTTCTCTATTCTATACAACCTATGTGGTGTATTTGCTTGTAGATGAAGGTAATATTTATGTTAGTGCATGCATTTTTATGAGCAGAATTTTTAGCCTACCCTATTGGGGGCACCTGACATCTGGGGCAAGAAAAACTGAAGAAAATGGCATTGGCTGCATCTTTTATACCCCTGGCGCACTGACGTCAGGGAAGAGGCGACAGCAACTGAAGCCGGACCAGGACTTTGGAATTCAGGCCCGACTGCAGGTAGCCTGCCAGCAGGATAACCCAAGTGTAATGACTGCAACAGTGAATACACTCGAACATCTACATTTATGGTAGGTACACAACTGTACTTTCTGGGAGATGTCAATATTAATTGGCTAGATATCTCCCACCCACCATCCTGCTTCCAATATCAACCTATATAACTTCACCCAGCTAATTAACAGTGTACCTAACAAAAACAATAATAGTGGCTCAATCTTGGACTGAATTATGGTCTCCCACCCAAATAAAATTGCATCCACAGGAGCATTCTCTAGTAGTACAAGTAACCACTTACCTGCCTTCATACTACGGAAAACTACCCCAACACTTAGTAGACATCAATATAAGCAAACTAGTGACTTATCCCATTTCTGCTCTACCATGCTTAACGAAAATTTGCAAAGCATCAACTGGAGCACATTAAAATTCATTCCCCTAGATGAGGCTGGAGAGTTCTTTAACTCAGCATGTCTCCAGATCCTAAGCAATCTTGCTCCACTTCAACAAAAGAGAGTAAAATCTAATCATGCCATTTGGCTTACAAGACCCACTATGCAACTCATGACCACCAGGGACAAAGCATGGAAATTATGGCAAAAAAAACAAACATCCCCCTGACCTCACACATTATAAACAACTCTGTAATCAAGTACAGTGAAAAAAAAAAAAAACACTACCTTAGTCTACAAAACCAACATAAAACCCCAAAAATTCTGGAGCTCCATCAATTTTTTTACTAAACTCTGGTTCAAGGAACAATCCTTGTCCAAATGCAGGTAAAACACACACTGAAATAGCTTCACTGTTAACCCTTATTTCATCAATACTATAGCTAATCTAACCACCATCTTTCCTCAAACCAACTCAGCTCCTTCTAATCCATCCACACAAAATACCTGCAAGTCCCCCTTTTCCCAGTTTTTCTCTATCACTCTACCTACCAACACTGTAAAAGAATTGCTTCTAAAACACAAACTATGCACCAATGCCACTGACAACCTACCTCCTGAATTCCTAGAAATATCTGGCAACTCTGTAGTTTATCCCATCAGCGTAGTTCTTAACAGATCTATTCAGGAGTCCTACATATCCACGTTTTGGAAAAAAGCATATAGTCTGCCTCTTCATAAAGGAGGCACCAACACGGACATTTCCAAATTTCAGCCTATTGCTATCCCTTCATAAATCTCAAAGATTCTGGACAAATGCACTAACACTCAACTTCTTCACTGTCTGCTTCACAACCAAATCCTTTCTCCCACTCAGCATGGTTTTAGGCCAGGCACTACTTCAGCTCTCATATCCTTCATGGGCAAAGTTAATCGGGCCCGAGATGCTGGAAAAATTGTCTCTTTCTTGACCTTCTTAAGGCCTTTGATACGATCGGCCTTCTACTCTCTTCTTCTCACTAAACTCTCTAACACAGGCATCTCACCCCCAACTCTGGACTGGTTCTCAAACTAGTCCTCTCTAAAATTCAAACTTGATTCATGCTACAATTAAATTGCTAAATTTGTAACCAATTTAAAATAATTCATCTCACCATTGTTCATCATTACACCTATTAAATTGGTTTGAACTCCCATATTATCTTACATATATTCAATTAACTCTGCACACAAATTTTTATTTAAGCCATCAAACTGCTCTGCACTTTCTTCCCTACTCACACTGTATCATCCAAACAGACCTCAGATCCAATAATCAACTGCTGCTGAATGTAGAAAAAAACAAACCTTTCAGCCGGTCAGATGCTGTACTCCTTTACTGTTGCAAAACTATGGAACACTCTCCCACCATCATTCAGGTCTATCAGCAGTGCAGCTCTCTTTAAGAGATCCCTGAGACCAGACCTTTCCTCTCTATGGCACTGCACATGTACAAAAACTGCATTTTCTATAACCTAAATCCCCCTTCTACTAATACTTTCACCTTCCCTAATTACTCCTCTGTATTGCTGTATATGTCTCTATACGTTGGTTTAACTACTCTGCCAGCAGTTTCTGCTATATCTGTTCACTCATACTTAAGCTTTAGACTTTATAAGTGTTTATATTTTCAGACTGTGCAACAGGAACCTAAACTAAACTCAGATGGGTAACTTGTTATATCCCAACTTGCATTTATGCTGTGTATACTTTTATCCTAGGTAGTCTAACCTGTCATTGTTGAAGGTTGTGTGTCAGGCCTGGCAAGCTGGTATGTAAAAATCAACTGCCAATCATTAGCGGACCGGAGTTCCGCTGTGGCGACCCCTAACCGGGAAAAGCCGAAAGACACAAAGTCTAACCTATCATCATGCTCAGATTTTTCACTATGCCCTTTCTATTAGCAACTGCGCTGATTGCATAGTATGCATTATTATGTTGTTCCATTGTATTGAATTACTGTATGTTGTACTGATTGTACTGTATGTTGTATATTATATGTACTGTGTATTTATATGCACTGTGTATTTTAGTGTTTAGCTTTTCTCCCCGGGCCTCCACTGAAAATGGGCTCACTATAGCCCAGTGGACCATCCCAGTAAAGAAATCCAAATAAATAAACAAGCAAATAAATCTTTGCCTTTTTCTATCTCTTCTTGTTTGGTTAAAGGTTATTCATGATTCCTGGGTTCTGTCCATTATCCGCTAAGGGTATTTCATGTTCTGGAAATTTCTTCCCCCCCTTTTATGGGAATTACTCAGCCCCCTGGGAACAGCTGTCCTTCTTTCCAGGGGTGCTTTGGAATCTTTTCATTTAGGGTACTGTTCAAGAAGTTTCATTTTCCCAAAAGGTGAGGGGGGGTTTTACTCCAAAATGTTCCTAGTACCCAGGAAAGAGGGTACTTGGAGACCAATTTTAGATGTCTCAATTAAATACATTCCTGAAGTTTCCCTCTTTTCGAATGTTGTCCCCTCAGACTTTGCTCTCTCTTCTGCTTCATCAGACTTAAATGGTGTCTCTGAATCTGAGGGATGCTTATCTCCATATCCCAATGCATCCCCAATTCAGGAAGTTTTTACATTTCTGTGTTGCTTGCTGGTATTTTCAGTTCTGGGCTTTGCCTTGTGGCCTTTCTACTGCCCCAAGGATGTTCACCAAATGCCTTGCTCCTGAGATTGCTTTTTGCAGGCTAAGGGGGATCCAAGTATTTCCCCTACTTGGATGACCTCCTGTTTCAGGCATCCTCTCCAGAGACCTTGTTGCAAAATTTTTACTTTGCAATCTTCCTTCGGCACAGCCAAGGGTTCACTATAAATTTCAAAAAGTCCTTTCTAACTTCCTCTCAGAATCATGTCTTTCTGGAGTGCAGAATCCAGACTGTTCTTATTCTGGCATCCCTGCTTCCTCCCAAGGCCCTAACTCTCTTTCCCTTTTTTCAGTCCCTTCTTCCTCTTGCTTCAGTAACAGCAAGGGAATTTCTGAGAGCTCTGTGGTTCATGGCTTCCAGACCACATGAGAAAACTTCAGTGGTTTCTAAAGTCACTTTGGCTTCAGCATTCTCATCCTTCTGGTTTTTTTAGATGTTCTTCGTGTTTCACTGTTGCAGTCATTACATTTGGATAATCTGCTTACAGGTTGCCCTTTGTCGACCTGATTAACAAAGTCTTGGGACCTGCGTCAGTTGCTGTCCCTTCTTCCATGACGTCAGGTCATCAGGGGTATAAAACATGCAGCCGACGTCATTACATCAGTCTTTCTTGCCATACCCAAAGCAGAAGCAGTTCGCAAGTGATGGTCGGCCGACTCCTGAAATGTTCATTTTCGAGTTTCAGAACCGAAGTCTTCAACTTAAAGCTAAGTACCCCGTTGGGGAAACTTTTTCTTGCTCCTTACGGATGTCAGTAAAAGTTAATAATTGCATTACTTGGGGAAAGCAAATACCTCATAAAGATTTTCATTCGTACTGTATTCCTTGCCTAGGCCCTGACCACGACGTACCTTGCTGTCGGCTTTGTGCTTTATTTAATCAGTGCACTATCCGTCGTCGGTATATTTTTGCCTCTAAGTATTTCGGTTCTTGGTTTAATTATCCAGAAATGTTGTCTGTTAGTCATCCGACTACCAGGATTCCAAAAAAACGCAAAGATAAAGACAGAGACAGGCCGCCGAGGTCCAAAACTGCCAACGACGCTTCTCCTAAGCCAGTCGACAGTTCGCCGGTACTCAGTGAGGCGCTTTCGCAGCCCCTGATACCCGCTACTTCTGATTCACAGGCCTCTACTGAGACCCATTCGGAGTCCGGTATGCCGCGAGATACTTCAACTATGGAACCCGCGGATGTCTCTACCTTGGATGGGTCCAGAGCCGCTGTGCAGGCACCGGCTTCTGAGGGTGTATTCAGGCCTACAGACTTGCATATTAAATCTACACCTCCTTCATTACTAAGGCCTAAATCTCGATCCATGTCTAAAAAACCGACGCCCAGGCCACATGCTCAGGCCCCTATGCCTAAAAAACAAATGATTAAAATGGCTGAAGATCTAATAACTTTAATCAGGGGTAGTCAACCCCCCCCACCCAAGAGGCCTAGGGCTGAGCTTGATTATGAATCTTCTGATCAGGATACTGTTTCTTCTGACTTTTCTGATGACGTGGATTTGTCCATACCTACTTATGAGGATTCTATTCCCTCTGCTTCCCCTCTGAGGATTTTTCTTTCGGGGAAACTTTACATACTTTAAGGGAGCATTTCCACTGGGAAAGCCAGGAATTTTCTGATTCAAAAAAGAGGCTTAGGAATTTCCTCCTCCTACCTCAGCGTAGGCCTTTGGCTATACCTCCTGTACTAGACATGGTTGATGATGTGTTCTCGGAATCCAGTTTGGCCCCTGATTCCCTGCCTCCTGCTCCTAGTAAACCTGACAGATACTACAGGGTTCCTGAGTCCCACAAATTCCTTTTCAAAAATATTGTTGCAGATCCAGAGACCATTTCTCAGGGGCCCAAGGGCATTAAGGCTTCTACTGCTAAAAATCCTACCCCTTCTGATAGAGACTCGAGAGCGCTGGATAGATGGGGTAAAAACGTTTATACTTCTGCAACAATGGCAATCAGAGCTTTAAACTGCCAGTTTCATATGTTAAAATATCAACAATATATTATTGGACTGCTTAAACAGAAAATGATATTGATTCCTGACTGTGTGGAAAATAAAGATTTACAGGACTTAATGCATTCTGCTGAACAAGTGAGAAAACATACTTTGCAATGTGGTTTTGATTCTTTAGAGGCCTGTTGCAGGACTGCTGTTACTGGGTCTGTGCTTAGAAGGCATGCTTGGTTTAAGGAGCAATGTTTGCCTGATCATGTTAAAGCTAAATTGTTGGATGCTCCTTTCAATCAGGACCACCTGTTTGGCAACAAGGCTGAAATAGTCCTTAAAAAGATGGAAGATAAAGCTAACTTTATGCAAACTGTTAAAGATTTTTTACAAGTGCAACCTCTGAGATTTAGTAGGCACTGGCCTACTAAGAATTGGTCCTTTCCAGTTCCTTCCAGGTCCTCTCAAGCCCAACCCAGACACAGCAAAAACCCCAGGATGTTAAGTTGTCTATCTCGCCTTCATTCTTGCTGGATGGGTTCGAAGCCAACCTCGGCTCCGACTCGGCCACTCTAAAAGCTTGAGAGTTGGTTCCACCGGCTCGAGGCTGCCCCTATATCCCACAATGCTAGGCGTGAATTACCTCAGATCTCGTTTGCCGCTACAGCGATCGAGGTGTTTTTCTACCGGCTCCAGGTTAGTCAAAGTTAGATTAGTTTAATAACTTTAAACTTACGCTAGCTTAGTTTATTTCTCTTTTACCCTTAGTGTAGTGGATATTATCCCTTCTACTTTTTTATCCAGCCCCTTTTTTTCTCTAGAACTATTAAGTTCTTTCCGTAGGCCTTCGGGCCCTTCCTTCCCTCCCTTAGGGTGTGTATGTGTTTTGGTTAGGCTATATTTAACTTAACTTACCTTTCAGAAGTTTTGTTTTAAATAATTCTACTTAGACTTCTATCAGTGTAATCTGTGTGTGTGTGTTTCTGTGTGTGATTACACTTCGGTTCCTTGAGTATGTCCAAGGATTCAAAGGTCTCAGGCTTCAGGAAGTGTGACTCGTGCTGTCAGAAAATGTCTCTGACAGACGGTCACACTTCTTGTGTATTGCCTGGGACCTTTACACCTGCAGGACTCTTGTGCTGTATGCCATGGCTTCAGCCCTAGAGTCCTGCAGGAAAGAAGAAACAAACTCATATTAAGGGGTTTGCTTAAGCCTGAAGGTTCCCTTTCTGTTACATCGGGGAAACCTTCTAAGGCTTCCAAGACCTCGGCTCCAGCTTCAGAGTCGAGGCCTAGGGCTTCGAAGCCTGCTGCTTCATCGGCTCCGGCTGGAGCCGATGAGTCTTTGACTACAGTATCTGTGGTTCCCTCGGTTCCGGCCAGAGCCGAGGCATTAGAGATTCCTGGGTCGGCTCCGATCAGACCATTGGAGCCGACATCTAGAAAGAGATCGAGGTCACCGTCCCTTGGCTCCGTTCATTCGGCTCCAGCGTCTCCCTTGCTGTCTGAACGGAGCCACAGATCTCACTCCTCCAGGTCATCGAGGCTCTCGGATCACGACCTCCAGAGGGTAGTGAGTCGACTTTTAAAGTCTGAGGCACTGGCCCAAATGCTCCAGAGCCTGACTCATCAGTCGATGCCTCAACATTCCTATAAATATTCCTCCTCCGACTCCTTTGAGTTCGGAGCCGGGGCGTCTCAGGACCGAGACTGTGGTAGCGTCGGAGCCGATACAATTGTCTTCGGCTCCGTCGCGGCTCGATTTCTTCTTTGAAGAATCTCGGCGGGCTTCCTCGTCGGCTCCGAAGGGTGAGTGGCATCGGACCCTTGTCCGACCCCCTCTCCCTCTCGGTGCTTGGCTGGTGAGTTCGGCTCCGACATCGGCCTCGAGCCATCTCTGTCGGTGCCGAGGGAGGTTCTCAGCTTCGGGCGGGGACCTCTGGCTCTGCCAGACAGGAGTGCGTTGAGGTCATGCGGAGTGTGTTGGAACCTTGTTCGACTCCACAGTCGGCTCCGTCCGCCCCTCCCTCTTCGGTGCCTTTGGTTATGTCGACTCACTCCCTCATCCCAGACCGCAGAGAGCCAGCTCCTCAAGAATCCCCTGTGGGATCTCATCCTCTTCCGAGGCCTCCCTGAATTGGCAGGGAGCCCCTAGGAAGAGAAAGTGTAAGAGGAAGCACATAGACTCACCTGAGTCTGTCACCTCTGACACAGATTTAGAGGATTCGAGGGTTCCCCGTTCCCGTCTGAAGATGTCTCCTTCGCAGACATTCTAGAGATCCTGAAACAGAGGGAAATTGGCCAGCCCTTAACCCTTCGGAGGATGAATCTGTGTATCTTGAGGCGTTGGCTCTCGCCCTTCCACCTCCTGGGTGTCCCCCTTGATCCCCTCATGCAGGTGGTGGCAAAGAAGGCCTGGACGGCTCCTGATTCAGTGGACCCTACCCCAGGAGACCTTCCAAATTTATAACAGCACCAACTGACAAGCAATTTCTCACAAAAGGTGTTTCTGTGGATGCTATGGTGGTAGCTGCTGCCACCAAGAAGAAACTAGCTGATCCTTCAGTGCCTGTTCATCCCCCTAACAAAGAATCTAGGTCTATGGACAGGTATGGGAAGCGGATGTTCTCGCCAGCGACCTTTGCAATGCGTTCGCTGAACTACCTATGCCATTTCACCCGTCTAAAGAGAGACTTGATCAAGGAAGCGAGTGAGATGTTGAAGGATACTACAGCTGCAGATTTTCAGGACAAAATGAACACCCAGCTGACTACCCTTAATTGATAGCTAACTCCTCCATGCCTCCTTTCATATGCGGCTGATGGAGCGAGTAGGGCTGCAGGGACAGGTGTTGCCTTACGCCGGCATGCCTGGATGTGACTATGCAATTTTGCGGACCCCTTTAAAACGTCTTTCACTAACTCCCGTTCGATGGATCATCTCTCTTTGGTCCTCAAGTGAAAGAAACCTTGACTAGGTGAGACGGATGGCAAAACTCTATCTGCCGTCGGAGTCCGTTTTCTACTCCTTCTAGACCTTACCCCAAAGGCCAGAAAAGTGGGAAAATGTGGTTCCAAACAATCTCAAGGAATTTGCCTGACGACAGAGTCGGTTCCCTCCAGAGGCAGAGGAGGGAACAATAATGGTAGACGTCGCCCTAGAGGCAGAGGGGGCCCGCAGAACCAGGGCAATCGAGAAACCTTTTCCGATAAGCCCTTTCAGCATCCCTGAGGTGTTGCCCGACTGTCCACCTTCGGAGGCAGTCGGGGGAAGATTGTCACTGTACCCAGAAGCCTGGCTATCCCTGACTCAAGACAAGTGGGTACAGTCCATCATTTCCGAAGGCTATTCCATTCCCTTCGTTCGCATCCCAAACCAATCAAAAAAATCCCTTCCAGATGTTCCACCCACTCAAAGGGATCTTGCAGCTTTGGAAATTTCAAAGCTGCTTGCAAAAAGAGCAATTCAACCAGTTCCAGCAGACCAACTAGGATCCGGAATCTACTCCAGGTTCTTTTAGTTCCAAAGAAAACAGGGGACTGGAGACCAATTTTGGATCTCAGTATCTTGAACAAGTCAGTCAAGAAAACAAGATTTCGGATGGTCACACTGCAGTCCATCCTCCCCCTATTGGGAAAGAGAAACTGGATGTGCTCTATAGACCTTCAGGATGCGTACTATCACATAAAAATGAACAGACGCTCCAGAAGATTCCTCCGCTTCAGGCTGGGAACCAGTCATTTTCAATTCAGGGCCCTGCCCTTTGGTCTCACCACTGCCCCCCGGGTGTTTACCAAATGCATGGCAGTGGTAGCTTCTCACCTGAGACGTCAAGGATTCCAGGTGTTTCCATATTTGGACGACTGGCTCCTCACAGCTCCCACCAAGCATCTTCTTCTAATGGCCAGGGACTACACCTTTCGCATTTGTCAAAAGTTAGGCATTTCAATAAATTGCGAAAAGTCTGTTTTGTCGCCTTGTCATACTATTACCTTCATAGGCGCAAATCTAGACACAGTCAACATGTCTGCGAGACTAACACATCAGAGAATAGCAGACATACACAAACTGGTCTCGCTCCTCTTCAGCAGCAACAGAATCAAAGCCAGGTTAGTTCTGAAAGTGTTGGGGATTATGGCGGCTGCCATACCTCTGCTTCCATTAGCCAGATTCCACATGAGAATCCTTCAATGGATGCTCTTCACGCAATGGTCATACCAGCAACTTCTGATGTCCCACACCATTATGATCACGCAAACATGCAGAAATCATCTTCTGTGGTGGATGTCTTCCCTCAACTCTTATTGGGAAGACTCTTTGTTCCTTCCCCTCCGGTTGCTACTCTGACAACGGACGCCTCCCTGATCGGGTGGGGGGGGCATTATCAGGGCAGAACTGTCCAGGGCACATGGCAACCAGACGAATGCCACTTGCACATAAATGTTCTAGAGATGAGAGCAGTGCTTTTAGCGTTGCAAGCCCTTCAAGACTCTCTTCCCTTGGGAACGATAGCAATCCAGACGGACAATATGTCCGTAGTGTGGTATATCAACAAACAAGGCGGAACCAGGTCCTACCCCCTGTGTCGAGAAGCACTCAGACTGTGGCAATGGGTGATTTCTTCTCAGCGGTTTCTGATAGCAACGCACATCCCCGGGAAGTCCAATCAAATCGCGGACAAGTTGAGCAGAGCTATCCTCATGCCTCACGAGTGGTCTCTGAAAGACTCTGTTGTGAGAGAAATTTTTCTCAAGTGGGGTCAGCCTTGCTGCGACCTTTTTGCTACTCCCCAAAACAGCAAGTGCAGAGATTATTTCACCCTATTCCCTTTACCAGGCCAGCTCAGCAGAGACGCTCTAGTCCAAGTTTGGCCCCGGGGACTTCTGTATGCATTTCCTCCCTTCCCACTAATCTCTCAAGTGATACAGAAAGCTATCGCTCAGAAGGCCTCGTTGATCCTCATTGCTCCTTACTGGCCTCGACAGGTTTGGTTCCCCTTTCTACATCATTTTCTGTTGGAGCGACCTTGGCATCTGGACCTAGTTCCAGATCTTTTGATCCATCAGTCGGGTCAGTTTCATTGCTCCCTTCCCTCTCTGAACCTCACTGCTTGGTTCCTCCAATTCCAACCTTAATCAGGCTTCCTCATATATCTCACTCTGTTCGAGATATTTTGATAGCTTCCCATAAATCTTCCACTAGAAAGATTTATTTGAGTAAGTGGAAACGTTTCGCCCATTGGGCTCAAGGAAGGGACATAGATCCTTTCACTGCTTCCATCCAAATGGTCCTTGATTTTCTAGCTGAACTCTTCCATGCAGGTTCATTTCCTTCTACTCTTAAAGTTCAACTGGCAGCTATTTCTAACTTTCATGTGGGCATTTCAGAATCTGCCATAATGTCCCACAAGCTTTGCAAAGCCTTTTGAAAGGAGTTTTTCTACTCAGACCCCCTATAAGAAATCCTCCTCCTCCTTGGGACCTAAATTTAGTTCTTAGTTCTTTGATTCTTTCCCCTTTTGAACCTGCAGCCTCCTGTTCTTTAAAATTGCTATCATGGAAGACTCTCTTTCTGGTAGCTATTACTTCAGCTAGAAGAGTTTCAGAACTTCATGCACTCAGCTGTCGACCTCCTTATCTGTTGTTCCATAAGGACAGGGTATCTTCTGAACCAACCCGTCCTTTTTACCTAAGATAGCCTCGGCGTCGAGCCTAAATCGAAGCATTGAGCTCCCTGTGTTTTCTCCAGAATATTCTAATAGGTCTGAACAAAAATTGCATTGGCTAGATGTTCATCGTCAGTTAAGGTACTATTTGGATAGAACCAAACAATTCAGAAAATCTGACCAGCTGTTTGTCTCCTATGCAGAAGGCAGAAAAGGACTTTCAGTTTCAAAGGTATCATTATCTAGATGGCTAACATCTCTGATTTCCCTTGTTTATGAAATTAGACACCAAAAGCTGCCTAACAAACCTAAAGCCCATTCCACCAGAGCTTTGGCTACTTCTATAGCCTTCCAAGACAGACTGCCTATTGACACCATTTGTGCAGCGGCTACTTGGGCTACTCCTCACACTTTCATTTCTCATTATAAGTTGGATTTAGCTTCTAGGCATAGAGCTAACTTTGGTTCCACTGTTCTCAAGAGTCTGTTCCGTTAGGCCACCCATCCAGCAAGAATGAAGGCGAGATAGACAACTTAACATATAGAAGTTATGTTCTTACCATAACGTTCCATGTTAGTTGTCTTCTTCTCGCTTTTTCTAAGTCCACCCTCCTTCCCCCTGGCCTGGACAGATCTAGAGGAGTTTGATTGTGACCTCTCTTTCTACCACCTCTTTGCGATAGGTATATGCTCTGCTGTGCATATTTCCTAGAGTCAGGCTTAGGTCACCCTTTCTCTTCCCATTGTTTTTAGAGGTGGAAATTTTCCAGTATTCCTGGTTGTATTTTTAGCTGGGCCTAGCTCACAAACGAGATCTGAGGTAATTCACGCCTAGCATTGTGGGATATAGGGGCAGCCTCGAGCCGGTGGAACCAACTCTCGAGCTTTTAGAGTGGCAGTCGGGCCGAGGTCGGCTCCGAACCCATCCAGCAAGAAAGAAGGCGAGAAGAAGACAACTAACATGGAACGTTATGGTAAGAACATAACTTCTATTTTCAGTCCCAGGGGACTCTCAGAACTAAGCAGTGGAGGACCTCCACTTCCAAATCAGGAAATAACAAGACACCCCCCCCTATGGTAAACAGTCTCTGTGACTTTCTTTTAAAATTCCCAAGCACTTATCTTTTGACCACCCCTTTAAGGGGAAAGATTGCTCTTCATGCAAAGAACTGGGAACTCATAACCCAGGACAAATGGGTTTTAAATGTAGTGTCCCATGGATAGAGATTTCATTTCCACACGTTGCCGACACCAAACGGGTGGCCAGACCTGCCCCCAAATCAGTGGGCAGAGGCTCAAAAACAAGTTCTGTCCCTCTTAAGCATGGGGGCTATTCAACTGGTGCCAGAAGAGGAAAAGAGACAAGGTTTCTACTCCAGACTTTTCCTGGTACCCAGAAAAGACAAATCATGGTGTCCAATCCTGGACCTGTCTACTCTAAACACCTTTCTGGAGATTCCAAAATTCAAGATGCTGACTCTTCACCAGTTACTTCCTGTGCTAGGCAAAGATGCCTGGTTGGCAACACTAGATTTAAAAGAAGCATACCTGCACATCCCAATCAGGGAATCTTGCAGAAGATACCTATGCTTCAAAGCAGGCTTAAACGCATTACCAATTCTCTGCACTGCCCTTTGGCTTGTCTACTGCGCCCAGGGTATTCACAAAGTGCCAGGCTCCAGTTATTGCATTTTGCAGGCAAAGAAGTATTCAAATATACCCATACCTGGACGATTGTCTAATTCAGGCAGAAAACCAGGGCATACTTTTAAATCATCTGGCGTTTGTAAAAAGGGTTCTAACTTCTCTGGGGTACACCTTAAATGACAAGAAATCACAACTGGTACCCTGTCAACAAATTACATTCCTGGGTGCAAGCTTGAATACAACTGCCCAGATGGCTTACCTCATGTCAGTAAAGCAAATTCATTTGGTAACCTACTTCAAACAAGTGGTCACAAAAACCTTGCTATCTCCAAGACAAATACTGCAAGCGTTGGAGTTCATGGCCTCCTGCATTCTTCTAATTCCATATGCAAGACTGCATATGAGGAAACTACAGTGGTATCTAAAAAGTGTATGGAGTCAGCATTCCCACAGCCTGGAAACAATGATTCCTATCATACCTTGCCTACGCCTGGAGTTCCTATGATGGGCAGAGGCCTGCCACCAAAACAAGGGACTACCATTCACACTACCCCCTGCTGCCCAAACACTAACTACATATGCATCAGACTATGCATGGGGGGCTCACTTGGCAGGGAAGTGCATTCAGGGCAAATGGAACCCAAATTAAATGCACCTACGTATCAATCAAAAAGAAATATTAGCTGTACAGAATGCTCTGACAGCCTTCAAGGACTACATTCTTCCAGGACAACTAATGGTAAAGACGGACAACACCACAGTTATGTGGTACATAAACAAGCAGGGAGTACACATTCTTACCCCCTCTGCAGACTAGCCATGGCATTGTGGAACACAGCCTTGAGCTACCAAGTGCACTTACAAGCTCAATTCCTGCCAGGAAAATTGAATACACTGGCCGACGGACTAAGCAGAAACGTCATGGACCCACACGAGTGGAAACTGGAACCAAAGGTTTTCAACATGTTGACAAGCGAATGGGGGAGCTCAGACATCTATTTGTCTCCCCCCAGAACTCCCAGTTGGATAAGTTTTGCATAAGGACTCCCCACAAACAAGCCCGGAAAGTGGGTGCTTTGTCCTTCAGCTGGAAAAACCTATCCATCTATGCCTTCCCCCCGCTGCCTCTGCTCTCCAAAGTTCTACTAAAAATCAAACAAGACAAACCAAGGATGAGTTTGATTGCTCTAGACTGGCCGCACCAATACTTGTACCCCCTCCTGCACAGTGTGTCACAGTTATCTCCATTGCACCTGCCTCAGACTCCTTCCCTGCTGTCTCAACAGGCGAACCAAATTCTGCACCCTCAGCTTCCAACATTGAACCTTGCAGCCTGGCTAATCATTTAAATTCACCCCTAACATCCCTCAGCAAACCTGTGATGGATGTCATCTTAGAGGCAAGGAGACTTAGTACTAGAAACTCTTATGCTGAAAAATGGAAAAGGGATGAGCACAGCGGCACCCAATTTACCTCAGATTTTGCAATACTTAACTGAGATGCTTCACAAAGGCCTGTCCTTTTCTTCTATTAAAATCCATGCCTCAGCCACTTCAGCTCATTGTAACACAGAGCCTCCCCTCTTCTCTCATCCTCTGCTCAAGCAGTACCTCAGACTGGCCAAAAACTTGAGACCATCCAGGAGAGCTCCTACCCCTGGCTGGGACCTTAATTTTGTATTGGAGAAACTCACTCTACCTCCTTTCGAGCCAGCTGCTACTGCAGATTTAAAAATTTCTTTCTTGGAAAACAGCTTTCCTTTTAGCAATCACTTCAGCTAGAAGGATATCTGAGTTACAGGCTCCTATGGCAGTGGAGCCTTTCATCATCTTTCATGCAGACAGGGTGTCTCTCAGGACCAATCCATCCTTCGTGCCCAAGGTGGTATCCAGTGTGGCTCTTAATCAGTCCATTCATTTGCCAACCGTCTTTCCCAATCCACAGAACAAAGGGGAACGAATTCTGCATTCCTTGGATGTGCACAGACAACTTAGATTCTATTTGGCCAGGAATAAACTTCTAAGAAAATCGGAACAACTGCTGGTAGCATTTGCTGCAGGGGCAGAGGGGAAGGCTATTTCAAAACAAACCATTTTTAAATGGATAAGCCTTTGCATTCATTTCTGCTATAAGCATCATGGAAAACCTATCCCCCAGGGGATCAGATCTCACGCCACCAGGGCTGCATCTACTTTTGCAGCCTTTCTCAGAGGTGTTCCTACCAGGGACATCCTAGAAGGTGCTACTTGGAGTTCTGTACATACTTTCACCAAGCATTGTCATTTGCCAATTTTCTCCAAATCCAGAGCTGGCTTTGCCACTGCTGTCTTGCAGGGTCTTATTGCTGGCCCTAATGCTTTATAAACTCCTCCTCGCAACCATAGCATTGGGAATCTACCCAAATGTAATGACTGCAGCAGTGAAACGCGAAGAACATAGTACAGTTGTGTACACTTACCATAAATGTAGATGTTCGAGTGTATTAACTGTTGCAGTCCTGGTACCCTCCATCCAGCCCCCTAACTTTTTTCTGGCTATACCTCTACTTTCCTTTACTATGCTTAAAAGCCTTTTTGGTGTATTTGCTTTTTGTTGGAGGTATACCTTTGTGTTTTTTGTTTATTTGCTCCCCTTTAGGGTGGCACCTGGCATCTGGGGCAAGAAAAACTGATGTAATGGCGTTTGCTGCATGTTTTATACCCCTGACGACCTGACGTCATGGAAGGAGGGACAGCAACCAACACAGGACCCAAGACTTTGTTAATCAGGCCGACTGAGGGTAACCTGCCAGCAGATTACCCAAATGTAATGACTGCAACAGTGAATACACTCGAACATCTACATTTATGGTAAGTGTACACAACTGTACTTTCCTCAGAGGGGCCAAAAATGTGAGACCACCCAGGAGAGCTCCAAGCCCAGCCTGGGACCTTAACTTTGTTTTGGAGAAACTCACGCTACCCCCTTTCGAGCCAGCTGCTACTGCAGACTTAAAATTTCTTTTTGGAAAACAGCTTTTCTTTTAGCAATCACTTCAGCTAGTAGGGTATCTGAATTACAGGCCCTTATGGCATTGGAGCCTTTCATCATCTTTCATGCAGACAGGGTGTCCCTCAGAACCAATCCATCCTTCATGTCCAAGGTGGTATCCAGTGTGGCTCTTAATCAGTCCATTCATTTGCCAACCTTCTTTCCCAATCCACAGAACAAAGGGGAAAGGATACTGCATTCTTTAGATGTGCACAGACAACTTAGATCCTACTTGGACAGGACTAAACCTCAAAGGAAATCTGAACAACTGCTGGTGGCATTTGCTGCAGGAGCAGAGGGGAAGGCTATTTCAAAGCAAAACATTTCTAAATGGATAGGCCTTTGCATTAATTTTTGCTATATCCACCATGGAGAACCTATCCCCCAGGGGATCAGACCTCACTCCAGCAGGGCTTCATCTTCCTCTACAGCCTTTCTTAGAGGCGTCCCTACCAGGGACATCCTAGAAGCTGCTACCTGGAGTTCTGTACATACTTTAACCAAGCATTATTATTTGCCAATTTTCTCTAAATCCAGAGCTGGCTTTGCCACTGAAGTCTTGCAGGGCCTTATAGCTGGTCCTAATGCTATCTAAATTCCTCCTCCCAACCATAGCTTTGGGAATCTACCCAAATGTAATGACTGCAACAGTGAAACACGAAGAACATAGTACAGTTGTGTACACTTACCATAAATGCAGACGTTCGAGTGTATTCACTGTTGCAGTCCTGGTTACCCTCCCTCCAGCCCCCTAACTTCTTTTGGCTATACCTCTACTTTCCTTTACTATGCTTAAAAGCCTTTTTGGTGTATTTGTTTTTATGTTAGAGGTATATCATTATAATTTTATATTTAATTGCTTCCTATTAGGGGGGCTCCTGATCTCTGGGCAAAAAAAACTGATGTAATGGCGTCGGCTGCATGTTTTATACCCCTGACGACCTGACGGGGAAGAAGGGGCAGCAACCGATGCAGGATGCAAGACTTTGTTAATCAGGCTGACCCAAATGTAATGACTGCAACAGTGAATACACTCGAACATCTACATTTATGGTAAGTGTACACAACTGTACTTTTGACTGCATTGTTTTTTTTTTTTTTTTTTTTTCGATTTTCTGCATTTAAGGTTTGGATGTTTCCATTACTTTTTCATTTTTTGCTGTATTGTATTAGTTTGTTGTATTTGAAATTGTGTTGTACTGCATTTGTTTTTTTCTTGATGTCTTAAAAGTTGCTAGCTAGAGTCATTTAGGAAACATTCCTTTTGCATTAGTTGGTAAAATAGGAATTAGATTCAGCTAATTAGTTTGAGGAGCCAAGAAACAGTTTTCTTATTTAAGGTGTGACAATGTGGGCCATTGCCAGCTATGCCAGGAGAAGGGCAGTGGATGTGTAACATATGCCACCATAGCTACCTGGAATTTTATAAAGAATTATATGTCATGTGTTTATCAAACTGGTTTGTTTAGATGCTTGTGTTGAAAAATGTATTTGTAAAGTTGCTTGTGTTAAAAATGTATCAACAGTGTGTCCTGCTGGACAGAAAAGAAATATACATGTATATCAGACTGTACTGTGGTAACTGGGGAAATGTATATATGTTAATAGAGGATACTTTAAGAGAAGGGATTAATCTCAGTCAAGCTAACTTTGAAAAATAGTAAGAAATTAAACTACTTAATTTAGGCCATAAAGATTGTATCTTACAGTTCTGACTGCAGCCAGAGATGAAATGTCTTTGCCAGAGAATTGTTTATTAGCTCCTATGGGATGACTGGAAGTGTTTTATTGTTTTATGACTTCAGAAGCTGCAGCAGATCTTAGCAAAGCTCTCTGTGTGTGTATTATTGACCCATATATGCAAGATTCTGGGTCATATGCTCAGAAAAGATGTAGCATGGGAACCAGAAGTCAGATGACCAGATGCCTGTGATGTAATTCTGTAATCCATCACTGAAATGATGTTTTAATACTCGTTGAGACTGAAGTCTCAGAGCATACTCTTTTTGAAACCTTATGTAGAAGGATCCCTCACCTACTTCATCTTGCTGTGCTCTAGTAAGTGACCAGGGAATAGTAATTCTTTAGATCCGTCAGGAAAATGTAGTGAGATTAGCTAAGTACCGTTTTTCTGAATCTATTCTTCTGCGTTAATTTAATATTTCCTGTGTATGAAACTCTGATGTTTATTGTAAATAGATATTTAGTATTTTCCTGTTCTTTTATTGTTAAATATATTTTAAACCTTTCATTGTGGCTGGTCCTTTAGAGAATATTTTAAACCTTTGAGAGTACTTATATTTATTCATTGACACTGTGACCACTCATGAAAGCCTTACTGCATTGGTCAAAACACTACCATTTGTATTGGTATTAATTTCTCTGTGTGGAAGATTTTCAGTTCTTGTATGTCTAATCACTGTATATTAATCAGATCAGACAGTGGTAGTAGGAGTAGCGAACTTAGACTCATCTTAAGTAAAAAAAATAAAAAATATATAATTTAAAATGTACAGAATTACTAAGTATGTGAAAGTAATTCAAACAGGGTAGGCAGTCTGTTTCCATCTGAAAATCCTTTAAGTACTAATATTATATAATAATAATAATATAATTAAAATTAACCGCACTCAAAAAAATGAACGAAGAGAAGAAATTTTAACTAAGAAATGAACTTCGTGACAATAACAGCATTTAAAAAATAGTAAATCACACCAACAACTCTTGTAGTACTTTAGTGCTTTCGTCTTATTTATTATCAAGACTTCTTCAGAAAGACATGTTTCATAACTATGAGCAACCATTTTTACTTCCTTTAAATACATTAGTTCTAGCAGGCCATTTACTATTGGAAAGGAACTGTTGTTAATTTAAAGTGTGAAGAGGCAGGGCGCTGTGTGCATTTTCATTAACATTGCAGTCACAGTTACATAAGGTAAGTTGGTGAGACAGTAATAGCCTTGTGTAATAGGGATTGTGTGCAAAATAGGATCATATGCAAAAAGGGATTGTGTGCAAAAGCAAAAAAAAAAAAAAATTAAAAACATGGAGGAACCAGGAAGGATGAGAGTCATGCTGTGATAATTCTAATATTAACATCCAGATGGGTTCATCCCTGACGGGACAACCCAGAAATTACATATAGTTACTTTGCGTAACTTATGAGTCCATGCCTCCAAAAGTAAGTAAAAGAGGGCATGGACAAAGGTGTAGGAGTCAGGTAGAGAGTCCTACTATGCTTGGGTATCATTGTATGTGTAGAGAAATGTGTGGGTATGCCACCTGAGGGGGGGAGTGGGAGGAATGCAGTGTGGACTTAAGGGGGGGGCAGTTTGGGGGCCGCCCACGACACAGAGTGTGGAGCCTGGGTTTGATGGGTAGGAGAGTATGAATAATAGAGAGTCCCAGAAGACTGGGTCAGTGCGGATGGTAGCGCCCATGGGCTGGTTCGGATGGTATCACCCCTTGAATGGCTGCATGAAAAGTGAGACTGGGGTGGGGTTTGTTGGTGGGTCAGTGGGGGCTAGCATGGTGACTGGGACCATGCATGTAGGGGGTGGGGGGGGGGGACAAAAGTCAGAGAGAGAGGAAACACATATCCACTTGCACAGTTGTAAATCCATAAACACATTAAATCCACTTGCACAATTCTTCAAACCCTATCACATTTCAATCTCTATACCTTCTAAGCACACATTTTGATGTCCAGGCTTACTCTGAGTAAGGGAGTGAGGGAACACATTAAATCTGCTTGCACAATTGTTAAACTTTCAACCCCTATCACATTTCAATCTCTATACCATTTAAGTGTACATTTAATGTTCAGTGTTTCGTTGAGACCTGGATAGACATCAATTCTCAGTTCTGTCTGCCATTTTAATTCCCGGACTTGCCGGAATGTGTCCATATCCCCTACTAACTCTGGGGACCTAGAGAGAGACCGACCCCGGACTGAATGTATTCCCTGCGTCCTTTATCATAGTCCATGTGGGTGTTAATAATCTGAGACATACCTCCCTGGACTATATGAAGAGAGACATGGTAGAGCTTTCAGAGTATGTGTCCCAGGCAGGTATGACCTTAGCATTGAGCAGCATTCTACCTTCTCCAAGGATGACACCACAATATAAACAGAAGATGATTGACTTAACAATTGGCTTAGTTACTGTTGTCATTGTAAGGAGGTCCAATGTCTGTCATCTTGGGAGGATATGATCTACAGACCACGCTACTTTGCCAGAGGATGGTCTGCACTTGTCCCCCACTAGGCTTTTGGATATTGTCCAAAACATTATCCACCCCCTAAAGTGCCTTTCTTAGGCAATGCCAATCTGATAAACCTTCCAGCATAGTAAGTTCTACCCAAGATAAATCAAATGTGTTACTGCTTAGTGCTAGGAGTCTCGACAAGAAGCAGCACTCCTTGAAAGTGCTCCTCTTACTGGAAAGTGTTGACATCTGTGCAGTTACTGAGATGTGAACAAAATAGGGTATTATTGCAGTTACACTTTCCTGGGCATGGTGTAGTTCTTTCACAGTTGTTAACCACTGCTTAAGGACCTTCATAAATAAACCTACACATGTAAACACAAATGTGTATGTTAGCGAATATAGGTGGATTACTGTTAAGTAGGATATGAAATAATGTGGTTGACAGTTCAACTCCCATTTTTATTGTCCTGTATAGGAATGGTCTACCTTTGTACCAGTACAGTTAGGGCAAACTAGGATGTAATATTTACTGTTGAGATCAAGAAGAGTCTGTGAACAGCTTCAGTGATTGTTTGTTCTAAATGGAAGAATATTAAGACCATTTTGGAAATATCTTCAGGGGAGGCTGAGGGTCATGGCACTATGCATAAATGTGGAACTTGCAAGATTTGTAGGATTATTTATGAAGGTCCTTATGCAGTGGTTAACAAACTTTGAGAAAACTATACCATGTCCAGGGAAGTGTAAACTGTAATACTAACCAGATTGTCTGCTTGGCTACATACAGCTCCTGCAGTGCATTTTATGTAGGGAAAACAATCAGGAAATTCAAGGATGGAATATGTGAGCACATCTATGACATTAGGAAAAACAAATCCACCAGTGCCTTATTTAGGCATACCACTGACTGCCCCAACTATAAGAAGTTTTTTTTTTTGTCATAGATAGTGTGGTGGTAACAAACTTCAGTGGGGATTTGGAGACTTAATGCCTCGTCAGCCCAAGGTATCAGTGACGCAGTGTTCCTGTCCGGTGTACTCAAGAAAAAGCAGCTTCAATTTGAATAATGTTGACTCCTGTTATTATTATTATTGGTTTTTATCATTTATTCTTTATTTTTATTTAAAAAGTATTTGTATTGTTTGGCACTCAAATTTAAGTTGTCATTTGCTTGTAGGTGAACTAAAGTTACACCAGCTTTTTGTTTTAGTTCAGTTTATTTAATGTGATTCTTGTAAAGTGATATTAATTCACTAATCAACTAATCTGGCATCTGAGTGGTTGCTTTGTTGTATGTAGTGGTTGTTACATTTGATCATTACTCTGATGAAGTCTTTTTAAAGTTTAAGATGAAAGCATTCAGTCCGTAATTTTATTCTTTTTTTTTTTTTTTTACTTTCATTAAACGTGTGATGAGTACGAAAGTGGGATCCTGTTTTGTTGTTGTTCTTTGTGGTTCATACTGTGATTTGATTACTGAGACATGGTTTAAATCTGCAGAAGGCACCCTGGCAGTACAGTGGTATAATGCCTTCCACACATTTAGACCAGCTACCACAGAAGAAAGGACAAGAAGTGGAGGTATACCGATCTACATAAAATGTAAGCACATCTCAGAATCCCTTAAGAGCTTCAAGATTCGCCAGACAATATGACATGCTTGAGTTACTCCATGTTCAACTAACCTTAGGTGAAGCCCAGTACCATATCCTTGCTAGCTATAGGTCCCTGTCTATGACCCAGGATAACCATACCATATACTTGAATGTACTGGAGTCACTCACAGTTCAGTCCAACACCATATTCATATGTGATTTTAGCTTTCTCACCATAAACTGGGGTACATACACGACCACTAACATGCAGGCTCAAAGATTCATAGATTTTGTCAATGCAAACATCCTGAGCAGCTAGTCTGCACATCTACTAAGGGTACAAATATCCTAGATCTGGTATTCACAAATATGAGGGAGTGTTGCACTATTCCCTTGTGTAATGTCATCACTGGTCAGATCAGATCACAAAGTGGTCACCTTCAAATAAATATAAAGCTGAAGTCCCAGCAAACCGTAGAACCTTTAAGAATTTTTCAAAGGCTGACTACCTCCTGTTAAGCAATGACATAGCTAATTTCCAAGCCCCCACCCCAAAACTAAAAAAAAAAAAAGTGTGGTGGCCTATGCGAACTTGTGTATAGAAACCCTGTACAAAAAGGTAATTAACTGCATAGTGCACAGCAGTACCAAACCAAAATAAACTTAGGATAAACTCCAAAAACAAACCCACTTGGTGGACCCCCTGTATGAATAAGTTGTATGACAAAAAAGAGAAAATCATGTCCAGAAATAGGAAGGGCTATGCCCAAAAGCCAAAATCTCCCTCGTCAGTCTCATCAAGTAACTCAGGACACTGATCAAGTCCACTGAAGCCAATATCGAGGCAAAAATAGCCTCTCTGGCTAAGGATGATCATAAGGTATTTTTCAGTTATGTTCCAAGCATAAAGCGAGCACCCAACCGTGTTCTGAACTAATTGTAAGTGGAACTTCCTTTACTGAACTGAGGGAATATGTCAGATTTGCTGGCCAATAGATTTAGCTCCGGTTTCACCCCCAGATCCCCCAGGAAATATCCTCTGTCATTCATCCAACAATCACTAAAGAACAGGTTCTCACTGCACTGTCCAGAGCTAAAAATACTGCATCAATGGGTCCTGATAACGTTCCAGGATTCCTCCTGCATAGCTTAAAACATGACCTGTCAGGCTCACTAGAATCTCTCTTGAACCACAGTCTCCAGAAAGGCTTTATCCCTAGGGAATGGAAGACTGCAACAGTCATCCCTCTACACAAAGGTGGCTCATGAACAGACCTAGGAAACAACAGATCCATACGTTTGACTAGTCTTATATGCAGGACCATGGAAAGATTTATTGTGGACCTGATAAACAATGACATAGGAAATCTTAGAACAGTGGACAACATTCTATGTGTTGCAACATATAAGTAAGGGCATGCCATTCAGATATAAGGAGATCATAATCCTGCTACACTCAGCCCTGTTTAGACTAATAATTGTACAATGCACCCTTTAGTATGCACTTAATCAGGCATTTGCAGCAGCTGGAGCAGCCACAGAGGTTCCTCACTAAAAGAATTCAGGGTGTAAATATTATTTCCTGTGTTGACCACTTTAAAGCCATGTCCCTGTCTACAATAGATTGATGAGATGATATCTATGTTTACCCTACAGGGCATTCTCCGATCTAGCCCTGATGGATCTCCTTCAGATTTGCAAAACAGACAGTACTAGAATTACCCAATCAAAGGATCTTAAGCTCGTCTGTAACATAAACAAAACATGTTGGAAGGACAGGTATGTGTCTCAGAGATTATCCCTTTTCTAGAGTAAACTCCCCATTCATGTGAAACAGAGCTGTTCCCTTAGGCTATTCAAACGCAGTTTGGACCAATGGATGGGAAAGTCTCAAATTCACCCCTGGCTTGTCACCTGTGGCCCTTATGGACAGGGCATTTTGTGCATGCTCAAAGGCACAAGCCATTCTAGCCCATGGGCATTGATAGTTGGGAACATTGGAGCATGAATTGCTGGGGTTAAAATGGCTCTAGGGCCACTAGCTGATAACCTCCTATGATCATTTGATCCTGTAATCCTATGAAGGTGCCACTAAACAGTTGTGAATGTACTAGTTGTAAAGAAAGGAGCAGTGGAAGATAATAGCATTGCTGTATCATTAGAGGAGTGGTACAGGTGGACTTAAGCTTGATGCACAGTGGGGTGAAGGGGGAATGTGTGTGACAGCTGGAAAATTTAACTTAAGAAATTACCTTTTATAGAGATTACTGGCCCAGAAGGCCAAAAGACAGAATAGGTAAGTTCTGATTTGCAGTAGCAAAGAGCATAGAAGCATGGCACAGAAAACCATATGCAAAGTAAAGGGAAGGACAAAAACCCTGGGATGGCCTGACAGAATAAATGGTAGTATGTAAATCTGTAGAGTTATCCAAGGCAGCCATTAGTCTTATGTTAGTTTGTTTATATGCCTTACAAGAAACTACTTGAGAAAGGTTTTTCTCACGTCGTCTTTAATTGCCTGGTGCTGTTGCGGTACATATAAGAAGGGTTTATGGTCTCTCTGTCTCTTGCTCTGTCTCCTTCTCTCCCTCTACTCTCTCTTTATGTCTGACTCTCTCTCTCTGACTCACACAGGCACATCCTCTGTACTTTACAAAAGAATGGCTTTCCAGCACTGCACATACATAATCATTTATGCTGCATTGTAGCATGAGATGAGAGTGTTGCCTCATTTTTTTCCTCTCTTCAGTTGGGTACCTAACAAAGCCACATTGTTAGGCCTGTGACTTGATACTTTGTTGACTGACTGCTGGATGAAGAAAGAGAGAGAACTGCTGAGTAATGTGAAAGCTAATGGCTAAGCCAGAATGTCTGAGTTTCTGTAGCTGAGGTTAGTAGTGGAGAGCACAGAACAAAAAGAAATAGTTAAAAAGTAACATTGCCAGCAAATATTACATATTATTAGTGGGCACCGTAATACAACTGCTATTGGTCTGGCATTTATATGTCGGCCTCGGCCCTGATTCTTTTGGAATGCAGGCTCATTCTATCTCCACCAGTAGGAGAGTGTTATTGTCTTGACATGCCTTTTTGCATGGAATACCAGGCATACATTCATAAAGTCAGAGATGTGTGACCAAAAAAAATGTGCTAGCAAGCCATGTATCTGCTTTAGTTGCATTGTATGTATAGTTTTGTGTCCATATTTGAAGATCACAAATGCACAGGCTATATTTCATACAGTAACTGGAAACAGTATTCACACTCTTGTATCATTATAGTTGTGCTTGTTTTGGCTTACTTTTGAAGTTCTGTTATACAATTGGTATATAGTAACACTGCAGAGATAAATCATGGATTTTTCTATTTCAGGCCAGATTTATTGGGCAAAAGACATCATCTTCCTTTTAACAGAGCATGACCTGATTGGGATGGAGGCATGGTTGGAGGCATATCATGATGTCAACATAACAGGTATGACAGTGGCAGACTTGCTAGATCTGCTGTAATCAGTGGAATATGGTGAGCTCAAATGACAACTGCCAGAAGAATTTGGAATTAAATAACTGTATTTTATTTATTATTGACCCATATGATGAAGGTTTAGTAGTGCAGTTAGAAAACAAGAAATAACTTTGAAACACAAAGAAAAAACAGCAACTCTAGTAACATAACTGGTAACTAAAACCATGTACATCTGTATACAATTCAGCAAAGGTACTTAGTAACACTTAAGTTTTCATTCCACTAGGCTAAGTAAGGTGTGACATTAAGCATATACAGTGCACGGCTGATTTATTTCCAAGTAAGATATTTCATAAAAACTCAGTCATAAAAATTTGAAGGAGCTCATCACATCAGCCAAACTGGTTATAAAAAGTTCTCCATTCACATGAAAAAGTTCACCTGAGGTGCATTCACTTTAAAGGAATAAAAAATTAAACCCAAATGTTTTTTAATCTGTTGATCAATTTTACCATCTCTGGGCCTCATACCCTTCTATGACCCAGCAATTAGGAGTTTGATAGCACTTGCCAGTATCCAATATACCTTAAAAAAATCTTGTCACAATGAGCATATGTCCTGGGCCCTAATTCAGTGATCCAAAATGTCCAGTCCAAATCAACATCAACTCCTTATGCCCTATTGAGACAGGTGGTTATACATGTTGTCTGCTCCTTCTTGTTTGCATCCCCAACACTGGTATATGTTTAGCCTTTAACTTTAATTGTCTTGCAGGTTCATAGGTGTGTTGATGTATACAAGGCTAAGGGCCACAAATGTCTTTATTAGCCTTGCCATGCATCACAAGAGACTCACCCAGTGTGGGGATGGAACCCACGACCCTGAGATTAAAAATCTCATGCTCTACTGACTGAGCTAGCTGGATTAAAGTATCTTTGAAAAGGATCATCTTTCTCCAAGCTCACTCCCCTTTAACTTGTGCCACAGAGATGGGTTTTACCTGCTCTACCGTTTTAACACTAACCCATTTTACCAGGTTCTCATATTCTTATTGCTTTCCCTGTTAAAATTGTGCTACATATATGTGAATTGAGCATAGGTTAACCACACACAATCATTAACTTGGAATTCCTCTACCAAGACTGGGAATTCCTTTATGCAGGGGCTAGCATTCAAGATCACCAACAGCTGATTCCATATGTCCTTAATCTGTCCATTTCTTGCTAGGTTCCGTACTTACTGTTTCCACTGCTTTATTATGCATCCAAATACAGTTGGTGGGACCTATCCCCCAGTCTCTACTACCTAATTCTAGGCTGTAATGAAAAATCTAGATTACCTATTCCCGAAAGATTAGATGACTGAAGTCGGATTGATTACCCCTGTTCTATTGATGAGAGGCAGTCTGTTGTATGTAGTGGTCCAGTTTAAATGCAATACTATACCTTACAAGATTAGGAAGCCCTAGTCCTCCTAAATATCTAGACACATATACCACCTTGGAAGAAATCCTACTCCTTGTCCAGGGATTCTTGTTAATGCAGCAGAATCAGGTGGCTAATCTCAGTGGAGATATTTATGCATACATGTGGTTCATGATCATGACGTGAATAGCTTTTATTTTTCATGAGAGCTTGTTAAAGATTTGCACCTTGGATAACAAACTAGAAACCTTACTGAAAAGATCCATTACATATGCTGCAACTGTATCCTGGAAGTCCTCCTTAGTAATAACCCTAGATACTTAGTCTTCCTAGGAATTCCTGCTGCTGCACCTACCTCATCAACTGCTTTGCCACCACAAGAATTTAATACTGACTCAGAATGACACTCTAGACCTGATACCAAGTCAAAATTATGAAATATTTCTAATACCCCAGTACTAGAGCGATGTTTGTAATCATTAAAAGCACTCTACACCTCCAGATCTGCACTCTTCATCAAGAGGGCAGCATGGCCTAGTTTCTCAAATAATGTTGTCACCCCATAACAGACACCATTGAGAAACACCCTAAATGTCAGTTAGTTGTAAAGGCGGAACCTGATTCTACAGTTGTATTCCATGACCTTAAAAACAAACCTCCGAGTAGCTGTATCGAAGACCTTCTTAATATCGAAGAAAAACATTCCAGAGTGTGGGAAGCAACTGTTATCTGTTGTAGGTAGGAATGAAAGGTGTTCCCAGCAGTTATCAGAGATGTATGTCTCTGCCTGTCACAAAACCATTCTGCATTTCTAATGCCAAACCTGGCAAAGTAACATCCAGTCTTGATCTCCTTTGTAACACTGTATGACAATTTTATTGCATTATGTACTGTTTCCATATTAGGTGTAAAATTCTTTAACAAAATGTGGCTAACTTGTATTGAGCTAAAATGTGTTTTATGCTTATTGTCTAAAATGTATTAACTTTTGTTTTACTGTTTACTCATTTATTGTGGAGCTTTTCTTCTTGGGCCTCTGCTGAAAAGGGATAACTTGTCTATCCAGTCAGATAATCCTGGTAAACAAATGCAATAAAGAAATAAATAACATCACCCTAGATGTCCATCTTTGTCTGGGTCAGCCACATCCAACCCATGATAGAAAATAGTTGAATCTCATTTTCATAGGATCATAGGAAGTTACTAGGCTATTGGCCCTGAGGCCCTTACAAACCTAGCCAAGAATGTAGCCCATGTTCAAGCAGTGCAGTACCCTATGCCACTGTCCAGCAGGGACACAGGTGGAATCCCAGGGGTGTATTTTCTGTTCCCATCCAGTTATCCAGGTTGCAATTTAAAAGGGTTAATGAGGTAGTCTGCTTTATATGGAGAGGGAGTCTGTTCCACAAAAGGGGGAGTCTCTGGGACACAGATCTGTCCTGCCAACAAGTCCTATGATGTCACAGACCAGGTTGAGGTCACATTTGTGGGTTACTCAAGTGGAGCGTGACTTGCGGATATTGCAACAGTCTCACCAAGGCGGGGTCTGAGATTGCTTTGTTTGCCAGATAGAAGTCACCTCTGAGGAGTCTTTAGGAGACTGAATAGAGGGAGGGCCTTTAGCCTATCTGTATAGGGTAGATGTTTGAGGCCCTGGATTGACAGATGGTGTCTTCGAAAGAGACTGCTTTGTGGTCTGATCTTACCAAGGATGATGATACTGTAGGGATGCTGCATTGGTTACTCATGTTGGTTAATACCAAGCCCAAGATATTTTCATCTCTTGTGGGGGTGTCAACCAACTGGTCCAAGTCGTTTGCATTGCTGAAATCAAGGAATCTCTCGGCATTTGTGTTTTGGCATGAGTATTTCTTCCAGTCTATGATTGGCTATTTAAAGTCACCCAGGGTCAGGGTCGTTGCAGCAGATCATTATAAGACCGAATTAATTTTGCTATTTTTTGATTGTTTACTTAATCTGTAGTACAAAAATCAGTGTTTTATTTGAAAGACTCCTGGCACCTTCTTATATTAAGTGATGTAAAAGATTGAGACAAAGATAGTCTTTTTGTCTCTGTGGATATGGTTTCTTTATATACTAGCACTGACCAAACCACAGTTTGTAGGAGAATATTTGACTAACCTCACCACATTCGAGAATAGTCTTAATAAATACTGTGTGTGTACCTTTTTATATTGCAGCGAAAGCATTATAAGCAAAAAACAGGAGTAGCAATGGGAACTAGAGTAGCTCCTGTTTTTGCCATTAAGACGTTGTCCTGTTCGATTCTGAGCGAAAGCGTCTTCTGTGTGGAGACATGCGTGAATGGGCGTACCTTAGTTGAAGGTTGTACATCAGGGCTGGCAACTTGGTACGTAAAAATCTGCTGCCAATCATTAGCGAACCGGAGTTCCGCTGTGGCGACCCCTAACCGGGAAAAGCCGAAAGGTACAACAAGTGATGGCATGGTGGGATCAGAGTTTTTTTAAGCCCCACATTTTTGTCATTTTTTATAGACATTTAATTGATTTATATTTCCATTATCTTAGAAAAAAGCAGTGGCAAGCTTACAAGTAAGATATTTAGGAAATACACTTTTGTAAACACTTATTTACATAGGAAAAGTCAACACCCTTTTCATATGAAGAAAGGTGTTACTAAGGGCTTATTTATCAGACTAAGTAGGTTGACTAGTGAAGATCAAACTTTTTTTTCATGGAAGCTGAACATCTCAAGAAACTTTTCATTAAAAGAGGGTACGACATAAGCTTTGCTATCTGATATTATTCAAAAAGTGGTCACACTAAGAACAAAGCAAAACCAATTTTAAGTAAAAGTGCAACTGATACTTTTAAAGTACAGGATAGTGCAGTAGAAGTTAGTAACAGTTCATTGTTTCAAATTACTTGGGGGGGGGGTCCACTTCCCATCATTTCAGACATGATTCTTATTAAAAATATTTTGAAAAACTGGAGAATCATCTTGGTAATAATGAAATGACCAACATTATTGATAATCAGCCACTGTTTACTTATAAGAAGAGTGTGAATGTCAAAACTTTTTTGGAAAATCTAATAGTTCATCTTTGAGTATTGGAAGTAATTGTGGTACATTTAAATGTGGGAAGTGTAAGTACTGTAGATTTATTAGTTATTCCTCAAGTATTTATTTAAAAGCAGTTGATAAAATTATTGTAGCTAGGGACAAATTTGATTGTAATTCCTGTGGGGTAGTTTATTTGGCTACCTGTGATTTGTGCTCCAGTTATTACATTGGTTAAACTATCAGAAGACTGTCCAGGAGGATTTATGAGCATATTGCATCTATTAAAAGTAAAGATTCAAATAACTCTTTAGCCAAACATGCAGCTACATGTCATGATTTAAAAATTATATATTTTTTATAGCTGATTAAGCGATTTTGTGGGGAATTATAATGTACTTTTAAAATGTTGTGAAGCTGAGTGGCAAATAAGGTTAGCAGCCAACAAGACACCGTGACTGAATGAGTTCATTAATTTAAAATGTTTTTATTAGCTCAAAAACTATGATTTTTTCATGTTAGGTTGGTTTATTTATTAGTGTTCATTGCTGTATTTTATGTTAAGATGTTGCTGTTGTTTATCTCAAGGTGTTTTTAAGATTGCTAGTGATTTAATAGGTATTTATTGTTCATGGGTTCTTTTTATGACTGATTGGCTCAGGTTTTAAATTTTGTAAGAGTAATTTGCTGTGTATTTCTGATTGAAGTTCTTATTGAGTAAAGAATGAAAGCGCTTAAAAGTTTTAATTTGAAGCCTCCGGTATGCAGTCATTTCAAGTAGAACCTTTTGGTAGTTTTTTTCTTAACTACCATTGTTGGTAGTCTTTTTCTCCTTTCCTCTTCTTTCTATTCCTAAAAAAAAAAAAAAAAAAAAAGCTGTTCTTGTCTCATCCTTTACACAGACCCTTTTTTCCACTATGGCTGACAAACTTACTGGATTTAAGAAATGCACTTCCTGTGGGCATAAGATCCCCAAGTCAGATGCCCACAGGGAGTGAGTTTACTGTTTACATTTAGATACTCCTCATGCTATTTGTGTGGCTTTCATTGTAAAGGGCTATCAAGGATCAGAGGAACAGACTTATTTTAAAAGGTCTTCTCCCTGCTTTAGCTTCCTCCTTGGGTACTTCTTCAAGGGCTCAAACTCCTTGGCAATCCAAGGAGCCCAGGGAGCACTGTACATGCTGTCTTCCTCCACAATCATCTTCCACAGAACCTCCTAAAAGTGGTCAGAAAATATCAGATCTGAAGCCTTCAGATCAGAGACAGTCTATGGCTCTGTCCCGTCATCTCGGTGTTCCTAGGTTCTCCCCGGAACCGGGATCTCCAAGGCTTAGTTCCCCTTTCTTACAAGAAACTCCTAAAAAGTCCTCCAGGCCCCCTCCACATCCTTTTCCGTTTTGTCTCCCCTTAGTCTTTCTGCAGGGGATGTGGATAGTATGATGAGGAAATTCATCATAACACAGAATCCATATGGTGGCTTTGCTAGATTCATCCCCCTGGATCTATAAGCTGTCAACCTGCATTTTTACCCTGTCATTACTCCTCCTTAGATCCAGCCCTCTGATTTTGGAGCCTATAGATCTCAAATCTCTGGGAGTCAGTACATCGGATTCAAAAGTTTTTCCATCTTCGATTCCGACTACGTCCGTGACTTGATCAGCTCCAACTGTTCTGGGGTACAGCAGTTCTCTGACCCAAAGTGTTGGTATCTGGTTCCAAGGGTTGACTTCGACTCCAAAGTTTTTAAAGCATGGCACTTGATAGCTCAGCTCGGACTCCTCCCTCAGAGTGCGGGGATTGGGAGACTCTGGGATTGTCTGCTCTGGAAGTCTCAGCTCCGAGGGATTGTCCTTGGTCTCTCCAGGTCCATCTACCTTTGAAGGTGGTGGAGAGGGTCCTTCTCTCAGCTGAGTGAAGTGTTGACTCTATTCTTTGGATCTGTATCCTATTCCTTATCTGGATCCCATGTCTGAGCCTTCACATACTACACCTCAGAGACAGCCATCCCAGAAGAGCTTCCAAACAGCTCCTTCAAGGGTGCTCCCCTTCCCAGAACATCCCACTAAGGAGGTCCCTTGTAAGAGAGGAGGCATCTGGAGTCCCCACAGGAATCCCACACAGATGATACAGACTTTGATGAGGAGGAAGGGTCCACTAAATCTCCACCAAAAGGTGTCTCATTTGGAGACATCTTAGAGATCCTTCATCAGAAAGGTGGTTGGGCATCCCAAACCCCTTCCCAGGAAGATTCATCATTTTTGGATGGCTTCAGGTATGGCCCTTCAACATCTTGGTTTACCTCCACCTGCAGATGAGCTTTTAGATTTTGTCTCCCACAGGGCTTGGAAGGAACTGGAATCCATAGAACCTATCCCAAAATGCCCAGATAAAATATTAAGTGCTGCAGCAGATAAACAAAACTTGGTGAAAGGGATTCCTGTAGGTGCTGTGGTTGTTGTGGCAGCCACCAGAAAGGATCTTGTGGAACAGAGCTCCACTGTCCATCCCCCTAACAGGGAGTCTAGGGCTTTGGACAGGTTTGGGAAGCAGGTTTATGCATCAGTGACTTTCACATTGTGATCGTGAACTACCTGCCACATTTCACCATATTAGAGAGAGACTTATTAAAGGCTCTCTCTAAGTCTACCCCAGGGTCCATGTCTACAGAGGAACAGAAATATTTTCCTTGTGGGTGGCCACCCTATAGTCCATTTCAAATGCATTCATGAGGTCGATCTCGCATGCATCAGAAGGGTGTCTGGTACAGGTATAGCCATAAGGAGACATGCCTGGATGCGATTATGCGATTTTGTGGAACCCTTCAAGGCATTCTCCAATGCTTCCTTTACTGTATCGTTATTGTTTGGGACAGCAGTGAAAGAGACTCTCTCCCATAGTGAACAGGATGGAAAGACATTGTGTGCCATTGGAATTCACTTTTCTACCCTAGCATGGTGGTAAGAAAATGTGGTTCAAGAAGTCTCAAGGTCCTTTCCTGGAGTTACACAGAGATTTTTTTCCTCATAAAGCCAGAGGGGGAAATGGATATAATGATAGAAGGTGTCTGAGTGTTGGGTGGGGGGGGGGGTCCGCAGAATCAAGGATCTTGAGATTCTCAGACAGGTCTTTCCAGCATTTCTGAAAGATTGCTTGACTGTCCCTCTCTGGAGACAGTTGGGGGTGCTTATCCTTGCACCAAGATACCTGGCTAGACATCACAAACAGCCTTTGGGTGCAAAGGATCATATCCAGAATCCAGAGGATATTTCACTCCCCTTTCAAAACCAAAGAAAATTATCCTGGTGTTCTACTGAATCAGAGGGAGCTAACAGCTCAGAAATTACTATGTTGCTAGACAAAGGAGTCATCCAAGAGGTCCCACCAGACCAAACAAGGTCCAGAATTTACTCAAGGTTCTTTTTAGTGCCAAAAAAAGACAGAGGACCTGAGACCAATTTTGGATCTAAGTTATCTGAACCAATTTGTAAAGAACTTAAAATTCTAAATGGTTATGGGTCAGTCTGTTCTGCCACTTTTTTCAGAAGGATGACTGGAGGTTCTCAATTGATCTTCAAGATGCGTACTGTCGCATCACAATGAGCAGGCGCTGTGCTTTTGACTAAGAGCCAGTCATTACCAGTTCAGAGCCCTGCCCTTTGGTCTCACCCCAGCCCCCAGGGTGTTCACCAAATGCATGGCAGTTGTAGCAGCTCACTTGAAACTGCTTGGATTCAGAGTGTTTCCCTGTTTAGACTGGCTCCTAACCACATCAACCAGACATCTGCTAATAAAAGCCAGAGATCATTTGTTCCACCTGGCACTCTTGCTGGGAGTCATCATCAACATGCATAAATCTCTGCAACCAGTTCAAGTAATAGACTTCGTAGGGACTCACCTAGACATTGTAAATTGTCTAGCGTTTATGCCTCAGAACAGAATTCTTACGTTGAGGACACGTCAACCAAGTTCTTTCCATTACAGCGTCTCTGACAAGATTGGTCCTCAATGCATTAGGGTTGATGGCTGCTACTATAACTTTGGATGTTCTTCGTGTTTCACTGTTGCAGTCATCACATTTGAGTTATCTGCTTGCAGTAGCCCTCAATTGGCCTGATTAACAAAGTCTTGGGTCCTGCGTCAGATGCTGTCTCTTCTTCTGTGATGTCAGGTCATCAGGGGTATAAAACATGCAGCCGACGCCATTACACCAGTCTTTCTTGCCGTGCAGTGCCCGAAGCAGAAGCAGTTTGCAAGTGCCGGTCAGCTGACTCCTGAAATTTTTGTTTTCGAGTTTCAGAACCGAAGTCTTCAACTAAAAGCTAAGTACCCCATTGGGGAAACTTTTTCTTGCTCTAAACCGATGTCAGTAAAAGTAAATAATTGCATTATTTGTGGAAAGCAAATACCTCATTAAGATTTTCATTCGCACTGTATTCTGTATTCCTTGCCTAGGCCCTGACCACGATGTACCTCGCTGTCAGTTTTGTGCCTTATTTAATCCCCAAACTATCAGTCATCTGTATATTTACACTTCTAAATATTTTGGTGTTCGGTTCAGTTATCCTGATATGTCTTCGGTAAGCCATCCGACTACCGGCATTCCGAAAAAGTGCAAAGATAAATACAGAGACAAGCTGCCTAGGTCCAAAACTGCCAACTACGCTTCTCCTAAGCCAGTCGCCAGTTTGCCGGTACTCAGTGAGGCGCTTTCGCAGCCCCTGATACCCACTATTTCAGATTCGCAGGCCTCTACTGAGACCCATTTGGAGTCCTGTATGCCATGAGATGCTTCAACTGTGGAACTTGCGGATGTATCTACCTTGGATGGGGCCGAAGCCGCTATGCAGACACCGGCTTCTGAGGGTGTATTCAGGCCTACTGACTTGTGTATTAAATCGACGATATCTTCTTCTTCAAGGCCTAAAACTCAAACCATGCCAAGAAAACTGACGCCCAGACCGCATGGTCAGGCCTCTATGCCTAAAAAACAAATTATAAGAATGGCTGAAGACCTTATTACTTTAATCAGGGGAAGCCAGCCTTCCCCCTCTAAGAGACCTAGGACTGAGTTTGCTTATGACACTTCTGACCAGGATTCTGAATTTTCTGTTTCCCACCAGGATTCTGAATTTTCTGTTTCCTCTGATGACCAGGATTTAACCCTATCCACCTATGAGGATTCTGATAATGAGGACTCTATTCCCTCTGCTTCCCCCCAGAGGATTTCTCTCTTGGTGAAACCTTGAATATAAAACAGTGAAAGGGAAAATTATCGAACAAAGACAACAGTGAAAAAAAATACATTGAATGGCCATAGTCTTGCCAACATCGCAAATGCAACCAAGCAAGGTGGGGGGCTGGGCCTCTCACTCCCCCAACTATATATACCAACTCCGAGTTCACGCTACAGTGGGGAACAGGGCATATCGAAAAGGTTTGCCTTCACTTACCTTATGCATCATGTTACTTCCTGGTTATTGGTCAGCTGTGGCCATTTGATGAATTTATTTCTGAAATTGTCGTTCGATAATTTTACATTTCGCTGCTTTATGTTCGATATTTTGACATTCAAATTTTGTAGTTTTTGGTAGCCAGACATATGGACCCTTACGTGGGACAGATTGTTCAAGGCACGTGGTCAGTACAAGAGACCAGTCTGCATATCAGTGTCCTGGAGATGAGAGTGGTTCTTTTAGCTTTGCAGGCCTTTCAGAGCATTCTCCCTCTATGGACTATTGCAGTACATACGGACAACATGTCAGTAGTCTGGTACATCAACAAACAGGGGGGAACTAGATCCTACCTCCTTTGTCGCAAAGTTGTGAGGGTGTGGCAGTGGGCGATCGCTTCCAACCACTTTCTAGTAGCAACACACACCTGGGAAGTCCAACATTCTAGCAGAAAAACTCAGCAGGACCATCCAAATGCCTCACAAGTGGTCTCTCAATCAGTCAGTGGCAAACACAATCTTCCACAAGTGGGGTCAAACTTGCTGAAAACTATTTGCATCCCCCCTCAACAACAAATGCAGCAGGTTCTTTGCCCTTATCCCTCTTCAGGGACATTCCCCAAGAGATGCTGTAGTAAATGTTTGGCTCTCCAGTCTGCTTTACACTTACCCACCCTGCCTGTCTTCCCCAGGTTTCTTCAGAAAGCACTTTGATTGAAGAGCAGAGTGATCCTCATTGCTCCCTTCTAGCTTCCACAGATATGGTTTCCCTTCCTTTGATCTCACTTACTATGTCCTCCTTGGACACTGGATCCCAGTCCAGGCCTCCTATCTCATCCATCAGGACAAGTTCACCCAGATATTGCAGGCCTCAATTTGACCACGTGGTTTCACCAGTTCCAACGATGGCTAGACATTCCAGGCCTTCTTCCCCAGTTCAAAAAATCTTAGTCTTTTCCCATAAAGCCTCTACTAGAAAGGTTTACAAGAGTAAGTGGAGAAGATTTGTTATTTGGGCTCATCAGAAACAATTAGGTCCCTTCACTGCTCCAATTCTGGCAGTACTAGATTTCTTTGCTTCAGTTTTCCTGAACCGAGCAAGTTTTTCCAGTATTAAAACAGTTGGTAGCCATCTTGAATTATCATATTGGGAATAATGCTTCTCCTTTACCATCATCTAAGTTGTGTAAAGCATTTCTTAGTCCAATAAAGGACCCTACCCCTCCTTGGGACCTCACTGTGGTTTTACAAGCCTTAGTACACTGCCCTTTTGAACCATCAGCTAAGGTGGATCTCAGGTTTCTTTCTTGGAAAACTGTTTTTGGTAGCTATACTTTCTGCAAGATGAGTATCAGAACTCCAGGCACTGCCTTCCAAATGACAAAATTTAAATTTTCACAAAGATAGAAGTACTTTGCGCACAAATCCTTCTTTCTTACCAAAAGTTGCCTCTGAAACCAATATCAATTAGGTCATCAATTTCCCAGTTTTCTTCCCTAAATTTGAAATAAAGGAGAATATACCACTCATCTTCTTGATGTACATAGTGAATTATGTTTTTACCTGGGCAGAACCAAGGCATTCAAAATATCTGAGCAACTATTTATTTATTTAATTTAACATTTGTTAACCGGATTGCTCCAACTGAGCTAGGAGCCCATTTTCAGTGGAGACTCGAGGAGAGGAGCTGCAGGACATTTCATACAAATATTTGTAGAACATAAAACATGAATTCTAAGTTATACAATATAGTAAAAAATGTATAACATGGAATAAGCACAAAAGGTTAAGCAAAAATACAGTTTACAGTCAACAAATAGAATGAGATCAATTTAACAGAAATCTGGCAATTTCAAATATGAGGCGTTGTGTGTAAACTATAAAAGACAGTTTGGAGTCAATGTGCCATAAGAATGATAGTAACAACAAAAATAGATGAACTTTATACATAATTGCATAGTTTTTAGTTATAATGGAATACATAGTTGTCACACTACTACATGAAAAAAGCTACTTAAAAATGTGAGAAAGGCAGGTTCAAAGAAAAGTAGCCATAACGTTATTAGAGAGGAAGACAAGTGAGTTAAGGAAAGAGAGGAAAGGTTGGAGAGATAAGAGGGTTCATGTAGGCTCTTGGCAAGGGCAGATCCATGAGCTTAAGAAAAAAAACTTTTAGTTGCTTCTTGAATTGATTTGCATTTGGGATGTTTCTTAAATAGTTGGGAAGTATGTTCCAGGCTAAAGACACACTGTAATTGTAAAGTAGTTTGCCAGTGTTTTTGTTGGGTTTGTGTATGTCAAGCAGTTGTTGGTCAGAGCTTCTGAGAGATCTAGTAGGGGTGTAGAGGGAGACAAGGGAGGTGAAGAAGGGACAGGCAGTAGGTCTGCATAGGATGGAGTGTGCAATTTGTAGCTGTGAGATAAGAAGTTGATGGAGGAATTCTGGCCACTGCAGTTTTTTTTCCAAAGCAATGCAGTGGTGTGATTTATAAGGTTGGTTTGCTGCAAATCTGGCAATTTTGTTAGAAGTATGTTCAAGTTGGGAAATTAATGTGGATTGTAAGTTTGTTAGGATGGGACTTCATAGAGAAGGCATGGTAGGAGGAAAGTCCTAGCGAGGGATAGTTTAGCATCTGGTGTAAAGAATTTGTTCTGATACAGTAATCCTAGTTTTTGGTGCGTCTTTTTGAGATATATATATATATATATATATATATATATATATATATATATATATATATATATATATATATATATATATAGATATATAGTGATCAAATTTTCGTGCACCATCTATTATGGTTCATATGAGTTTAGTATATGGATCAACTTTGATTGTGTTGTTTAGAGAAGAGATGGAGAAGGTGTATTTGTGATGTGAAACTGATTTTCATAGGAAGAGTAAAAGTTTAGTTTTTTTAGGGTGTAGGATAAGCTGATTTTCATTAAGCCATTTTACTACAGTGATAAAAGTGTTTTGTGTAAGTCAGTGGATATGCGACATGTCTGAGGTAGAGATGAGGGTTGATTTGTCTACACATTGGGTAAAAGTTGACCACAGGCAGGGTGGAGGTGGTTGGTAAAGATATTGAATAGAAGGGGTCCCAGTATAGAACTCTGGGGGACCCCTGTTTTTACTGTCAAGAAGGGGGAGCAGGAAGTGAGCCATCGGACAGATTGCAATGGTTCTCAAGCTACCTTACAAATAGACTACAAAGTGGGAGGAGAGAGGTTAAGATCAGTTAGTTTTGTTAGTAGTTTAGAGTGTGACACTGTAGCAAATGCTTTGGATAGGGCAAGGAATATATAGGAGACTAGTTGATTGTTATCTCTGGCCTTAGCAACTTTGTGAGTAAAAGATAAGAGGGCAGTGGCAGTACTGTGGTTTGGCCGAAAGCCGTGTTTGGTAGGGGTTAAGAGGTTTTCATATATTAGGTATGTAAACATTTGAGAGTGGATGCACTTTTCAAGAATTTTGGAAAGTAGTGACAGGATTGCTATTGGTCTAAATTTAGAGGGGTCTGTGGCATTACCTCCTTTGTGTAGCGGTGTAGTGTAAAAGGATTTCCAGATGAAATTGTGCCTTCTTGAATACATCTTTATATTAATATAGAAATAGGGAAGGCTATGGATTCTGCAGCAAGCTTGAGAAAGAGGTGGGTAGTTTATCAGCAGATGGGAAGCAGGGTTTAAGTTTAAGAATAAGAGATTTGATATAGGAGGTGTGGACGAGTATAACAGAGAAAGACTTTGTTATTATGAGTAGGTGAAGTGGAAGAGTTTGGGAGATTTGGAATTATAGTCTGGGTGAGTTAGTTTGTGGATAGTATCTGTGAAGTAGTTATTCAGCAGGGTTGCAGTCACCAGTGGTGAGTTGTTTGGGAAGGGATTTGGGGTAGTGGGGTTACCTGGGTGAAGGATATTATTGATAGTGGACCAGAATTGTTTAGGGTTGTAGAGGTGATTTGTTTGTACTGAATTATCAAAGTTTTTCTTATTTTGGTAAATGCGTTTTTTTGTGGGGTTTGTAATTTCCTTGTAATTTTGAACACTCACCTGTTTGTTAAAAACCTTGCCGCTTTATCTCCCTCTGTCATCAATAAGTTAGACACTACCCTGGTGTCAACTTTCTTAGTTAGCCATACTCTTTTGTTTTCTGTTTGTAGTTTCCTTTTAAATGTTTACACCATTTTCAGACCCCTGCTGCTCTGCTACTTCTTCCCAATCCAAAGGATCTGGCAGCACCTCTCCCTAAGTTAACAATCCAACGCTCAAGCCACTAGCCACTTACCTTCAAACTGCTGCCTAGAGGCTGTAATGGACTAAAATGTTTTAAATTACAGCTAAAGGCATAAAAATAAACATTTGGCAAAACTGCTACCTACATTGTTACTAGCAATCACTGATAGTTTTTTGCTCACCTCTGCTGGGGCTCTACCCGCTCTGTTAGCCCTGTGGGCTCACTCCACTTCCCTACCCTGCCCCTAATTCCCACACACCCTCACTATCTGTACATTTATTCATCCCCAACTCCTCCCACATCTCCTACAATCCAATTATACTACACCCCACCCACATTCCACTCTTAAACTCCCCACCCAACGTAAACAATGCCCCCTACCACATCATATCTACTAAACTTAAAACAGCCCTGCTAACCTCCCTCACTTGTCTTGCTTATCTTACTGAACTCCCTAACCCCTTCCATACCGCACCTTCGTATTACACAACCACTTTCCAACATACTTCCACACCACCCTTCACCTCCATAACTCATTAACTTTACTTTTCTACCTAACCCGACTATTCAAACAAAAAATCCTACCTATCCCACCCTCACATAATACACCCCTCCAATCTCACTTCAATATATCCAGTCCCTACCACTGCTGAAACTCTCCATCCACATTAAACTTCCTTATACTCATTCTTCACCACATTTCCCTCTCACTCTCCGGTGACATCCATCCCAACTCTGGACCCATTACCACCACACAAACCACTAATTCTCCTCCCACGCACCCTCAATCTCACAAATCTATTCACCTCACTACATTCAGCCTTCAAAATAAAATCCCTAACCTCCATGCCTGGCTTTTCCCACAACCACCCTCACATAGTAGCCATCTCAGAGACCTGGCTTAAACCTTTCATAAAAGACAACAAAATTCTTCTCAAGAAAGGTGGAGGTGTAGCCATAATCTACTACTACTCCTATACCGTTACCCTATACACCAGTCATGTCCCAAACTTCGCCAATGCCAAAACAATTATAGCCCTTCTAAAAATCAGTAATCACAAGTCCATATGCATAGCCACCCTCTATATACCCCCAGGCAATAGTATCCCAATACTAGAAGATATCCGCTCTTGGTTTTCCTCTAACATTAAAAATGAAACCTGTATTCTAGGTGACATGGACATTAATTTGGCCACTATAAACTCTCAAGCCCCATCTCCCATAGTCAACCTGTTCAACTTCCCCCAACTAATAAACACTGCTACCAGGTCAAACAAAGATGGAGCCTCTGGCACCATCATTGACTAGATCTTAACATCCCATCCCACCCTTATCTCAAATGCAGGAATCCTCACAGACCCTCTCAGCGACCACCTGCCAGCCTTTGTTGACTGTCACCCATCTCCTCTTCAAAAGCAACATCACTACAATCAAACTCTTAACCTCTCCTACTTCAGTCCTCAAACTTTCTTTCTCCGAATGTCTATAACTTACTGACTGGACCCCCCCCACACACACACACTAAGAACCCTGCCCCTCGACAATGCCATCACTCACTTCAATGAAACTTTCTTAAACCTACTCAACAACCACGCTCCTCTAAGAACCAAACATGCCAAGGCTAAAGCCTCTCCCTGGCTATCAAAAGAAACTAAACTAGCCATGCTCCAAAGAGACAAAAAATGGAAGCAATACTAAAGAAACAACCAGCCTAACTCCCTACTTGAATTCAAATAACTGCACAACTCAGTAAAATAACTAATAACTAGAGACTGCAAAGTATACTACTCTAAACTTCAATCCAAACACTCAACCAACCCTAGAAAATTCTGGAACACTATCTCCTCCCTCCTCCACCCAGGAAAATAAAGATAACTCCTGTCCCAACCCCAACTTCACTGATACTGAAACTGCCGCCCTATTTCAACTCTTCCTTTGTGGATTGTCTAGCTACATTGTCCTCCTCCTTCCTTCACCCCCCCCTAGTCCCAACCCCACCTGCCCCACCATCCCTCTGATCTCATACTGCCTTCCTCCCCTGTAACCTAAAACCCATCCCCACAAGTACAATAAAAACATCGTCCTCCAACTTAAACCTTGCCGCAACACACTTGATAATCTTTCATCAGCCTTCCTCAAAATATCTGCAGATAGCATTGCCTTTCCCATTACCATCTTAATAAACAGATCCATTGAAGAATTCTATGTCCCTTCTATTTGGCGACATGCATACATCATCCCACTCCATAAGGGAGGTAAAAACACTAACACCACCAATTTCAGGCCTGTTGTCATCCTTTCTCCACTGTCTAAAATTCTAGAAAAATGCATCCATTCACAACTGATGCCATATCTAACGCACAATAACCTTCTCACCCCCACTCAACATGGCTTTCGCCCTGGCAATAGTACCATGACTGCTCTCCTTTCCTTTCTCAAGACCATTAACCAAGCACGTGAGTCTGGCAAATTCATATCTACCCTGTTCATAGACCTAGTCAAAGCTTTAGATAGTGTCTCCCACCCCTTATTCCTGTCTCAACTCCCCTTTCTCAATCTCTCTTCTTCCACCATAGCCTGATTCTCTAGCTACGTCTCTGAATGACAGCAAACCATACAATGGAAATATTCAACCTCTCCCTTCCTACACACCCCCACTGGTGTGCCCCAAGGTTCTGTTCTAGGCCCTTTACTCTTCAATATATTTATCAATAACTATCACCACACCATCCCTGATTCCTCACTAATCCAGTATGCTGACAATTCAACGATCATCTGTTCAACATACCCCCCCCCCTCTGACCTACTTCTAAAACCCAGTCAGCCTTCTCTAAAACTGAAACACGGATACAAAACAATCACCTGGCCCTAAACGCAAATAAAACTAAATTGATGATCTTTTCTCCCTCTAGAAACTCTCCTATCGACAAAAACTCCTTTTCTAGACTCAGCCAGAATAACGTCCCCATCGAAATTGTATCAAATACTAAACTGCTCGGTGATATCATTGATGAACATCTAAAATTCGACACCCATATCCAAACTGCCATCAACCCCCCCCCCCACCAAAAACTAGGACTCCTGTACAGACACAACTCCTACATCACTCCCTCCACCATAAAAACCCTAGGCTCCACCTACCTTCTCCCCTCTCTCATGTACGGTGCTTCTGTGCTAACCAGTCTCCAACTCAGCCTACAATCCAAAGTAGAATCCTGCTACAATAAAATAAGCAAATCTGCCACCAATTCAAAGAACTCATCCCACCATTGCCACTCTTTCCATACTCTGCAATGGCTCAAACTACCTGAACTTCCTCAAACTCGCCAATGCCCACAAGCTCAACCTTCCAGCTGCCCCCTCTCTTAATCCCCTATATTCCTAACCGCTCACTCAGATCAGAAAACCAAAACCTACAAATCTATAAACCCTCACGACCCCCAGGCCACCTCCTGCTGTCCTACTCCATATCTTAACTATGGAACTCTCCCCCTCCCTTCCTTCACAATACTCAAAACCACACCAGCTTCAAACCTGTCTTGTTCTCCCACCTATCTTCAAAATGGATATGCCCATACCACTCTCCAGCATAACTTCCCCTCTAGCTACTCTCATCTCCATCCCCTGCTACACCTACTTCTCATACTTTGTCTACTACTACACACATACCTCATATGTGTTGTACTGCATTTCCAGCCTGATTTAGATGATTATACTGTTTTGTGTATGCTTGTAATTGTTCATTGGAGCTTTTCTCCCTGGGCCTCCACTGAAAACAGACTCTTCTTGACCCAGTGGACTTCCCCAGTCATCACACTGAAAGTAAAATAAATAAATAAATGCAAAATGTATTTATTCATTTAGTAGGGTAGGAGATTTGATTTTTTGCCATGTTTTCCATATACTATCCCTTTTGTGCATGAGGGAGCAGATTTCCTTTGATAGCCAAGGTGCATAGGTAGCTTGTACCCTAATTTTTTCTTAGGGAACCAAGTGAGTCTAAGATGTCTAGGAAAATCTGGTTAAATTTTTCAATACAAGAGAAAATTAAGCAAACAAGTAGGACTCTAGCAGTAGAGTAAAAATCACACGTTTAATCACAAAGCGTTTTTCATCCAGTAACTTCACTTGAACTTCATCAGATAACTGATCAGGTTATCTGATGAAGTTCAAGTGAAGTTACTGGACGAAAAATCTCCTCTCGTTTTGGATTTTGAGTTTTTTTAAAACATGTTGTTAGATTTAGTTAAATTTTTCAACAACTTCATTGAGGGGAGGGTGGTGAAGGAAGGACCAGTTAATGGAATCCAGTTTAGAGTTAAATGATTTGGTATCAAAGGAGGATAATTTAGGGCAGTCTCTGTATATGTTGGAGCTTGGTATTTGGTTAGAGTGTCTTTGGATGTGAATAGGTAGGTGGTCGCTCAGGGAGTCTGGTATGGTATGGTAATTGTGGTAAAGATTATGGTCTCTAGTAAGTATCCAGTCGAGGATAGAGGTGGAACCAAAGTTTTTAATAATACGAGTGGGGGATGTGATGAGTTGTTTGAAGCCATGCAGGTTAATACTAATATTTGGGGAGTCTGTCATAAGTTTTGACCAATCTATGTTAGCATCTCCCAGAGTGGTAGTTTCATAGGTTATGTTATCACAGCCCTGAAAGTATATTTTCAGAGACTGGAATGTTGTTACCTGATGGGATATAAATTGAGGCTACCTCAAACTTTTTGTGAGAATTCAAGTGACAGTTTAATACAGTTAGTTCAGTGGGATGAAAACTTGGTAGTGGTGTTTGCAGAAGGAGAGGTTGAGAAGATCAGAATAGAGAACTGCAACACCACCACCTTTTTTGTCTCTCTATCTAATCAAAATATGTTGTATCCAGGGGGTAGGATTTCATTATTAGCTATGTGGGATTTTAACCAAGTTTCATTTAAAATGTGAGGTGAGTGTTGGCCTATCCAGGAGTGTAGTTCTGTGGTTTTGTTGAGAAGGCTTTTTAGGTTGATTGAGAACAGGTCTAGGTTTATGGGGGGTGGTACAATAGGGAGGAGGCAGGGATGTGTTTGGTGAAGGTAATGGTGGGGATGGATGCATGCTGGGGTTGTGTGAAGGGGATGAGGGACCAGGGTAGGGGTGAATGTCACCAGCTAGGGGAGATGTGTTGTAAGGATTGTAAGATGTGGATGAAGTAGGTTGGAGCTATAGAATACTACTTTATTTGACAGTGGGGAATATGTGAGGGAGAGTTTTGATCTTGTACATGGAAATGGGAGGTGGTAAAGAGTGATGGAGAGCTGTAGAAGAAGTAGGCTATATTACAGTGGTGAAGGGAGTAGGAAAGAGTAGGAGATGGGGTTGAATAGTGTAGTTTGTTGTATGAGGTGAGTTGAGTAAGTAGGTTGACAATTGAGACATGATGTAGGGAGTGTGAGTGGAGGGGAAAATTTGGTATGAGACTAATTAAATGTTGTTGGAAAAAGAGGATGGGTGCAGTAGGTAATTAGATGTGATCTAATTGAAGGGTTGAAAGTCAAAGGGGTGGAGAGCAGTTAATGAGGATAGAGTATAAAGTCAGTGTGATCAGGGGTCGGTGGGCATGGGTATAGGGTAGGAGAGCAGCTTCCTTTTCTAATATAAGAGTACCAGTTTCTAAAACTACCTTGGCTAAATAGATAACAGATTGGATTTTCTATATTCATTCCTTGAAAGGTATTGCCTTACCTAAACAACTGAAGGCACATTCGACTAGGTCAATGTCTACTTTAGCAGCCTTTTGGGCAGGAGCCTTTATTGACAATATTTGTGCAGCTGACACTTGGTCTAATACTCATACCTTTATTACGCATTACAAATTGAACATTATTTCCAGAAATATAGCTGTGTATGGCTCCGCAGTGCTCCAGAACATCCTTCCATGAGGGCCACCCAAAGTTACTGTAGCTGTGGACTCTGTCCCATTCATTGAGGAACGAATGAAAATGACATCAGGCAAAGAAGTTATGTACTCACCATAACAATTCCATCTGTGTTATCCATTTTCATTTTTCCTCAACCCCCCTCCTCCCCCTGTCCTTGTCCTTGGGAGAGACCTAACAGAATTGTTGTTAGGAACCATAGTTCCTGTCTGAGCTCCTGATCTTTCAGCTGTCACTTTCATGTCATATCATTGTTATTGTATTGTATGAGTACAATGTATGTAATAGCAGCAAAGTTAATCTGAGGTGTTGTAGTGGTCAGGGACATTATGGGTAACGGTGGAGCTTGAGATTTGGATCCTAGAATCTTTAGAAAGTGACCAAGTCAGATCCAAGCCCCATTCATTGAAGAAGAATGAAAACTGACAACACAGATGAAACGTTATGGGGAGTGCATAACTTCTTTTTATGCTCCGTAGTCCTTGATTACATTTTTTTTTTGTTACAGTCTGATCTTTTGTTGTATTTCACTCACTGTAAGACATTTTAGTCTGTCTGCTTTTCAGGTCTGGTCCTTAAGGTTTCTGTGTATATTTGACTATAGGTATCAGGCTACTAATGTTTTCTGTGGACTCCTCTGAATTTGAAAATAATTTTTCCTTCTTTTGCACGCTGATGTTTCAGCACTACTTACATACTTTGAGTAATGAGAAAAGATGGGTGGCAGAAGTAGTATTTCAAATATGCAGTAAATTTAATTTAGTATTGTGAGAATTGTTGAAAAAAATAGTCAAATGCAGAGAAGTGGATATCTACTAATTAAAATGAGACTGAAGCCCTGTATACCACCAGGGACTAGTGATAACTTTATTAGAGCTTTAGAGAATGGAAAGGGTGTATACCAAAAGCAAAACATTTGCTCTGCTAAAGAGGTTCATCTGTGTATAATCAACTTAGTGGATACAACTTTCTTCTGCTGTTCTGACACCTGCTTCAGCCCTCAGTACCATGTACCTGCCTACTCCATTTCCCATGAATTCTGAATTGCCCTAGGCTACATATTTGGGGGGGGGGGTGACATTCAGTCTTTTCTTTCTGGTTTCACGAGTATTGGTTGGAGATGATTATCATCATTTTTTTTTTTTTGCAGTTTTGAGAATGTTTTTGCTTTAGTTGAGCACTTTTTCCTACTTCTGAAGCATTCACAGCTTTATCACTGTGCAGGAAGTCCCTTTCTCCTTTGGCATGTGTTATGGCTTTTTCCTATTTTTGCCATCATACCTCATTTATCTTGGAAGTGTGATTGTTGCAAGCAAGTCATTCATGCCGACAGCCCCATCAAGTAAGTATAGAGTATATTGCTTGCTTAATTCCACATTGTTTGTGTGAGTGCTTTGATAGATCTGCTAAATTTAACAAGATGAATTTAAGAAGGTGAAGACTGCAACATATATACATTCTTGCTATAATGTCAGGTTAGGGAAAAGTCTCAGTTACTCTGTTGTTTCTGTAGTGTCTTGAGACAGGCAGAAGGCTGGTCTTTGTCCTCTCCCCAGCCTCTCCCTCCTCCTAGTTCTCCAGTGAAGCCTTACTTATCTAGACATCAGTCTTTTAAAAATATTTTTTTGTGAAATCTGGCAAGTCTGTTACACAGCTGGCCATTAGGACTGAACTTGCTAAATTGTTTAGGGTCAAAGGTATGCCTTCGACAAGTGCAAATGTCCAATACCCAGAGATGGGGGGTTCTTCCCCCTGATACTTTTCATCTTTCAGAAAATAGTTGTCAGTTCTGTGTCAGGATCTACTTCTGCATTATTTGTATGTACTTGAACTGCAGGGGGGCCCTTCTTCTCCCCTCCCCTTCAAGTTTGGAAGTTTCCTCAATGTTCTTGCCATACATTGTCAATTTTACAACGGCCACTGTAGATAAAGATTCAGCAGAGGCAGACAGTTTGTGTCCCTCCTCTCTTTTAGCTCTTTGAGAGACATCCAAGTGGATCAGATGTAAGTGCTCATTTTTAAAACAAATTATTTATTGTAAGTCAGCATAATTATTTTCTTATATACTGCGCAGCCTGTGTGTATAGTGCACTGAATTTCATATTCACTAGTGGCTGATCCCCAAAACACCTATCTAATGTAATCAGTGCAGTGCTAATCATGGTAATAGTATAAGTGACGATACTGGTGATTACAAATCATTCAATATCTTAATTGTCTGCACCATAAACATCCAGTTTGATCATAAGTTCACATTTTACCCATTTACAAACGAAACATGCATAAACATTTTATCCAGCAGTATGTAACTAAAACTATTTGTGTATTTATGTTTAACAGCTTGAAATTATCTGATTGAATAACTAAACACAGCCCCAATATCTTTAAGACATATCAAGCCTATTGGTGAATTTCTTTCTAAATATTATTTTCTTGATCATTGTAGTATTGTACATATTTGTTCCATAAATTCCATTTATTGTTATGGTGAGACAAACTAAGCATATCCATTTTGATGCCTCATGAGTGGTCTCTCAATCGTTCGGTAGCAAATATGATTTTCAGACAATGGGGCCAACCTTGCTGCGACAGTTTGCCACTCCTCTCAACAACAAGTACAGCAAGTACTAAGCTCTGATCCCCCCTCGGGGGGAGTCACCAAGAGATGTTCTTCTTCATGCTTGGCCCTTGGGTCTCCTTCATGTTTACCCTACTCTTCCTCTAAGTCCAAGATTTTTGAAGAAAGCAAGCAGGCTGAAGACCTCCGTAATCGTCATTGCTCCCTGCTGGCCTCGGCAAGTATGGTTCCCCTTTCTACAGTCTCATCTTCATTACCCTCTATGTATAATGGAACCCACTAAGGATCTCCTTTCTTACCTGTCAGGGGTTCAGCACCCCAACATTCACACCCTCAAGTTGACTGCATGGTTTCTTCACTTCCAGTAATTGTTTGGAAAATCCAGGCTTTCTTTCACAGTTCGTGACATTATCTTAGCCTCTCAAAAAGGATTCTACCAAAAAAGTTTATAAAAGCAAGTGGGAAAAAGTTTCCTATTTGGGCATCAGGTAAGGACATTGATTATTTTTCTGCATTAAGTTTGGTTATTCTTCGATTTTTGACAGCTCTTTCAAAGATGGGGTTAGTTTCTCTACAGTTAAACTTCAGTTGGCAGCTTTTTCAAATTTCCACACAAGGAAAATGTCTTTTTCCTTAGCTTCCTGTAGATTATGTAAAGCTTTTATGAAAGGTATTTTTTTGCTAAGACCTCCAGTAAAGGATCCCTCACCTCTGTGAGATCCTATGGTAGTACTTGAAGATTTGACACAAAAACCCTTTGAACCTTTAGACAAGTCTGACCTAAAATTTCTGTCATGGAAGACAGCTTTCTGGGTAGCTATTACTTCAGCTGAAAGAATTTCTGAGCTGTAGGCTCTTTCAGCAAAATCTCCTACATTATTTTCCACAAAGATAGGGTTTCTCTGCAGACTAGCCCTTCTGTTTTATCTAAAGTAGTTTCTGAAAATACCATTACCCAGTCTGTTCACTTGCCAGATTTATTTCCAAACTTTGCAAATAAAGGAGAGTACATGTTACACCTCCTTGACTTACACAGACAGTTACAGTTTTACCTCCACAGGACAAATCAGTGTTGAAAGTCGGACCAGCTTTTGGTATCTTTCTCTGCAAATCACCTAGGCCAATCAGTTTCTAAAGTTACCCTAACTAAATGTATTACAGACTGTAAGTCGTGGATTTACTCTCAGAAAGGTATGATGTTGCCAAAACCTCCTCGAGCTCACTCAGCTACATCTCTGGCTGCATTATCGTCTTTTTGTTCAAGTACATCTATTGATGACATTTGTGCAGCAACTATATTGTCCAAGGCTCATACATTTGTTTCACATTACAAATTGGACATCATATCTAGAAATAGCCTCCTGTAGTTCGGCAGTACTCAGGAATATTCTTCCATGAGGGCCACCCAAGATAAATGTAGCTGGGGACTCTGTCCCATAAGTTAGGAAGAATGAAAATGACAACATCGGATTTATAACTTATGTACTCACCATAATTAGGCATCTGTGTTGTCCATTTTCATTCTTCCTCAACTCCCCTTCCACCCATCACCTGTTCATTTTCTTCTTCTAGATGGATCGATTGGACTGTGTTTGGAACCTGCAGTTCCAGATTTGAGCCCTATCCTTTATCTCGCTGTATCTCTTCCTCATCTGTTATTATGAAGTAGAGCAGCATATTCAATCTGAGGCAATAGGGATGGAGTTTGGCATTATAGGTAGAGGAAGGAGCTCAAGAGTTGGATCCAAAGTCTATAGTATGAGGCTGAGTTGGATTAGAGGATCAGATCCAAAACTCATAATTGAGGAAAAATTAAAATGGACAACACAAATGCCTAGATATGATGAGTACATAACTTATAATTACCAACTGCCCTCACTCCTTTCTTACATCACCAGTAAATTCCATTAATTAGTAGAAACATAATATGCAGTCTACACTGTGTGTAGAAGTACCTGTGCAGACACATTTATGCAGAAGGTCTAAGCTTTCTTGATTTTGAGACAATGTGTGTGTCAGAAAAAACTTTTTTCATGTTTCTTTAGTGTATTATTTATCTAGCCTCCATCCTCAGGTTCCCCTTGTTTTGTCTGTCTGTTTCTCATAACTGTGTATCCACCACTTGTGACATCTTCCAACCCAAACATTTTAAGGTGTTTATTCAGATATTTCATTCCCTTGAAATAAAACTCTCTTATGGATCTCTTGAAACATCTTATGTGTCTCATAGTGAATTCAGATGGAGAGATGAAAGAGGTCCAAATGAAGTGATGAAGGGAGTCTGAGTGGAGAGAGAAAATCAGCAACAAAAAGGAGAGTAATATTACTGTATTGCTGGAACTGAATTCATCCTCAGGTTTTGCCGAGTACCTTCATGTGGTGTTCCCAGTTTTTACAAAATCTTACAAAGGTGATTCTGACGAACAGACTTTTTTATGGTTTACTATTAAAGTCTTGCATCTCCAAAGGTCGAGTGTACATGTCATTGCAATCTTTCCTTGAAAGTTGGTGTGCTGAATACCAACATGTATGAGCATAATACTGAATGCCGGTACTCCCTACTGCTCTGGATTCAGGAACATGTACTAACATGGATCTGGAAGGGGGTTCTTTTTGTCACTTGTTTACTGAGGACGTGCATCAGGTACTAATGAAGACAAAAAAGCTTGCTAGTAGAAAGTTCTGTATTAGCAAATGGAGATGGTTTTGCAGTTGGTGCCAAGTCATATATTAACAAATGAAGAAGGTTTTATAGTTGGCGCCAACAACATAAATAGCACCCGTTTAGGGCTAGTTCTTTTCTGGTTTTACAATGTTTATGTGAGTTACTATTCTGAGGCCTTTCTTATTCCTCTATCAAGGTTCATTTATTGGCCATTGCAGTGTATCTGCTCATGCATCCTCCTCTTTCAAAGCAGTCTCATGTTAAAATGTTTTTGAATGGGTGTTTTTTTCACAAGAAAAATGGAGGCCTCTCCTTGGGATCTTAATTTTGTCTTAGAGAAACTAAACTTGCTTGATTTGAACCAGCTAATCTGTCTTACTTGAGGTTCTTAACATGGAACACAGTTTTACTGATTGCTCTGATCTATGCAAGAAGGATGTTTGAGTTGAAAGCTCTTGTGGTGAGTCAACCCTGTCTCATTTTCCATAGGGTCAGGGTATCCTTGAGAACTAATCTTTCTCTTTATGCCTAAACTGGTATCCAAGTGTACTTCAAACCAAACTACCCATCTCCTAATTTTCTTTCATGTATCTAAAAATGAGGGAGAAACGATATCAACTTGGGTACTGTCTTAACAGAACTAAATCTTTCATATTGTTGGATCAGTTGTTCACTTCTTGTGAAGGTAAGTAGATGGGACAGTCTGTGTCAAAACAGACTATTCCCAAGTGGTTTCCTAAGGCTTTTATCTTGTGCTGTACTCACCATAACAAAACTATTTCAGGCAGCATCAAGGCCCACTCTCCCAGGGCCTTGGCTTCATCTGTGACTTTTTGGAAAAGGTTGGATTCTAGAATGATTCTAGAAGCTGCTTGCTCGGTCCTCTGTACATACTTTTATGAAGCACTATAAGTTTGATTCATTTTCTGTGTCTTGATCAGGCTTTGCTGGGAACATTATCTCCAGGGTTTCCTGTACTTATCTTCTTCCACCTCGCAAATGTAGTTAACTAGGATAATCTACCCATATAGCTAAGGCTACTGTAGCAATGAACAACATGAAGAACATAGTACAGTTGTACAAGTAACTTTACCGTAACAGTAGATGTTTGATTGATCACTGTTGCAGTAGCCACCCCTCCCTCCATCCCCCTTGCTTTTTGGTGTACTTTTATTTTTTGTTTTTCCTAACATTGCCCTTTCAAAGCTCAGCCTCCCTCTCTGTATTGGTGTATTGGCAACAAAGCTCTGAAAGTCTTTGTGCCCAGACTTGTCTTTTAGTCAGTTCAGCCTGAGCTGCCTGACAGTTTGGGCACATGGAAGGTACCCTGAATCTTTGGAAGGTGGCCAGCTGTTTTATCCTTGGCAGTATATAACCCATGCAGTTAAGGCTGCTACAGCAGTGATCATTTGACCATCTACTGTTATGATCAGTTTACTTACACAACTGTACTTTAGTGTTATGCAAAAAGCCCAGAATTTCCAGACAGGGGATATAAGAGTAAAAGAGGAATTCAAAGAAAGAAAAATGCTTGAACAAGAAACAGTTGTCAAAAGCTACTGAGAAAAATGTTGTTGTGAGAAAAATGTATGTTCCTTAATAGAACATATCAACAGTAAAAACATTATATAGATTAGGCCACCTGGAAAAAGATGTGACAGAGGAAGTGAGAAAGTATAAAGAACAAAAAACAGAGCTTTTGAAAGGTATAGGAAAGAAACATTGACATGGGAAAGAAGAAGAGATCTTATATGGTGCTCTGTATAAATACACACACACACACACACACACACACACACACACACACACACACACACACACACACACACACACACGAAGAAAGCTAAACTAATCAATATAAAAATGCAGCTCCAAAGATGTTTGGAGAAAAATACAGGCTAAGACTCCTAGATATGGAAAATATTACAATAAAAAAAAAATTACAAAGGAGGAATTTAGAAAATAGAATTAGTGAGGTAGAAGTTAAATAGAAATCAAAATGAAGATCTATCTGTGAAGTGAAAGGTCTGGTGTACAGACTGTAACACAGACAGTGTCACTCCACTATGGAACAGTAGGTCATCAGATTAAGGAACATAAGGTGGAGTGGGAGGCATGTGAAGATTTGCTGCATAGTGATGCTCAGGTGCACAGCAAGGGAAAGAGCAGAAAAAAGTAGCAACTCTGATGCAGGTAAGGTTGCTGTGCATAATTGGCCAATGGGTCCCCATGTAGAGGAGCATCAGATGAAGCTGGATGTATTGAAGAGGATATGTCATAGGAAGATGTTCTGAAACTTTGTAGAATGCTCACAGTAAACGGAGAGCAAAGAATATGTTCTCGGTCCAAAATAAAATGATCTAAGGGAAGACCTGCTTGATTTAATAGAGATGGATAAACATATTAAGCTTGATGAAAGAAACAGATTAAAAATGTAAATCAGACCCAAAATGTTAGAAAATTGGTAAAACAGATGAACACAGTTAACAGGACTGTTAAGAGAAATTAACGTGATATAACAAATAAATAGGATATAGTACTGTGCAGCTAAATTAATAATTGATGAAATGTTCGACAAATATAGAGTAACAAAGGAAGGGAAAAAGTAGAATGCTACCATGGAAGCATTAAATAGAAAAAACTGTAAAGCAATTACGACAAGAAGTATCACTGTTAGAAAAAGACAGAAAAGGAAACAGATCATTAAAAATACTTAAAGCAATGCACAGTATCAAAATAGACCAGGATTTATCATACATTGTTTTCTATAATAAAGTAAAAATATCAGCATGAACAGAAAAATTAAGAAGATATGCAGATAAAAATAAAGGAAATAAATATAAAGGGGAAAAGTACAAAATAAGCAATTCATTACTAACCCAAAACGATTTATAGGGAATTATGCAGCAAAGTAAAAGGAATAGAAGTACCACCAGAAAAGTTGTACATAGGTTAATTTTGGGGAAATATTCATGAAGACCCATTTGATCATAATAAAGACGCTGAATGGATAAAAGAACTGAAAGAAATAGTAGGAAGATGTAATGTAGAAAATATGAATGGGATGAAATGTTAGTCATTTAAACTGAAACAAAATTAAGAAAAACTCGTAAATGAAAAACTCCAAGCTCAGAATCAGTGCCTAATGGTTAAAGGTATTAACATCTTTACACAAATATTTAGCCTTGAGCAAAAATTATAAACACGTGCATCCTGAGCAGACACCAACTTGGTTTAACAACAGGAAAAACTATACTCCTTAATAGTAAACTTGCAAGCCATCCTGAGAATTATAGAGCAGTAACTTACCTTCCAACAATATACAAATTATATACTGTAATTGATGCACACAGAATGTGTAGTCATTTGAAACAAATCAGTTATGGCAATAGAACAAAAAGTAGTAAAAGAAAGTGATATGAGACAAAGGATCATATGTTGCTAAATAAAGCCATAATAGAGAGTTGTTATAAGGGGAAGAATCAAAGTATGGCATGGGTGGATTACAAGAAAGCATTCGACTATATCCCACATTTGTATATAATGGAATGCTTATGGATGTATAAGATACAACTACATTAATTACAGCACAGTGACCATGAAAGAATGTCAAATCAATTTGCAGTTGAGGCACATCAAAAGGTAAGCTATTATCTCAGGGATAAAAATTCAAAGGGGATATTCCAGGGTGATCATTTGTTACTGCTGTTGTTTTGTCTTAACTTTGACTCATTCATTAAGCTGTTTATGCAGTGGTTATAATTTGGTTCCCAGAAACCAACCTTATTTCATCTACTTTTTGTGAATGATTTAAAATTGTGTAGTTCACCAGAGGCAGGGTTGAAAGCACAACTACAGATGGTTAAAACTTTTTCAGATGATATAAAAATTACATTTGGTCTTGATAAATGTGCAAAGGCAACATTTAAAAAAGAAAATTTGCAACAGCAAGAAAGTAGGAATGTAATAAAAACGAGCTTGAACAAGAAGAGTGTGTGTAAGTATCTGAGAACAGATGATAGGTCTGCAATAAAATGTGAGCCAGCTAGGGTCAAACAAAAAAAACTTCTCCAAAGCTGATTACAGCCTGCTGAGGGATGGTATAAACAGCTTCACAGCCCCCTCCCCTTCTCTAGGAATTGGCACCAGTATCTAAAACTATACCAAAGCACTATACAAACATTTATATAGATGCATGGAATCAGGAATACCTGAGAGGACTAAATCATCCTGGACATCTGCAATAAACTCTATAACAAAACAGAAATTGCTGTCCAGGACCAAGAAAGAGCAGATGGCCAATTGGAAGCAATCTGTCCTTAGCCTGAACAAGCAAATAAGAGCAATAGTGAAATCCTCCAAAGCAAACTTCAAGTCCAAATTGGCCACATCTACTAGAGACAGTCATAAGGCCTTCTTCACATATGTCTGCAATCTCAAAGGAAGCACCTAGATCTGTTCAGAACTGGTAGTCAAGGACATCACATATACAACTGTCATAGATATAGCAAACTTGCTCAGCTGACAGAGTCAGTGAAAATTTCACCCATCTGTTCCCCCCATCAGTAAATCAGGACATTCCCAGTACCTGCCCCCTTTCCCTTATGTCTATGTCTAGGGATTAGGTCATCACTGCCCTCTCAAAGGCAAAAAGTACAGCCTCCATGGGAGTCGATAACATCCCAGGCTGCACCTACATGAACTCAGGCAGGAACGTGCAGGACCATTAGGCACCCTATTCAACCAAAGCCTGAGTACCTTCTTTGTCCCAGCTGAGTGGAGGGCAGCCACTGTCATCCCTTTACACAAAGGTAGAGCTTCCATCGATCTGGGAAATTATAAACCCATCAGCCTAACTAGCCTGATCTGCAAGGCCATAGAATGGATTATCATGGACCTCATTAACAAGGACATTGGCAACCTCCAAACACTCGATCCCACATAGTTTGGCTACGTCAAGGGGAGGTCATGTCTGTTAAATTTGGTCGGCTTTTGAGACCGTCACCAAAGCCATAGATGAGGGGAGACCGTACACACTGCCAACCTTGACCTGGCCAAAGCCTTCGACACTATTCTCCACTTGGACATAATAGATAAACTCCCTCAACTAAGCCTCGATCCGTATGTACCAGATGAATAGCTCACTGATAGAATGCACATAGTCAAAATAGGGGAAGCCACCTCAAGCAGTAGATCTGTATCGAGCAGAGTACCCCAGGGTTTGGTCTTGGGGGCTCTGTTATTTGGGATATACTTTTCTGAGGTGCAGGCCAAAACCAGTGGGCTATGGCTGACCAAGTATTCAGATGACTGCAAGCTGGGCTCTGTCATCAATTCCCCTAGTGACATGGACATCCTCCAAGAGGGTCGCAGCCAAACAAATGACTGGTGCTAGAAACATAGCCTCAAGCTGAATACCAAAAAATGTATCATCATCCCCTTTGGGGAGGGTGACGTCCCCACAAATTATCACATTAATAACAGCGTCCAAAGCATGCAATCAGTTGTGAGGGATTTGGGCACCCAGATTAATAGCCACCTGACTTTTGACCACCATGTTGCTTCCATTGTACAGAAAGCTTTCTACATGGCCCACCTCATAAGTAATGGTATCTCATCCAGGGACAAGGAGGTCATAACATCCCTGTATTCTTCCCTTATAAGGCCCATTATTGAATACAGTGCCTCATTCGGCATTTACCTTACAAAGCACATGCAGCAACTGGAGAGACCACAGAGGTTCCTCACCAGGAGAATCCAGGGCCTCAAATATCTACCATACACAGATAGGCTAAAAGCTCTATTCCTCTGCTCAGTTTTATACAGACTCCTCAGAGGTGACCTCTGTCTGGCATACAAGGTGACCTCGGACCCCGCCTTGATGGGACTGCTGCATATCCGCATGTTAAGCTCCACTCGAGTAACCCGCACTCACGACCTCAACCTGGTCTGTGACATCATTAGGACTTGTCAGTGGGACAGATTTTTGTCCCAGAGTCCTCCCCCATTTGTGGAATAGACGCCCTTCCATGTCAACCAGAATACCTCTTTACCCCTTTTTAAGCGCAACCTGGATAACTGGACGGGAAATAGAAAATAAAATCCCTGGGATTCCACTTGTGTCCCTACTGGAAGGGGTATCGGGTGCTGATTTGTCTAAACATGGGCTAAACCCTTGGCTAGGCTTTTGGCTAGGCTTATAAGGGCCTCAGGGCCAATAGCCTAGTAACTTCCTATGGTCCTCGGGTAGTAGACTTACATGCACATTGATTTCCTTTCAAAAGTTATAGTGCATTGATGTTCTTCGTGCTTCACTGTTGCATTCATTACATTTGGCTTATCTGCATGCAGGTAGCCCTCAGCCGGCCTGAATACCAAAGTCTTGGATTCCTGCGTCGGTTGCTGTCTCTTCTTCCGTGACATCAGGTCGTCGGGGTATAAAACATGCAGCCGACTCCATTACATCAGTCTTTCTTGCCGCGCGGTGCCCGAAGCAGAAGCAGTTCGCAAGTGCCGGTCGGCCGACTCCTGAACTTTTTGTTTGCGAGATTCAGAACCGAAGTCTTCGAAAAAAGCTAAGTACCCCATTGGGGATCCTTTTCTTGCTCTTAACCGATGTCAGTAAAAGTTAATTGTATTACCTGTGGATAGCAAATACCTCATAAAGATTTTCATTCATACTGCATTCCTTGCTTAAGCCCAGACCACAACATCCCTCGCTGTCGGTTTTGTGCCTTATTCAACCCCTGAACTATTCGTCGTTGGTCTATTTTCGCAGCAAATTATTTTGGTACTCTGTTTAACTATCCAGAAATGGCTTTGGTAAGCCACCCGACTACTGATATTCCAAAAAACGTAAAGATAAAAACAGAGACAGACCGCATAGGTCCAAAACTGCAGACGACGCTTCCGTTAAGCTAGTCGCTAGTTCGCTGGTACTCGGTGAGGTGCTTTCGCATCCCTGATACCCGCTACTTCAGATTTGCAGGCCTCTACTGAGATCAATTCGGAGTCTGGTATGCCATGAGATGCTTCTTCGACTGTGGAACCTGCGGATGTCTCTACCTTGGATGGGTCCGGAGCCGCTGTGCAGGCACTGGCTTCTGAGGGTGTATTCAGGCATACAGATTTGCATTTCAAACCGATGCCATCTTCTTCATCAAGGCCTAAAACTCGACCCAAGTCTAGAAAACAGAAGTCCAAACCGCATGGTCAGGCCCATATGCCTAAAAAACAAATGCTTAGAATGGCTGAAGACCTTATTACTTTAATCGGGGGAAGCCGCCAGCCTTCCCCCTCTAAGAGACCTAGAACTGATTTTCCTTCTGATTCTTCTGATCGGGATTCTGAAATTTCTGTTTCTTCTGATTACCAGGATTTGCCCTTATCTACCTATGAGGATTCTGATGCAGAGGATTCCATTCCCTCTGCTTCCCCTCCAGAAGGATATTTCTTTTGGTGAAACCTTGCATTCTCTTAGGGAGCATTTCTGCTGGGCAAGCCAGGATTACTCTGACTCCAAAAAGAGGCTTTGAGAATTCTTACTCCTTCCTCAGCACAGGCCTTTAGCTATCCCTTCTGTTCTGGACATTGTAGATGATGCCCTCTTGGAATCTAGCCTGGCCCCAGACACTTTACCTCCAGCTCCCAGAAAACCTGACCGGTATTACAGAGTACCTCACTCTCACAAGTTCATATTCAAGAATCCTACTGCGGATCCAGAGACAGTTTCCCAAGGACCAAAAGGTATTAAGGCTACTGCTGCCAAAAATCCTACCCCCTCTGATAGAGATTCCAGGGCCTTGGACAGATGGGGTAAGAAGGAATACACTTCTGCTACTTTGACCATTTAGGGCCTTAAATTGCCAGTTTCATATGTTAAAGTATCAGCAGCATGTTATGGGACTACTTAAACAGAAAATGATGTTGATTCCTGACTGTGCTGAACATAAATAATTACAGGATTTAATGCATTTTGCTGAACAAGTTGGTAAACATACTTTGCAGTCTGGTTTTGACTCTTTAGAAGCATCTTGCAGGGCTGCTGTCACTGGGTCTGTACTTAGAAGGCTTGCTTGGCTTAAGGAGCAAAACTTGCCAGATCATGTTAAAGCTAAATTACTGGATACTCCCTTAAGACCGTCTGTTTGGAAACAAAGCAGAAGAAGTCCTTAAAAAGATGGAGGAAAAAGCTAAATCTATGCAAACTGTTAAAGATTTCCTGCAAGTACAGCCTCCCAGATTTAGTAGGCATTGGCCTTCTAAGAATTGGTCCTTTCCAGTCTCTTCCAGGCCTTCTCAGTCCAAACCCAGGAACTGCAGACCACCTAGGCTACAGTCTCAGTCTTCACACAGACCTAAGCAGTGGGGGGCTCCCACTTCCAAAGCTGGAAGTAGTAAGACACCCACTTATGGAAAATGTCACAATAACTTAACCTTAACCCTTCCAAGCCCTGCTCAACTGCCTGCTCCCTTAGGAGGAAAGCTCGCCCTGTATGCAAAAAACTGGGAACTCATTACCCAGGACAAATGGGTTTTAAATATAGTTTTTCAAGGATACAAATTCCACTTCCACACCTTACCAACCCCTAATGGTTGATCAGACCTACCCCCAAATCAATGGGCAAAGGCTCAACAGCAGGTTCTCTCTCTCCTAAGTATCAGGGCTTTTCAGCCTGTCCCAGCAGAAGAAAGGGGACACAGTTTTTACTCAAGACTTTTCCTGGTACCCAGAAAAGACCGCTCATGGCATCCTATCCTGGAACTCTCTATTCTAAACACCTTTTTGGTAATCCCAAAATTCAAAATGTTAACACTTCAACATCTGCTTCCTATGCTAGGCAAAGATGCCTGGTTGGCAACCTTAGACTTAAAGGAAGCTTACCTGCCCATTCCAATAAGGGAATCTTGCAGGAAATACCTACGCTTCAGAGCAGTCACTGCACTGTCAGATGTTCATCGTGTTTCACTGTTGCAGTCATGACTGTAGGGTTCTCCCCTGCCGGCAGGCAGCCCTCAGTTGGCCAGAATCCCAAAGTCTGGGTCCGGCATCGGCTGTTCATCCATGCTCCCTGATGGCAGAGCGCCAGGAGTACAAAGCTGACGCCATCTTCTCCAGTCTTTCTTGCCTTGCGGTGATAGCAGTTCGCAAGTGCCGGTCGGCTGACTCCTGACAAATTTTTCTGATATTCTTCAGTCCGAAGACTTTCTTCTCCACTCAAAGCTAAGTACCCCGTTGGAGAAACTTTTTTCTTGCTCCACTCCGATGTCAGAAAAAGTTAATAATTGCATTTCATGTGGGAAGCAAATACCTCATAAGGATTTTCATTCTTACTGTATTCCTTGCTTGGGCCCTGACCACGACGTAGCTAGTTGTCGGTTTTGTGCTAGATTCAATCAACGTACAATTAAGCAAAGGTACGATTTTGCTTTTCATTACTTCGGTAGGCGCTTTAACTACAAAATGTCGTTGGATACTATCCCGGCTACCGGAGTTCACAAACGTCGCAAGGATAAAGACAGGCCTCCGAGGTCCAAATCTGATGATAGCGCACAAGCGGAGCCAGCTTCAGGTTTGGCCGTCGTCAGTGAGGCACTTTTGCAGCCCCTATCGTCGGCCATTTCAGAACCAACGGCCAAAACGGACTCTCATGAGGAGCTAACCAGGCCTTTAAATATTTCTGCTGCTGGACCTTCGGACAATGCTCCTTCAGATGGGTCCGGAGCCACTGTGCAGGTACCGGCTTCCGAAGGGGTTTTCAGGCCTACTCAGCTACTAGTAAAGGCAAAGCCAAAGACAAAGGCAAAGACTCCTTCGAAATCAAAGACTTCAACACAGGCATCTTCTGAACCGGCTCCCAAGTCACAGAAACAGTTACTCAAGATGGTGGGATGTTTATTATGATTCCTCTGATCAGGCTTCTGTTTCCTCAGTTTCTTCTTCTGATCAGGAATATTCTTTCCCTCCTCATGAGGATTCTGATGCTGAAGAATCCATTCCTTCAGCTTCTCCCCCTGAGGATTTCTCTTTTGGGGAAACTTTGCATGAAATGAGGGAACATTTCCACTGGGAAGGACAGGAGTATTCGGAATCCAAGAAAAGACTGAGGGATTTTCTTCTTCTTCCCCAACATAGACCCCTGGCTATTCCTCCTGTTTTGGATGTTGTGGATGATGCCTTTTCGGAGGCTAACATAACCTCTGACTCTTTTCCTCCTGCTCTTGTTAAGCCTGATCGATATTACAGGGTTCCTGATTCCCATCAGTTTTTATATAAGAACCCTTCTGCTGACCCTGAAACCATTTCTCAGGGTCCTAAGGGAGTTAAGGCCGCTTCTGCCAAAAATCCCATTCCTACTGAAAAGGATTCTCGATCCTTAGAAAGATGGGGCAAAAAGGTGTACACTTCTGCTACTTTGTCCATTAGGGCTTTAAACTGTCAGTTTCATATGTTTAAATACCAGCAATTTCTCTTGTCTGTCTTAAAACAAAAGCTTACTTCCATTTCTGCCTGTGCAGAGGATAAGGAATTACATGACTTATTGCATGCCACTGAACAGGTTGGGAAGCATGGTTTACACTGTGGATTTGATGCCTTGGAGGCTTCTTGTAGGGCTGCGGCCTCTGGCACAGTCATTAGAAGGCATGCATGGCTAAAGGGAACAAAATTTACCTGAACAAGTAAAGGCTAAATTATTGGGTGCTCTTGTTCAGTATAATGTTTTGTTTGGATCAAAAGCTGAAGAGGTGATTAAAAAGATGGAGGATAAGGCGAAATCCATGCAAACAATTAAAGATTTCTTACAAGTACAGCCACCTAGATTTAGCAGGAATTGGCCTTCAAAAAATTGGTCCTTTCCCACTTCAGACAGGCCTCAGAGGGGTAGATATAGACGCTCCAGAGGGAGGCCTCAAACACAAGCTGCTTATAGATCAAGACAGTGGACTACTTCCACCCCTAGGGGAGGAGAGGGCAGGTCACAATCTCAAAGGAAACAAACTCAATGATTCCCTCTGTTGGGCTACAGGAACTTCTTGCCTGGAAGCCCCTCTCGGAGCAAAACTCTCTCTTTTTTATCAAAATTGGACTCAAATAACCCAAGACAAGTGGGTTTTGGATGTGGTTTTAAGAGGTTACAAATTCCATTTTCATACCTTGCCAAGGCCAAACGGATGGTCAGACCTTCCAAAACATCAATGGACCGAGGCCTTGAACCAGGTGGAAGCTCTTTTGGCTATGAATGCCATAGAGCTGGTTCCTCTTTCAGAGATGGGAAAAGGTTTTTACTCAAGGCTTTTTCTAGTCCCAAGGAAGCAAAACTCATGGAGACCCATTATGGATCTGTCAGTCTTGAACACCTTTCTAGAGATTCCAAAATTCAAGATGCTTACTCTACAGCAGCTACTTCCAATGCTGTCCAAAGATGCATGGATGATAACTTTGGATTTAAAGGAGGCATATTTACACATTCCCATCAGGCAAGATCGCAGAAAATACCTCAGGTTCAAGGCCGGATCGAGGCACTTTCAATTCTCTGCGCTGCCCTTTGGATTGTCTACTGCGCCCAGGGTCTTCACCAAATGCCTGGCTCCTGTAGTAGCTTACTGCAGACTCAAGGGAATTCAAATTTACCCTTATCTGGACGATTGTCTAATTCAGGCAGACAGCAAGTATGTCTTACTCCAGCATCTAGAATTTGTACAGAACCTCCTCAAGTTCCTGGGATTCTCTGTAAACATAAAAAAGTCAAATTTGACACCAACACAACAGATAACTTTTCTGGGTGAACTTCTAAACACCACAACCCAGATGGCATTTCTGACATCCGAAAAACAATTACAGCTGGCTTCAACTTTCAGAACATTGGCAACTCTAACTCAACTATCTGCAAGGAAATTCCTGCAGGCTTTGGGTTACATGGCCTCCTGCATCCTTCTCATACCATATGCAAGACTACACATGGGGAAAATACAATGGTACCTAAAAAGTGTATGGTCTCAGCATTGCCACAGTTTAGACATACTGATCTCCGTCCTCCCTTGCCTTCAAAAGGAATTTCTTTGGTGGTACAGGGCATGTGCTCTAAACAAAGGGAAACCCTTCCGTCTGCCTCCTGCCACTCTGATTCTAACCACGGACGCCTCGGATTATGCTTGGGGAGCCCATTTTCTGGGCCTTTGGACAAAGGATCAGAAGCACCTGCATATCAATTTAAAGGAAATGTTAGCCGTTCAGAAAGCTCTATTGGCCTTCAGGAATCTTTTACAACCAGAACAACTGCTAATACGGACAGACAACACCACAGTTATGTGGTACATAAACAAGCAAGGGGGATCTCATTCCTACCCCCTTTGCAGACTAGCCATGGATCTATGGAACACAGCTCTAGCTTGCAATTTGGATCTTCAAGCTCAGTTTCTACCAGGGAAACAAAACTTCCTGGCAGACCGTCTGAGCAGAAACCTTTCGGATCCACACGAGTGGATGCTGGACACCAAAATATTCAGGATGATAACAGTAGTCTGGGGATGTCCTCACATAGACCTCTTTGCATCCCATCTCAATCATCAACTACAGAATTTTTGCACCAGGACTTTCCTCAGAGAAGCTTGGAAAGTGGACGCCCTGTCATTCAGTTGGAGGAACCTCTCGGGATATGCCTTTCCGCCTCTTCCTCCACGGGTTTTACTGAAGATAAAACAGGACAAGCCCAAGATAATAATCTTGCTGGCTCCAAATTGGCCTTGGCAGTTTTGGTATCCTACTCTAAAAAACCTATGCCTGGAGCCCCCTTGGGTTTTACCTCGGTCTCCGAACCTTCTGTCCCAACATCAGGGTCAGGTTCTACACTCTCATGTCAGAACTCTCAGCCTGGCGGCCTGGTTAATCCAGGGCCTTTGATTTCTTCTTTACTGCCCAAGCAGGTTATGGATGTCATTTTAGAAGCCAGACGTCCTAGCACTAGAAAATCTTATGCAGGAAAATGGAAAAGATTTTGTTCCTGGATGCAGGCTCAGGATTCTGATCCTCTTCTTCCTAATATTACTTTAATTTTACTTTACTTGGCAGATCTCTTACATAAGGGTCTCTCTTTCTCTTCCATTAAGATACATGCCTCTGCTCATTATAATACAGACCCTCCCATCTTTTCCCACCAGCTTATGAGACAGTTTCTCAGAGGAGCTAAGAACTTACGACCTCCTAGATCACCTCCCATTCCTGCTTGGGATCTCAACTGTGTTTTGGAAAAACTAACTTTGCTTCCCTTTGAGCATGCTGCCTCTTCTGACATCAAGTTTTTATCTTGGAAGACTGCTATCCTGTTAGCCTTAACCTCTGCAAGGAGAGTTTCAGAGTTACAAGCTCTTATGGCTGTGGAACCTTATATTACTTTTCATCAGGACAGGGTATCTTTGAGGACTAATCCTACCTTCATGCCTAAGGTGATTTCCAAAGTGGCTTTAAATCAAACTATCCACTTGCCAACCTTTTTCCCCACTCCTCAAAATAAAGGGGAAAGGATCTTACATTCCTTGGATGTACACAGACAACTACATTTTTACCTGAACAGAACCAAGAACATCAGAAAATCAGAACAATTGTTTGTTTCTTATGCTTCAAGTTCCCAAGGTAAAGCCATTTCAAAACAGACCATTTCTAAATGGATTGCTCATGGAATCAGATTTTGTTATTCTCACCATGAAAAGCAAATCCCAGGGAGTATACGGACTCATTCCACCAGAGCTACTGCCACTTCTGTGGCCTTACTCAGGGGAGTTCCTACCAAGGACATTTTGGAAGCTGCAACTTGGAGTTCAGTGCATACTTTTTCTAAGCACTACAATCTACCTCTCTACTCTAAGTCTAGGGCAGGCTTTGCCTCTGCAGTCTTGCAGGGCCTTTTAGCTGCCCCTTCCTCTTTGTGACCACCCCCTTTCTTTCAGCTTTGGGATTCTACCTTACAGTCATGACTGCAACAGTGAAACACGATGAACATAGTACAGTTGTGTACACCTACCATAAATGTAGATGTTCGAGTGTCTTCACTGTTGCAGTCTGGGTTTCCCTCCCTCCTGTCCCCTCTTATGTTTACTTTTGTGTATTTCCTTTTTTTTCACCATTTTTCTGAGGTGTATTTGCAAAGGTTATGGGACCTTTTTCATTTTGGGACTCCTGACATCTGGGGCAAGAAAAACTGGAGAAGATGGCGTCGGCTGTCAGCTTTGTACTCCTGGCGCTCTGACGTCAGGGAGCATGGATGAACAGCCTACGCCGGACCCAGACTTTGGAATTTTGGCCGACCGAGGGCTGCCTGCCGGCAGGGGAGAACCCTACAGTCATGACTGCAACAGTGAAGACACTCGAACATCTACATTTATGGTAGGTGTACACAACTGTACTTTCTCTGTACTTCCCTTTGACTTATCTACTGCACCTAGGGTATTCACAAAGTGTCTAGCTCCAGCCATTAGATTTTGCAGGCAGAGAAATATTCAAATATACCCATACTTGGACGATTGTCTGATTCAGGCAGAAAGCCAGGACATGCTATTAAAACATCTGGCATTTGTAAAGAAACTTCTAACCTCTCTGGGGTACACTATAAATGAAAAGAAATATCATCTAGTACCCTGCTAACAGATTATATTCCTGGGAGCAAGCTTGAACACAACTTCCCAGATGGCTTACCTCCTGCCAGAGAAACAAGTTTATTTGACAGCCTACTTCAAATTACTGGCCACAAAGACCCAGCTATCTGCAAAGAAAATCCTGCAAGCCGTGGGGTTCACGGCCTATTGCAGTTTTACTAATTCCATATGCAAGACTGCATATGAGGAACTACTAATTCCATATGCAAGACTGCATATGAGGAAACTGCAATGGTATCTAAAAAGCCTATGGTGTCAGCATTCTCAAGACCTGGAATCAATGATTCCTATCATTCCTTGTATAAAGACAGAGTTCCTTTGGTGGGCAGAGGCCTATCACCTCAACAAGGGGCTCCCTTTCAATCTACCCCCTGCTGCTCAAACCCTGACTACAGACACATCAGACTATGCATGGGGGCTCACTTGGCAGGGCGATGCATTCAGGGCAAATGGAACCCAAGTCAGATGCACCTGCGTATCAACCAAAAATAAATGTTAACTGTACAGAATTCCCTGACAACCTTCAAGGACCACAGGACAATTATTGGTAAAGACAGACAATGCCACAGTTATGTAGTACATAAACAAGCAGGAGGGAACCCACTTGTACCCTCTCTGCAGACTAGCTATGGCTCTGTGGAACACAGCCTTGAGCTATCAAGTGCACCTACAAGCTCAATTCCTGCCAGGCAAGCTAAATTCACTGGCAGACGACCTAAGCAGAAATCTCATGGACCCACACGAATGGAAACTGGAACCAAAAATATTCAACCTCTTGACGAACAAATGGGGGACTCCAGAAGTAGACCTGTTTGCCTCCCCCCAGAACTACCAGTTGGACAAATTCTGCACAAGGACTCCCCACAGTCAAGCTTGGAAAGTGGATGCCCTGTCCTTTAACTGGGAAAGCCACTTGGTTTATGCCTTTCCCCCTCTGCCCTTCCTTCCGAATGTTCTGCTAAAGATCAAAGAGGACAAACCAAGGACAATTCTTATTGCACTAGACTGGCCTCGCCAGCACTGGTACCCCCTCTTGCGCCGCATGGTACTGCTGGATCCATGGCACCTACCTCAGATGCCTTCCCTGCTGTTCCAGCAGGCAGGCCAGATTCTGCACCCTTAGCTTCAAACCCTGAACCTTGCAGCCTGGTTAATTCCTTGAGCTCTCCAATAGCATCCCTCAGTAAGCAGGTGCTAGAGGTCATTCTGGAAGCAAGGAGACCTAGTACTAGAAAATCCTATGCTGAAAAGTGGAAAAGATACTGTTCCTGGAGCCAGATCCAGGGTATGAGCACTACGGTGCCCAGTTTACCTCATATTCTTCAGTACTTAACAGAAATTCTCCACAAGGGCCTATCCTTCTCGTCAATTAAAATTCATGCCTCTGCAATTTCAACACGTTATAATACTGAACCTCCCCTCTTCTCTCACCCCCTGTTAAAGCAATTTCTCAGAGGGGCTAAAAATTTAAGACCCCCCCCCCCAGGCGAGCCCCTACTCCAGCCTGGGACCTTAACTTTGTATTGGAAAAGCTCACTCTCCCTCCATTTGAGCCAGCTGCAACTACAGAGTTGAAATTCCTTTCTTGGAAAACAGCCTTCCTTCTAGCCATCACTTCAGCAAGAAGACCGTCTGAATTACAGGCCCTCATGGTAGTGGAGCCCTTCATTATCTTCCATGCAGACAGGGTTTCCCTCAGGACCAATCCTTCCTTTATGCCCAATGTGTTGTCTAGTGTGGCCCTAAATCAGTCCATTCATTTGCCTACCTTTTTCCCTAATCTACAAAACAAAGGAGAACGAATTCTGCACTCTTTGGACGTGCACAGACAATTTAGATTTTATTTGGACAGGACTAAGCCTCTCAGAAAATCTGAACAGCTGCTAGTTGGCTTTGCTGCAGGGGCAGATGGGAAGGCCATTTCAAAGCAAACCATTTCTAAATGGATAGCCCATTGCATTCATTTCTGCTATAAGCACCATGGAAAACCTACCCCACAGGGGATTAAGATCACATTCCCCCAGGGCTGTATCTACCTCTACAGCCTTTCTCAGAGGGTTCCCTACCAGGGACATCCTAGAAGTTGCTACCTGGAGCTCTTCATACCTTCACCAAGCATTACCACATGCATATTTTTTCTAAATCCAGAGCTGGTTTTGCCACTGCAGTTTTGCAGGGATTAGTAGCTGGTCCTAATGCTCTCTAACTTCCTCCTCCCTTCCTTAGCTTTGGGAATCTACCCAAATGTAATGACTGCAACAGTGAAACACAAAGAACATAGTACAGTTGTGTACACTTACCATAGATGTAGATGTTCGAGTGTATTCACTGTTGCAGTCCTGGTTACTCTCCCTCCAGCCCCCTGACCTCTCTTGGCTCTACCTTTCCTTCTTGTTTGCTGTATTTGAGCTTTCTGGTGTATTTGCTTTTTGTTGGAGGTGTAACATAACATATCATTGCTGCCCATTATGGTGGCACTTGACATTTGGGGCAAGAAAAACTGATGTAATGGCGTCAGCTGCATGTTTTAGAATCCTGATGACCTGACGTCATGGAAGAAGAGACAGCATCCAATGCAGGAATCCAAGACTCTGGTATTCAGGCCGGCTGAGGGCTACCTGCAGGCAGATAACCCAAATGTAATGACCGCAACATTGAATACACTCGAACATCTACATTTATGGTAAGTGTACACAACTGTATTTTTGATGTTTTAGGTTTACTATTTAATCAGTTTTTCTCTGTAATCACACTTGCAAAATGATGTTATAGTTGGTAATGGGCAATGATTTGCATACAGTTGCACGGCATCATGGGTAATAAAACATCATTCCTTTTTAGAGGGAAATTTTGCATTGTGATTTCAGTACTACAAAATCACATGCTAATTTTTAATCTGAGATGTTTGCAACAACTAGTTGACAGTTTGTCTTTCTAGGAGTAAGAAATTACTGTAATGCATTTAGCACGGCAATACAGTACTCTACATTAATATAGATGAGGCATTGTAGGTTCAGTCTTTCATGATGTCATGGCAGGGATTTTCAGCTTTGTGGAAAAAATTCAAGTGCCATCCTTATCAACAAAATAAAATAAACTTTCTGCATAAAAAAAAAATGCAAAATTTGGTGTTATACACAGTAAGGTGGTTATATACAATCATACCTCCCTACTGTCCCGAATTGCTCATTTTTTACCGAGTTTCGGGGTCCCAATAATGGGGTGCCACGATTCCCGAGTGGCACCTTTCATTTTCGATTTTTGTTTCTTTATTTTTTTCATTTTTCGCGCTTTAGCTGATGTCATCGCATGCCAGATGACATCAGCTTGTCAGGGCTACAAGCCTGTCGGAATGGAGCTCACGGCGCAAGTATTTCCGGCTGGTTCAAATGCTTTTGCGAGCGGGAATGAACCAGCCGGGTTCGCAAGGATTTAAGGTATGAAATTGTCTTGAAGGCTCGAACGGAGGGCTGAGGAACGAACCAGCTGGGTTCACAAGGATTTAAGGTATGAAGGCTTGCCTCGAACGGAGGGCTGGGGAACAAACCAGCAAGGATTTAAGGTATGAAGGCTCGAACGAAGAGCTGGTGAGTGCTGAAAAATATATTTGTGTTCAGAAAGGTGTGTGTGTGTATGTGTGTGTGTGTGTGTGTGTGTGTGTGTGTGTGTGTGTGTGTGTGTGTGTGTGTTTATGGAAAGTATGACTGATAATGCTGAGGTATTATTGCCTTTACGATATTCACTTTTCACAATATAAACAAATTTCTCATTAATGCAAGTGACTTTACAGCAGTATGTGATTTCCAGGCAATTTTTTTCTTGTATATCGCATTTTAAAGCCTGTCAACTCTTTTTAAACTGAAGACTTTCTTTCAAAGCATTTATGCACTTCTTTTCATTGTTTGATTTATCTGTTTAGGGAGAAACCGTTGTAAACTGGTTTGACAGGAGTAGTTCACTTTAGGGAACTCTGTGTCAGCATCATCGTTGCTAATCATGGTCTTCCATTGCACTAAGCATGAAGGCAGGGTTGTTTCCGAGCCAAGTGAATGTTTTTAGCAAGCAAATTAATAGCTTACTTAAAAAGCAGTCTACTCCCAGGTGTTGAAAACATATAAATTCTAGGGAACACATGAATGCAGTCAAAGTCAAGACTGTTGAAATCTCAAGACAATAGATGAGAACAGGTCAGTTCTTCTAGGAAACACAACTTTCTGAAAAAAAGAAAGAAAGAGAAGAGAAATCGGGAAACAAATGAAAAAGAAATAATATGGAGGGAAATGCCTATTTTCATATCCTGTTTGAGACATTTAATCTTTTCTTTTTATTTTTTTTTACTATGACCTGCCTTAGCTAAAATCCTAAATCTGCTAAGATTAAACTACCTGGAGATAAAGAGTGGATAGAATAATATATTTTTTAATTTAGTCATCTCTTAAGACAGGCAAACCCAAGAAATTGACAGTTGTGTCCATTGGGCTTAGCAGTTCAACAAGTAGATATATATGCACACACCAACACCTTGAGAGATAGAGTGGATCTAATGTCAACCACAAGGTTACATTTGGTCGTTACTTTCAAAGAGCTGTGCAAGTTCCTAGATTGTCAGTGGGTTCACAGCTCATCTTGGTTGTTAAAGCAATGGTTGCTATATCCTGTAGACCTGGGTCTGACTCTTGCAACCTGCAGCTGCAAAATGTGAAAGTGACATCCAAATCACAGTTGTCAGATCACCCAGTAAAACAGATGTGTGCCTAGTAGTTCTAAGTAGCAAAGATGAACTTATTAAAACAACCTAAATAATGCATGACTCATTGTTAAGTATTCTCCCTAAATATATTCGACCTGGGATAATCCAATCTTCTAAGCAATGCTGTGTGTGTGTGAAAATGCCCCCATTGCAATACACCTGGTGGCTAGAGGTACTCAGGCTCAAACCCTGTACCTTGGGTACAGGGTAAAAAGAGCCTAAAGTCCCTAGCCATCACCACTTGTAAATTTGTTCCTCATATTTTTCATCTGAGACTGCTCCTCATAAAATCTGTGGTTTTTCAGGATTTTTCTGGAAAATCTCTGCAGTGCAGGATTGAATTCATTAAATAATGACATGCACTTGAATTTCAGACTTCATATTCTTCAGAAAATAAATGGTAACACAAAACCTTTTATTCTAGAAAGCTTCTAAGTTTATAAGATTGGTATTTTAAATGTGTCCCTATTTTGGGGCTGTATTCCCCCATTATTGGCTTTGTCCAGGCTTTTTGTGCTAAGAGTTGAGATAGCTATGGTGAGAAGTGAGAACTTGATTTGTATTCCCCCATTACTGGCTTTGTCCAGGTTTTTTTGTGCAGAGAGGTTGAGAGCTATGGTGAGAACTGGGAACTGAATTCACTAAATGATAGCTATTTAAGTTTCAGTCTTCCTGTTTTTCATGAAACTGCTGATTTGGCATAGTGGTATGTTGCTCTGAATGTAGTGTACAGGGTCCTGCGTTTGAGACTTGCCAGTGAAATGCATGGTGGTAACACAACATTTTATTCTAGCAACTTTCCAAAATTATACAAGCAATGTTTAAAATGTGTCCCTGGTTTTTGTACCCCCCCCCCCCAAAAAAAAAAACAAAAAAAAATTAAATTGAAAATAAGTGCGAGAAGCTGTGCAAGATGCTATGGCTTACACTACTGTCATTCTATTTATAGTGTGGGTGTGCGGACAAACTGGAAGTAGACTTTTATGATGGAAATGTTCGGAATTGGGCAGTTTTGTCATTATTGGTTCATGCACTTTGTTTCATTGCCTACAGCTTACTGGAAAAATGTTCAAACAATAAATGTAAAATGAGCTGTCTAACAAGTGTGCTGTATTATACAAGGAATATAATTTAATAAAGTCAGGAAGGTGTATCAAAATAAACATGTATGTTTCTTGTTTTGTGTGCAAGGGGCCACTGATCTGAAAACAGCCCAAAGGTAATCTTTATCCACCACTGGCCAAATGCATTTTCTTTGAATGTGGTGTGGGTTTCAATGCTGTTTCAGTGAATGCGAGTTTCAAGGGCAGAGGTGTTTTTATGCCAAGTCTATTTTCGTTGTGAGACAGTGTTTTGTTGGTGTTTGTGCACTGGGCTGTAAAATGTAAAAATAAAATCCAAATAATTATTGTATTAGTAAAGTATTATGCATGCACACATTAGTGTTTATGGTAAAAGGGTAAAATAGCCAGGGAATGGGACATTGGAATGGCTGCAGGGGGACTCTGGTGCAATATTTTGGTTGTCTGTTCTTCAGTTTGCATTTGAAAGATGGTATCCCACAATCCCATCGGAGTGGGCGTGGTTACATAATTATGTATGCAAATTTTATGTTAATCAGCGTACAGATTTGTACCTATTTTTCATGGGCCTTGTCCAGATTTTTGATGATTCCAGGTTGAGAGGTATATATACAATTCCAAAGGTTTGTTACTTTTACTTGCTTCTGAACATGAGCAATACACTTTAAGTCTGCAGAATCACGGTTTACCTAGGAGGTATTTTCTTTCATTAGCCAGTTAGTTTTCTGCACATTCTCACACCTTCTTTACCTTATGCTTTCTGTACCCTGGTCATCGAACTGAGTTCTAGTGAATGGGAAAACATGTTTTCACTGCTTGCAAAATACAGGTTATGACGATTATTTAGCATTAAGCTATGCATTTCAGTACTTCAACCTCACAAGTACCATTTTCACAGCAGTATTCAAGAGTTTTTACTGTTTCTTTGGGAAAAGCTCTCCTATTGAACTTAATCTGCACAACTTTATAAGAAACATTCACTTGTAGAGCACTCCCCCTCCACCTTATTCTCATTTACTTTTATGTCAAATGTGTATATTAAGAGAAAGTTAGTTTCACCTACTGCTTTTCTTGACCCTCTTTAGAAGAGTATACCGTATGTAACACCAGTTTTTATGTTCGAATATCCATGCAGTTGCAGCATAGCTGATTATTGTTCATAATTATCAGCAGTGCCCCCCCTTAAACTTGACAATATATATTCTGAGAACACAAAAACAAGGTACATCCATTTTAATTTTAAATTGTGGTCATGCAAGATATGGAATCTAGTTATCTCCATGCTCTTCAGGTCTGGTGCTTGATCTGATTGCAGTACAGTTATTTTTATGTATGCTCTTGTATGTGTTACTGTCTGTCTTCTTCATTTGGAAGACAGAGAAAGGCTTAATTGGTATTCTTTCATTGTTAGATTTCTGATGTCTGCTTTTATTGATTGATGCCTGTGGCTATGTAACTCTTTCACTTTTTCTCTGGCTCCCTTCTGGATTTTTCGTAAATTTTCCTAATCTTGATCTGACTCCATAAATGTTTTTGACGCTGAGACAAAGACATTCTTAGGATTGCTGGACACTGTAATTTAAATTTGTTTCATTTCTCAACATTTTCTTTTGGAGGGAATGCATTTGTATCTTTCCTGTCTGGTTTGTCCAGAGTAATTTTAGTCCACATATATCCTCTTCTCATCCATCTTTAATGAACTTCCTTCTGCCATAACTTTTCCAGGATTTACAGTTTTTGTTTGATAAGTCTAGGGTACCAGATATGTTAATCCTAGGTTCCCCAAATATAGGGTATATGGATCTAGGTTGTCATTTAACTAAGGTACTAGGTATGCACACTCTTAGTGCTCTAAACCAAAGAATATCTTGATTGGGACAGACAGTCCACTTACTGATTATGTTTTGCATAAACTCCTCTCATTTAGCGTTGCTACATATCTTATGTCTTCTTTTCAGGAGCAGTCCTCCAGCTCAGTTTTTGTTTTAAATTATCATGAATCATTTCATGTTTAGTTACGTTTTTGCTTTGGTTTCCCTGTCATTTGACTGGATTTCTGTTATTTCATAAAAGTGTCTGTTAGTGCCTCTTCTATGTCTTTCTAGTTTTTTATATTTTTATCAGTAGCAGTATATTCCATTAGTTTTTTTTTTTATATACTTATTTTGCAAATTTCTGAATGCATCTGATCAATCTTTATTTCTAATGAAGCCCTAACCATTTCTTCAGTAGCACTTTACAGTGGGTTATCTGAGCTGGCCTCTCATTTATTTTGCTATTTTTCCTGTTTAGAAACCTTTACGGCACCTCACATATGCTGTCAGGAACTGGTTTGTTTGTGTCTTTCGGCCTTTCCCGGTTAGGGGTCGCCACAGCGGAACTCCGGTCTGCTAATGATTGGTAGTGGATTTTTACGTACTGGGTTACCAGCCCTGGTGCACAGCCTTCAACGAAGGCACGCCCTATTCACGTATGCCTCCACACAGAAGACGCTCTAGCTGGGAATTGAACGGGACAATGTCTTGCTATGAGTCGACAACGCTACCACAGCACCACCACCACAGTTATGCTGTCAGGAACTGGTATTTTTTTAGAAATCTGTTAAAATACAGACCTTTCCATTTCATTTTTGCCTTTTTCTCCAGATGGGTAATTTTTATCAGCTAGTTAGTTTGCTTCCATACCAGAAATCCATAAACACTCATTTATATCCTGGTTCTAATGGTTAAATGGTTCTGCATTTCATAAACTAGGACATCATCTTGATAGTTCACATTGGGTGGGCTGACACCTGTACCCCCAGTATAAGGATCTGTGCTTGTGATGACTCATGTTAAACCTATGCTGTCTTTAGGGTATCTCGAGTTGCCCTTTTCTATGCAGACTTTTCATTTTGCTCCTACATTGGCTGTGTTATGGTCTGCATAGGTGTCCACTTCCAGTTCCTACTCTGGCTCTTCTGGATTGGTTTGTCATTCTACTGGGTGTACTTTGGGCCCAGTGACTGCCCACCCAACATTAGTATTTCAAAATTGATAGGATCTCCACAGACATTACAAATGCAGTAAATGTTAAGGAAGGCACCTTCAACTGTCTTGATGTTAGATATCCCATCATCAGGGGAGTCCAGTGTAGTATGAAGAGTCTACATCCATTCAGTGTTCACAGATGGTCCATGCACCTCCAGCAACAGATCATTTGGCTTTTAGTTCTTTTTTTGTCTTCTGTTACAGAGGATTGTCTGGACATTCTAAGCAGGAGCATCAAAACGACTTGCCACATTCTTACCCTCTGGAAGATGGTGAGGAAGGATTCCTTTCTGTCCTTTCTCCCCAGAAGGATCAGTTTAGCAAAGTTTCCCAGATGATATATAGAAGTAATTGTCCTTTCTAGGAACTTTCCTCTCTAAAGGCTGCATTTTGGGCTCATTAGGCATCCTCCTGGATGGTCCACCCTTTTGTTTATTCTAATTAGTGCAGTAAAAGCAGTTTGAGGTAATCGGAACACCGTGGTCCCATGTACTAGATCATCTAACAGGACCTTTAGATCTCTACCAGACTGTGTTATCTGGGTAGAGACTCCTTAAGTTGTGTGTGATTACTCTGTTTGGCTGCCTTGAACAGAATCCCACTCTTTAGTGTTAGTCTCTTCATCCCCCCAATAAGGAACTAAAGACTCAGGATAGGCTAAGGAAGTGGACCTTTGCATCCTGCCCATATTGACTAAGGGCATTAAAATATCTCATGCCGTTACTTTTCAGTGGAATATTTTATATTAAGTATTGCATCCTTTTTAATGTCTTCCTAAAGGACCTGCTAAGAATGGACTCATCATTTAGGATTCCACATCTTCCATGGTACACATCTTTGTAGTTTTAAGAAACATTTGATGCTGCAGAGGGAAATGTGAAAGCAGCATGATACACATATGTGCTGACACTCTTGACTAGACCTTGTACCCTTCACTGTGAGTACTATGTTGATGTTTATGGATACATCTTTTAAGCCATTCACTCCAAAGGAGCTCAGGAATGTTGGGTGCTAGCTTTTTCTGAGAGGTTACTTGAAAGAAATGTTCATGACCTTTGGCTATAACAGCCATGCAAAAAGTATAAATGTGAAAATTGTTCAGCACAGTTTTATAATTGTAACAGAGATAAACAACTTCTTGGTGTGTGTGACCATGCATCAAAATAAACTGCAAGTTAAATAAAATGATACTTATTCTTCTTCTTCTTATATAAAAAGAGATTTAATAAAGTGCACTGGTAAGCGCTTTCACAACAGCTTCTTCAGACCAAGAAATACACTTTTACAAAGACACCTATATATACTAAAACAATTATGATGTAACTTAATTATTAACTGTTTGTTAACCTTTAACATCTTTCTGCTGCATCAAAGAACATACCTAAATAAAAACATATAAACTATCAGTATTGCTATAGCACATTTCACTATATGCATTTAAAAATATATATAAAAAATATATATATGGTGAAGCACTTGTAAGCAATATATTAAAGCATACATATAAAAATATATAACTAATGTATGCTAGCCAATATTATTCTTTTACAATAACAGTGTTTCCCAACCAAATAAATATTAAATATAATGAATATCACCGGGTTTTCAGAACGGGTTTGAGGGATACTCTTTCATTAAGACCATGGTACATTGTCTAATGAGAAGAAAATTAATTTTAAGAAACCAAACACTTGTATACCAAATAACCATCCAGTAACAGATGTATTCTACAGCTTGGTAAAGGATGAACTACATGAATATTATAGCACTACTAATGCAAGTAGACATTATAAGAGTTACGATAACTTTACTGTTAAAGATAGGATGGCTCTTTCTAGATTACGGAATGATCAAACTATTGCAATCAGACCAGCAGATAAAGGTGGTCCTATAGTTATAATGGATCATGAAAAATATCAAGAAGCTATGCTTAAATTGTTAAGTGATGTGAAACATTATAAGCTTATAAATATTAATAAAGTTGAAGAAATTAAATATCATATCTTTAATTTGATTACAGATTTAGTTAAAAGTTTTGACATTACTTCAGATTTGGGCAACTACCTAATGGTAGAATCTCCTATGATTCCTGCTATACAGGGATTGCCCAAAATCCATAAAGACAGTCTTAATCCACCAATGAGACCTATAGTCTCAGGGAAAGGTTGGTGTACTGAACCTATCTCGATATATGTAGAGAAAGCCCTAAGACCAATACTTAATAAAAACAGCTTTATTCTTAGGGACACCAAACAATTTTTACTGGATCTGTATGATTATACCAACATACAAGAGATTAGTTTAGATAATTTATTTGTAAGTTTAGATGTTCAGTCACTTTTCACGGTAATACCCAACACTATCGGCATAGACTCAGTTAGAGAATATTTAATTATACATAGTGACTATGACCAGAAATATGTAGATTTATTAACTTTGTTTCTGGAAGTGATATTAGAAAATAACATATTTGTATTTGAACAGTGCTTCTACATTCAGTGTGATGGCGCAGCTATGGGCACTTCTTCCAACATGGTATTGGCGTATTGGGAAAAAAATTGTCTTTTTAAATGTGATATCTATAAAAGACATGTCTTGTTCTACCGTCGTTTTGTAGACGACATTTTTCTTCTTTGGCATGGAAGTATTGCAGAATAGGATAAGTTCATTTTAGACATGAATTGCATGACTAGTTTCTTAAAATTTACTCATAAATATTCAAATGTATACATCAAATACTTAGATGTGTACATGGAACACAGGAGTGTATAGGAAACAATGTCATAAAAACTATTTATTCCACAGACGAAGTATGCACCCCCATTATATTAAATATTATTAAGGGACAAGGCATGCGTATCTCTCGATTGAATGCTACGGATATAGGTTATTATGAAGCTGTAAATGCCTTTAAAGACAGACTTGTTCATAAGTTCATAGGTTCATACTAGGCTATCTGCCCTGGGGTAATTATAAGCCTAGCCCGATTCTGTATGGCTTACGCCACCCCTTGATTTGAGTATACTGTGCCCTTTTTAAGGTTTAGTTTACTGTGCCTCTGTCTAATAGTGACACGGGAGTAATACCTGGGACAAACCTACGATCCCCCATCCACTTATCGAGATTCTTCTTGAAGAGATTCAGTGAGGTGCTCTGCCTCACATGAACTGGAATTCTATTCCAGAGCGAAGTGAGCCTCTGGGTTATGAACCTGTCCCTCCAGCAAGTTCTATTTATTTCTGTGCTGAGGTTCAAGACCCTCGAGCGTGTGGCTCTAAGGGATTTAGATTTACTGAGGTGGAGCATGTCCATTAATTCTGGATTTGACATAGCTTTGTATGTCAGGCATAGATCGCCTCGAACTAGGCGGTATGCAACTGAGTAGAGCTGGAGTTTTTTTAACCAAGCAGCATATGGCATTTGTTTGAGACCCTTGATCCTCTTGGTGAGATACTTTTGAGGTCTTTCTAATTGCTGCAGGTGTCGGGTAAGGTACATCCCAAAAGGGGCATTGTATTCTATGATGGGCCTGATGAGGGATGAATAAAGGGGCACGATTACCTCTCTTGATCTAGATGTGAAACCCTTCGTGATGAGATGGGCTATGTAGAAGGTCTTTCTAACCACTTTGGCAATGTGGTTTTCAAAGGAGAGATTGCTATCAACTTGGGTCCCCAGGTCCCTAATAACTTTCTCTGTACTTAATGGGTTTCCGCCTATGTGGTAATTTGTGGGCACATTGTTTTTGCCAAAGGGTATGACTATGCATTTTTTGGCATTTAGCTTTAAACCATGGCACTGGCACCAGTTATCTGTCTCTGTGAGACCTTTTTGAAGGATGTTTGTGTCAGCTGGAGAGTTGATTATGGCGCCCAGTTTGCAGTCGTCTGCGAACTTGGTGAGCCATAGTCCTCCCACGTTTGCCTGTACCTCGAAAAAGTATATACCGAACAAGAGTGGTCCCAGAACAGAACCCTGTGGGACGCCACTTGTGACTGGTTTCAAGTCTGACATGGCTCCAGCAACTCTCACTCTGTGGGTTCTGTCTTTGAGCCAGTTTGCGACCCATCTTGTGACATAGGGGTTTATATTTAAGCTGGATAGCTTATCTATGATGCCCGAGTGGGGTATTGTGCCAAATGCCTTTGCAAGGTCCAGATAGTCTGTATGGACTACCTTCCCTTCATCTATGGCTTTGGTGACTGTTTCAAAGAAGTCAACCAGGTTCAAAAGGCAGGATCTGCCCTTGACAAAGCCGAACTGGGTAGGATCTAGTGTCTGTAGGTCCCCAATGTTTATGAGCTCCATGATGATCTTCTCCATAGCCTTGCAGACTAAGCTAAGTCAGGCTTATGGGGCGATAGTTTCCAGGGTCCGTAGAGGCTCCACCTTTGTGGAGTGGGACCACTGTTGCTGTACGCCATTCTGTGGGCACATATCCTGTAGTGAGGCTGAGATTGTATAGCTGTTTTATTTGAGGGATTAGTTCCTTTTGTAGTTCATGTAGGACACAACCTGGGACGCCATCTGGTCCCATGGAAGCAGTGTTTTTTTGCTTTGGAGAAGGCAGCCTTCACCTGAGCATCTGAGATGTTTGGGAGGCAGCCCTCTGCTGGGATAGATACTTGCTCTTTTGGGGGGGAGTTTGCACTGAACCTGTTTGCCAGGATATTGGCGATGTCTGTGGGTTCAGTGTATTTTTTGTCATTTAGAATCAACTCAGAACATGTCTGTGAGTTGCATCCCAGGTTTCTAACATAACTGAAAAAAGCCTTATGATTGTCTTTGGTGTCCTGTGCAATTTTTCTCTCGAAGCTGGCCTTGGAGGATTTTATGAGGGATCGTAATTTTTTGCTAGTACTGATCAGAGATGTCTTCCCTATTAGGGATTTTGCTCTATCATGTAGTAGCTTCCTCCTTCTGTTGTACAGTTTATTTATGGCAGGGGTCCACCAGACTGGACGCCTGCCTTTGGATGATTGGGTCTTGGTTTTGTTTGGGATAGCATTCCTGGAGTTGTCCGTAGAATGCATTTATATAGGATTCCGCAGTTTGGGCCGTAGTTTCCACTGGCCCTGGGGCCTTGAATGATTCCATTTCGGTTTTGAGAAGTGAGAAGTTCACTTTTGAGAAGTTTTTCACTGTGGTTTTCTGGTCTTGGGGTGGGGTCGGGATGTGGACATCCAGTGAAATTAATTTATGGTCTGATCTTACCAATGAGGGATATACTTCTGGTGTGGAGCATAGAGTCCCCATGTTGGTAATGATGAGGTCTAGTATGTTGTCCCCTCTTGTGGGAGTGGTGACTAGTTGTTCCATAGCATTTGAGTTTATAATTTCCAGGAATCTTTGGGCTAAGGTGCTGGGGCTTGAGTAGTGCTCCCAGGCAATGTTTGGGTAGTTGAAGTCGCCCAATATAATGGTGTTCGGAGAGATCTTCATGTTCTCCAATGTTTTCAGGAAAGCCGAGTGGGATTCCTGACTTTGAGAGGGTGGTCTGTAGGATGCTATCAACTGAAAAGCAGTCTTGCCCACTGTTAGTTGCACATGGATGGTCTCCGATACTTCGTGCAATGCCACTAACCTTGAGGTGTGGATATCCTTGATAAATATGTGAATCGAGGATACAATATAATGGAAGTGGATAGGGGCCTTTCAGACTTAGATGAACTAAGACAAGGTAGAGCTGTACCATACTTTTCAACACGGGTAGAATTGAATAGAACTAATAGAGTAGAAGATAAAAACATTAGAATACCAATGTTTTATATGAATGACAACAAAGCTATATATAATATCATTAATAATCATTGGAAGATACTCACTAGTAGTGTTGATTTTAAGGAGATTGTCGAAGATAAACCATCTTTTAGATTTAAAAATAAACCCAATCTTAAGAAACTATTATGTTTTAATTCCAACAGACATACTTATAGTAGTATTTGGAATACTAATCCATGTGGACATTGTAATTACTGTGGTTACATCAATACTAAAGGCCATTTTACCCATCCTGACACTGGACACATTTATAAATTTAGAATAGATGCTGATTGTAATACAGCAAACATAGTATATCTGGCTGAATGTGATGTATGTAGTTCACTCTACATAGGGAAAACTAATAGATCTTTTCGAACAAGAATTAGAGAACATTTATATGCCATTAAGATACAATATCAGAACAATGCATTAGCTAAAGATGTTCTGATGTTTGATAATCATCACACATTTAAATTCATGGCTATAGATGTTATTAATCCTATTATTAGACAAGGAAACATTAGAAACAGTACTGAGAAAAGAGAAATGGCATGGATTTTGAAATTTAGAGCAGACAGAGGCCATGGTCTTAATGAAAGAGCATCCCTCAAACCCGTTCTGAAAGCCCGGTGATATTCATTATATTTAATATTTAGTTGGTTGGGAAACATTGTTATTGTAAAAGAATAATATTGGCTAGCATTCATTAGTTATATATTTTTACTTTTATATGTATGCTTTAATATATTGCTTACAAGTGCTTCACCATTCCTTGCCTAATAATAGGATTAATAACATCTATAGCCATGAATTTAAATGTGTGATGATTATCAAATGTATTTTATTTTTACAAATTACCACATAGGTGGTAACCCATGAAGTACAGAGAAAGTAATTAGGGATCTGGGGACCCAAGTTGATAGCAATCTCTCCTTTGACAACCACATTGCCAAAGTGGTTAGAAAGACCTTCTACATAGCCCACCTCATCATGAAAGGATTCACATCTAGATCAAGAGAGGTAATCATGCCCCTTTATTCATCCCTCATCAGGCCCATCATAAAATACAATGCCCCCTTTGGGATGTACCTTACCTGACACCTGCAGCAATTAGAAAGACCCCAAAAGTACCTCACCAGGAGGATCAAGGGACTCAAACAGATGCCATATGCTGCTCGGTTAAAAAAACTCCAGCTCTACTCAGTTGCATACTGCCTACTTTGAGGCGATCTATGCCTGACATATAAAGGTATGTCTAACCCAGAATTAATGGACATGCTCCACCTCAGTAAATCTAAATCCCTTAGAGCCACGCACTCGAGGGACTTGAACCTCAGCACAGAAATAAATAGAACATGCTGGAGAGGCAGATTCATAACCCAGAGGCTCCCTTCGCTCTGGAATAGAATTCCAATTCATGTTAGGCAGAGCACCTCACTGACTCTCTTCAAGAAGAATCTTGATGAGTGGATGGGGGATTGTAGGTTTGTCCCGGGGATTACTTCCGTGTCACTATTAGACAGAGGCACAGTAAACTAAACTTTAAAAAGGACACAGTATACTCAAATCAAGGGGTGGCGTAGGTCAGACACAATCGAGCTAGGCTTATAAATGCCCCAGGGCAGATAGCCTAGTATGAACCTATGAACCTATATATTTTTATGTATATTTTTAAATGCATATAGTGAAATGTGCTATAGCAGTACTGATAGTTTATATGTTTTTATTTAGGTATGTTCTTTGATGCAGCGGAAAGATGTTAAAGGTTAACAAACAGTTAATAATTAAGTTACGTCATAATTGTTTTAGTATATATAGGTGTCTTTGTAAAAGTGTATTTCTTGGTCTGAAGAAGCTGTTGTGAAAGCGCTTACCAGTGCACTTTATTAAATCTCTTTTTATATAAGAAGAAGTAGTATTGTTTTATTTAACTTGCAGTTTATTTTGATGCATGGTCGCACACACCAAGAAGTCATTTATCTCTGTTACATTTTATTAACTTTTTGTTGGTGTGTGGCGTTTACTTCTTTGAGTGCAACATTTATTTTTACAGTTTTATAATTAGCAATAATCACAACTTTTATGTATATATTGTATTTGTTAAAACAAGTGACAGCATCCCAGTAATTATGTAGAAACATAGGACCAAATTCATAAACCTGCACTGTGTACACAACCATGTACATGTCACAGTATTCTTTTTATATTCAGGAAGCGCTGTCACACAGTGCTGCATGGTCTCCCAACATGTAGGGTTGGTACCACAGCCCTGTAGAATGCTAATGAAGCATGCCAGGGAGAGGTATAGTCTAATTAGCCATGTGCTGTTTCATGGAACCACTCTCAGGAAGCCATCCATATGTCTGAGAGATTCAAAAAAAGTGCTTGGTCATGTAGAGCAGCATGACCATCTGCACCATATCACAGAAGCCATTGTGAATGTGGTGGGGTTCAGTCACTAGAAACCAAGGCTGTAAAAAGTGTCAAAACAGCACGACCATAAAAACAGGATTGGGGGTATGGAGGAACACTGGACACCAGGGAGAATAACATGGAAAAGTGCCGTACCAGCACCACTGTTATTACGGAGCCCAGAGGTGGGGGATACGCACTCACTACAGTACCATACTGGCACCAGTTCAACTACCTAGATGGGGGGACACACTGGACACCAGATGAGTGTCCTAAGGCACAGAACAGAAGGACGGGGATGGGGGGGCACTGAATACACTCTTAAGTGCCTTAATGGCACCAACCACAGTTCTGGGATTTGGGAGTGGGGGAACCAACATTACTATGGGGATGGGAAGATACACTAGACATCAGAGAATACTCAGTGTCGTAAGGCACCAACATTACTACAGGGATCAGGGGGATAATCCAGTGGACACAAGGGCCAACACCCATAGTGGCACTAGCATTATTATAGGTATCAGGGGAGTGGGTGAAACCACTACAGCACCAGGTATAACTCTTTAAAGTGCTGAAACAACACCTACATTGTAACAGGGATCAGATAGTGGGGGGATACACTAGACCACCAGGGCTGACAGGAATGAATGTTGTAAAGTCCCATAAAAACACTAAAGAATAACAAGGTGGGGGAGAGCACAGGAGGGTAGAGAAAGGTACAGGGACTGTAGTGTCTGTGTGTGCGTGTCTGTGTGTGTGTGTGTGTGTGTGTGTGTATATATATATATATATATATATATATATATATATATATATATACACACATATATATATATATATATATATATATATATATATATATATAAATATATATATATATACATATACACATGTACATGAGGTGTGTTTGAATGAATGAGTGGGGGGGATACCACTAGCTACACACAGCAAAATACTACCATGAAGTGCAGGTCGACCATGAGCTGCACGACACAGTGGTACCATGATTCAAGAAACATGCAAATTAAATAATAATAGGTCCAGCCTTGTCATGACTAACATGTTCCTTAATCCCATTTGGGCATGTCAGGCTGAAAGGGCCTTTCTAGCACAAGTCATACGGTTCTCTCTAAGGCCTTTAATGATTTTCCAGTTTAGTGTCTGTAAGTGATTTGTTTGGATGTTACTGTGAGACATCAACATGAATTGCGTCTTGCTCCCTTACTGAGATATTGAGAGCAGAATAAAAAGTCTATTTTGTATCATCTAACAAATAAAATTTATATATCTGCAATTTTATTCATTGGAAGTCATGTATCAGCGGGCAGTCTGTTCACATACTGTTGTCAGTTTCAAAATGACACCCATTACATTGGCATGTTCTGTTACAGAAGTAGAGACAAAAATTTGAAAAATATAATTCTCGTAAGTGATGTGCTAGGCAGAAGTCACTTGTTGGGACCTTTTTGTCCAGATAGATGTCACTTCAAAGTGGTACTTCGGCCTGTCATGAAAGGAGATACTGCCAGCGCAGCTGTCTGGAATTTCATAAATAATTATATGTCATTTGTGAATATCAACATGATTCCTATAAGATTCTTGTGTTACTAATGTGTTAGAGCTGTGCCATGTATATATGAAACTAGGTTTGTACAGACTTGTGTTGAAAAGATATTTTATAAAGTGCTGTTTAAAATGTAACCACAGTATGCCCTACTGGAAAAGAACAGAAATGTACATACACTATTGTTACTGTTTAAATGTATATATTTTAACAGTGGAAACTGGAATACATGAGGTTAACTTCAGAAAAATAGCTAAAATTAAATTACTTTATGGCGACTAGAGAAATAATGCCTATTCTAGGGAGCTCTCTGCATTGTCTTAAAGGTGAAATAATTACTTGTTTTGAATGTGAAGGAATGCAGTTGTTTTATGACTTCCAGCATCTGCCAAAAATCTGAGGCCTTGTGTATTTTCACAGGTAGATACTAAATACTGCTAGCTTCCAGCAGTGAGGATTCCACCCGGGATAGAGTCATATGACAAGAAATGATTCTGCTCTGCAAGCTATCCTAGCAGTAATATTTAAAATATTACTTTAAAAAGTCTCTAAGCGAAACAGAGCAGTCTGCATTCTGTCTTGGACCTGATAACAACTAGAAGATCCATTCACCACGTCTGCCTTGCTCTTAAGTAAATTAACTAGGGTATAATAATTCTCTTAGATTCAGTCAGGAATATAGTGAAGCATAGTTTAGATGTTTTTCTTTATTTGAGACTCTCCTGCAATGTTGTTTTAAATATTTCCTGTGGTTTTTGAACTCTGATGTCACTGTGAATATATACTGAGTATTTTCTTGTTCTTTTATTATTTATTATTAAATGATGGAAGTAAAACCAACCACAGCAGAATAATGCACGGTCAAAGAAATCGTAAAATACAATGTTTAATAGAACATTATTAAATATATTTAAACATTTCATTGTGGCTGTTCTTTATAAGACATTTAAGTCATGAGAGTACCTGCATATTTATTTGGTGACACTGTGGGCCACTCCTAATAGCCTTGCTCTTGGTCAAACTACCATTTGTATTAATATTATTATGTTCTTTTGTAACATGTGAAATGTAACTTGCAATTATTGTGGAGCTTTTCTCCCCGGGCCTCCACTGAAAATGGGCTCTTCTTGGCCCAGTGGACTTCCCCGGTCATCAAACGTAAATAAATAAATATATTGATTAATTAATATTACACAATAAGATTAGACACCCTTTGGTAAGGGCCTTAAAGTAGCTGATAAGGAGTTGGTTGATGGAAGTGATAACTACCTTATAGTCTGGACAAAAGGGGGCATAGCTAGTAAACCTGTGCCAGCCTTTGCCAGGTGTGTGTGTAAATCAAACCTCAGAGTGTGTGTGTGTGTGTGTGTGTGTGTGTGTGTGTGTGTGTGTGTGTGTGTGTGTGTGTGTGTGTGTGTGTGTGTGTCAGTCAGCTACTTGGGCAGGGACATGAAGCACTGGTTGGACAGAGAGGGTGCTGTAGGTCTTGGCTTGGGCACTCAGCTGAGATCTCAACACTATAGCTCTGCCAGTGGGGAGTCTTATTGGGGATCTGGAGAATGAGGGAGAAACCAGCCTCAGATTGATTGTGGTCTCTGTGCGCTCTTAAGAGAAATTGCACTTGATGCAGAAAGTTGCATCTGGAAATACTGTGTGTGTACGTCCCCCACTGTTGCCAGTGGTGAGGATTGAGGCTCCTTGATTACTGGTTCAGTGGTGGGTCGTCACATGTCCCATCATGTTTCTATGCTCCCTCAGACAGATATTGACTGAAATAGGAAAGAATGTAATTTTCAACAAGTGAAACATCTAGAGATTGTTGAAGATGGAAGTCATGTATAGCCTGATGTCACTTTAGAAATTATACCTCAACCATTATGTTGTCATATATTCTTACATGTATGTTGGCAAGAATATGAGTAACATTGTAGTTTTCATAAAATGAAAACTAAAAAAAAACTTGTATATTTCTATATGTGTGCTGCATGAGGTCATGGATTTGGACCAGTTTGTCCAGACTGATGACAGCTTTATACTGGCCCATTACCTATCATGTTACCATGCTGTATTACATAGCTGTTGATAAAATTATGAAATATTATAATTTTAATCTAAAACATAAACAAGTTGTTATATGTCTGCAGATGTGTGCCTCTGTAGTTATCTACCAGGAATACAAATGCTCAGTATGAAGTATGTGTCACTTGTTAGAGAAGTAACAGAATGGCAGATAAAGATGGAATAAACTTAGTCCCCTGCCAGCGTGAGAGTACTTTGGAAAAGAAAGAGGGCCAAAACATTCATAAAGTTGTGCATATGATTTGAAATACCTTTCTTAAGACAAAGTAAAAGAATGCTTATAAGTCTTATAAAATGATACTGAAATTAGTAAACTCACAGCTAATTAAAACAATAAGCCCGGAAAAAAAAAAACATGACTAGTCTGCAGTATGAACATGTGCTAAGTTAAAGACTCTGGGCTTGTATTAAAAATGTTTTCATGAACCCGGGTATATCCCAGGTTTGCTGAAAGAGTGAAGACTTTCATTGACTGCATTAAATGTGGAACATTAATGATAAAGAGAAGGTGTGTGTTCTAACTACTCACATTTAGCACTCCAACACGGAAGATTAATTTAAGCTGCAATATATTATGTAAAACAATTTGAATCAAGAGTGAGGCAGGCAAAATACACCGTTACCAACACATTAAATAAAGCTTATGTATTGATGCACTACTTTCCTGCTTACAGTGTGAACTTGCTAACTTCTTTGAATCATTTGCTTTTTGATTGCAATCAAAAATGGTTGCAGAATGATTTAAAGGCAGCTGTAGTATAATGAAAGTAATCAAAGAGCTGCTCAGGACTTCAGCTGAGGAGGTAACTTAGCAATGAAAGCCACCAAAGGGGTAGTGGGCTGCACACAAGTGAACATCCACCTTTAGGAACATTTCACCTGACTAGTTTGCATCAGCTGATCTGACATTGTGGTGCTTCCAGTTTACTGGGTCAAATGGAGAACAAATCCAGACAGCAAAAGTAGGGCAACACATTTACCGTTTAATTTTTTAAGATTATTTTTATCAGTAATACATGCTTCTTAACAGTTGCAACGTTGTACAATATGCAGCACGAATACAGTGCAGTGAACCATTGGATGCTCCAGAGTTATAGAGATGGAGACTTGAACAGAGCGGGTAGATATTGCAATTTTTTTTATTTTTTTAAATGACATCATTACTTTAACTTTACAATATATGCAAGAACAGCTTGCAAGATAAAGATTGTTTGATTACTCTACAAGCTGAAAGTGCCATTAAAAACACTGAAAATCATATTTAAAATTTGCATACTAGCAGACTGGAATCTGAGAGTTCAGAGATGCATCCTTCGATGGTACTTGGAGTTATATTAAGTGGCCTTTGCTGTTTGGGCCTGAAATTGGCTAATGTGTTCAGGACATGAAGGAAAAAGGGTAATCTCTTTGAGTCACTGTGATGCTTTTCATATAGGTCACTGTTGTAGGACTTATTACTGGGAATTCTACCACAGAAAGCCCCACATCGACCTTGATTTCCAGAGCTGAATACACTTGACTGTCCAGGCAGGGCAGACATCCACCTCATCGAGGCATCAGTGCAATCCTTGTGTAAAGCTATTTTCTGACTATACTATTTTAGATATTTCTCGCTGTAGTTCATAGTTCATGTAATTGAAATGCAGTTCATTGTCCAGTATCGTCCATTGTTTTTAGTTGAGTCTTGGACAGAAGCTGCTGTCACAAAAAAGACAATTAGAGCATATAAACAGTTGGCCCACAGCATAAACCACTGGTTGCCACAATCAGCTGCAGGCAGTAGTCAGGGAAGGCTCTAAGGTCAGCAGAGACCAGACTGAAGACCTGGAAGTTGACTGGAGAAAAAGCACAACAGTTCAAGGAATTGCTTGGGGCTCCAGCTCCTCAAGAAGAAGAGGAAATAGGTTGAGTAGAAGAAGAATGGCAGTACCTCAAAACAGCATGCGTGAAAACTAGAGAACAGCTATGTGGCCAAGCCATGTATGGAAATAATTTATTTATTTAACATTTGTTTACCAGAAAAGTCCAACTGGGACAGAGCTCATTTTCAGCAGAGAGTCATGGAGAAATGCTCCAGATGCATGTCTTTGGAATGTGGGAGGAAACCACAGCACCTGGAGGGAAACCCATTTGAACACAGGGAGGACATGCAGACTCTACAAAGAAGGCACCCCAGCCGAGAATTGAACCAGAGAACCTCTTGCTGTGAGGCGATGAAGTAAGAACTGCACTAAGGAAAATGAAGTCAGGGAAAGCAGCAGGCTCAGATGAGGTCACAGCATATATGATAAAGATGCTGGGTGAGATAGGGGAGAAATGGCTTCTGAGAATACTCATAGCATTTTGGAGAGAAAGACGTATCCCAGATGACTGGAGAATAAGCATACTCATACCAATGTTCAGGAACAAAGAGGACGTTCACAACTGTGGGCAGTCTAGAGGTATCAAACCTGTCACATTGCGTGAAAGTTCTGAACAGGCGATTGAATACGCAGAGTAGTAGAAAGTAAGATACAAGATAAGCAGTTCAGATTGACATCAGAATGCAATACAACTAACCCAGTATGGAATGAGACAGATAGTTGGCAAGAAGCTAGAGATGAGGAATTAGTCCAAATGGACATTCCTATACTTGGACAAAGCATATGACAAGGTTCCAATAAAACTGATTTGCGCAGCCCCATTGTGGTTCATTGTACCAGAAACATTGATATGATTAGTACAAGCTATGTAGAAGGTGCCAATGATTCAAGTACAAAAATTGTTCAGTTTCACAGAGGAGTTCCCAGTGGGAGTGGGTGTTGGGTGTGTGTCAGAGTTCGGGTCTGTATCACATAGTCGAAGTCTTATAACTTCAAACTCGTAATGTTCAAACTATTATGTCTGAAGTTACAAAACTTCGACTATGGATAAAAAAAAAATGGAAAACAAAATGAACTGTTTTAAGCAGGGAGGTAAGCTCCCCTGTGCCCCCCACACCCCCTGCTACTTAAATATACCAATTCCAAGATTGCACCCCATTGAACAAAATGGAAACCTCTGCTTATGGAGATTTCCATTGAAATGCTTGAGCTTTTACAAATTTGAACTTATGGTCTTGACCATATGAGCTTCAAACTTGTAAAAGTTCGACTACATGATAGGAACCCCCACAGTCCAGCTCTGCACCCACTGCTGTTCATAATGGTGATGGACTACATTAGCAAACAGATCACAGGGGACAGATCAACAGAGTTGCTGTATGCAGATGATGTAGCATTACAGTCAGACTCTGAACAAGAAATTCAACAAAGGATAGGGGAATTGAATGCAAAACTGAAACCGAGTAGAGATAAGACAGCTGTAATGGCAGTAAATTGTGGAGTTCAGAAGAAGCTGAGAATGAGATAGAAGGGAAAATAGTGAAACAAGTTAACTTCAGGTATCTGGGAGGGGTGGTTGAGGCGAAGAGAGGTCTGAATGAGGAGGATAAAGCTAGAATCAGAATGGCTGCAGCCAACTGTCGCAGTGTGTTGGGTGTAGTATATGACAGCAGAATGGCAAAGACTCTGAAAAGTAAGGTGTACAATACAGTGGTGCAGCTAGTACTATATGATATTGAAACTTGGGTAGTAAAGACAGAGCGGTTGTGGAAGTTAGAGGTGATGTAGATGAAGTGTCTGAGATGAGTGGTAGGGTGCACACTGTGGGACAAATGAATAAATAAGGACATAAGAGCAGAAAAGAAAGTAGCTGCAATTGCAGGAAAAGTCAGAGAACAGTGTACAGTGGTCCAGGCACATGTGCAAAAAAAATAAATAAATAAGACAATGTGGTGAAGAAAATATAGGGCAAATGGGAAGAAGGCAAGAGGAAACAAGGGTGTTCAGCAAAGAGGTGTGTGGATTGTTTGGTTGAAGACTTGCAACAGTCAGGCAGGAGTGTCAAAGTCAGGAGAGTGTCACTGAACAGAGAGAGAGAGAGATAGGGAAAGTTAACACAACACCCTGACCCCATGTAGAAAATGGGAAAAATTAGGTTGATAATGATAAAATAATGCATGATAACTATAACAATCAATCAGAAGAGGTTAGAAAAGATTAGGTTGAGAGAATGGAAAGGCAGTTTACAGAGAGACAGTGGGAAGACATTTGTATGGCTCCCAAGTACACAGCAAAGTCCAAAAGGTTTTGGACTTTTACACAGAAGTGTTTGCATAAGTATTTTTATACCTCAGGCAGATCTCAGTGAATTTTTTCCTCAAGTAGATTGCAGATGCTGACAATGTGATGGAAAGGAGCAAAGTAATTAAGAGCATGTTTATTGTGGATGTAATGTGTTGGCAGGTTTTAAAAATGCCCTGGGGGAGCAAATATTTCTAACTAAGGAAATAATTATTTTGTGTTGGGATAAAGGAATTGAATTGCCTAGACATAGTAAGGTCTTAGTTTAATACAATTGGCTGCCAAAAAAGTAATTACTATAAAATGGAAATTAAAATCTATACCAACTGTTACTAAAGTATTGCACATTGTAAAGGTGATAAAATGGTTGAATATGGGATGTTTAGAAAAGGGAAGGAAAAATTGCATAGAGATAAATGGATTTTTGTGGATAATATATGCAGTATAATGGTCAGGAGGAGCTGTGAGATTTTAAGGAAAAATATAATGGTAGATTTGTAGAAGTAAGGTACTAGTGGCAGGGGAGGTGGATCATGCTGACATTTATTTATATTCCACCTAAAACTGTTACAGTTCTTCAGGATTTCTGGTTATTTTTCTTGTTATTGGCTTCCTAAGTTTGGCAACAACCATTTCTACTTTCTGTTGCTTAAGTCATTGTGCCAAAAGTTTTTATGCTCTATAGTTATCATATTATAAATGTATGCAGTTGCTCCTCTTCTTATTCTGTGAGGTTCCCCTTATTCTGTAATACTCAAAGCTTTGTCAACCCCTCTAAGTAATTCTTGTTACTTCTTAACCATATATTTTTTCTTTTATTTCTACCCTATGTTTAAACTCCATTTTATTTTATCCCACTCACTAGTTTTAACTTCGGGAGTACTTTTACTCTTCTCTAATAATGCCTGAATAATTTCCACTACCCATTCCTTAAATTATTCTCTTTTTAACATAGGTGCAGAAGTACCAGTGTCTCATCTTTACTTCTTTATCCTGCATTATCTTAGTAATTATTGGCACATGATCTGAAATAGTTATTGAATATTTGTCAAACTTCTCAATTAGATGCACATGTTCCTGTGGAATGTAATTTCTGTCTAGTTTTGCCCACTTATTGTGCCTTGGGGAATAATATGTAAATTATGTCCAAGTTCCTACTACTGAATTCATATCTTCCATACCAAATATTTTCATCAATGTCTGCTGAAGTCTACCCTTTTTTTATTATATTTTTCCTTCTAGGCCCCCAAATACATAATCATTGTTTCAAAATCAAATTCCAGTCCTAGCTATAAGTAATATTCCGTGCTGAAAGCTGATTATTTCTCCCAGTTTGTTTAAGCTTTATAATAGCAATTTTAAGTGGAATATAACTACATGCTATCGTAATCTTCATCCCTTGCCAGTAGCCTCTCACTACCTCAAATCTGCCAGTATTATCCTTTTTCCTCTTCTGTCACTATTGGCACTCCTCTAGCAGTTAATAAAAGTACTCGTGTTTTCCTTTATCACTGATATTCTGCTGAGTATCCATCCTGAAATCCTTTAGCAAATTCACATGCTCATCTCTTTCCAAATTTGTCTCCCATAGTCGTGCTATTTGCACTGAGCATTTCTTAATATCATTAAATATTCTTTCTTTTTTGTCTATACGTATGAGACCATTCACATTCTAGGATAATGTGGAATGTGCTTCCATTATGATAAGAAGTCATTATTCCCTCCTGTTACATATGACAGCTTTTTAAATGCCCACATCCCAGTTTGTACATACATGCACCCACTAATGTTTGTCAGGTTAATCCTTTATACAGTTTTTTCTTATCTTCAACATTCGAACCTGTGTCACATTTTACAAGACTTTTTGTTTTAATGAAAACCTGCAAACAAAAAAAAAAATAAACACACCCTTATATAACCTGTTAACTTGTTACAAACACACAAAACTATGTACATCTTCAGATAAATAAGTTTAACCCTCCTTATAGGAACAGTTGTCCCAAATAGCTGCAAAAATCCTTAATTAACTGTAAATTGAGGTTATCCATGCTAAATGTTATTGCCTGTGCTTCTAATTGCTGTCTGTTCGTTTTTATCTTTATTCCCCTCCCAGATGTAAAAAACAGCTTACATTGCTTTCAGAAAAAAATAATTTTTAGCCTTGAAGAAACCAGTGTTCTGGCATTTTGTTGCCCTGTATCAGTTTGTGTGTCTGCAAACGTAGGAGAAAAAAAAATGTCCTCAGCTGCAGGCTTTTAAAAACAAAATGAAACATTTGTTGCTAAAGGAAAAATTTTCATTATATTCATTGTTCCCTTTTTTACTTGTTTCCACTTAAAAACTTAAAACTTGTTATTAGATTAAGATTAGGATTTTAATCCAGACATTCAACTATGTAAAAAAATAAGAAAAAACATATCAGATCTACATATATTATGATCTGTGTACTTTTGCACCCCATCACCTACATCAACAACCCAGAATTACAGTCTGTTAACTTAAACATGTTTTTGTAAGAAAGAAAAGTAAAAAAGGCATCTTTTTATTTTAGTATCTTTCACACAGAAGAACTAAAGATGCTTTTCTATAAAATATGCAATTTATTTTGTGAAAAGTTCCATAGAAATAATGTTAAGAGCAGAAATTGTTTTATTTACACTTATCTTTTTCCCTTGTCTTCCTCTCCCCTCAGTGTTCTTCCAAACATTAGTGACATGAAGTGAGACAAATACCTTTCAGTTCCCCACAGGTTTAACAAAATCAACAAAAGCCCACTCTTTCCACATTTTCTTATACAACTGTATTTTACAAATGTGATTGATGCTGTATAGTTACACATGTATTCATTAATTTCCATGTTCATGGTCTTCTCCCTGTTCATCTCCATCTCCCATGTCCAGATTCTGGTTCAATTCCAAGGTACTCCCAATTCTTCTAGTCCACTCCTATACTTTTTCTCTGTCCTTCAAGCATTTTCCTTTGAACAGTGGAAAAGGTTCCACTGGCAAAGTCTCTCCATGTGCCGTGTTTCCTTCTGCTTGATGGCTCCACTTTGTGTGGAACAAACTCTCATATTTCCTCCTTAGCCTGTTCTACATCAAAAATGACTTTCGTTCACCAGGAAAAATATTCTGAAGACAGCTGGATAGAGCAGCTTGAATCTTAGACATGTATCTCATCAATCCCTGCTTGCTGGAATAAATTTGTTTCTCTTCTACCTGCTGTTCAGTGAATAATTGTGTTCCACAAACACTCTACTGTTTCCAACTTTTCATACTTTGCCCTTTTGCCACATTTTTTTCAGGATCAACTCTGTCTGCTCATATGATTATGTCTTTACTAATACAGGTGTTGACTGCTTTCTTGTGGCCAGAACTGGAGGATAGATACAACACTCCCTTTCAATTAACAGTTCCTGCTGCAGAATACCAGTCCAGTTGCTTATCTGTGCCTTCATAAAATTAATACAGTCTGTTCCATCTAGTTTCTTTGGTATAGCAGAAAATTTCAGATTTTCTCTACGCGCTATATACTCTAATGCTACAATTTTTTGAAACATCTCTTCTTGAACAGTCTCATACTCAGCTAGCCTTTTTCTTCATTTTGATCTCTGATTTTTTTGCAGTTTTGTCAGCCCTTCTGAATATCTGTTTTAAGTTTCTTCCATTTTTTTCCCAGCCTTTTATTATTTGAGTTGATGTACTCTGTCAGTGTTTGATTTATTTTAATCAGCTCTGACCATATTTGATTACTGGAAGATATGTCTTGCACCAAAGCTGGAGTCTGAGCAGCTTTTTGCTGAACACCTGCAGGATTCTTTCACTTTTTCTAATTGATTTTCTTTCAGGGTTTCTTAGTTTTTTTTTTCTTTGCTGGCATCCAGGGAGTGTATAGTAACTGAATTTACTAAAAGAGAATGAGTTTCTGGCCTCTGTCTTTCAGTTTCTTTTCTTCACACTGAAAGATTTTAAGTTAAGCTATTAGTCAGTGTGCAGCCATCTTGGAAAGACCTCTTTTTCTTGTATTTCTTACTTTTTTATTTTACTACATATTTATTTTATTCTAGTCAGTAGTTATACCTTCTGAAAAAAACTTTGATCATCCCTTATAACTCTCAAATACTTCAAAGCATTCAATTAAATGCATGTGCTCCTGTGAAATATAATTTATCTCCAGTCTAGCCCAGTTGTACCCCGGGGAATATGTAAATTCCTTCCAAATCCCTACTACCTAATTCACATCTTCTGTACCACTTTTTTTCATTAATTGTTTTCAGAAATCTTTCTTTTGTTATATTTTCACTTCTAGGTCCCCTGGGACACCCTCACTATTGCAAATCAGATTCCATTCCCCACCTATAAATAATATTCCATACGTAAAACTGATTATTTCTCCCAAAATGTCTTAAGTTCTGTAATAGCAGTTTTTGGTGGAATCTGAATATATAGCATTTGGTACAGAATGTTAAGGCTGTGAGCTGTAGTTTCTGCGGTACAGAGTTTGATTCCCTCAGTCCTCTTTTGTCTCCTTGAGCAAGTCACTTAGGTTCAAAGGTAAGAACTAGACTAGCTGCCATTGCAGGTCATTTTAAGCTTAGACAGTCTCCCTTTTTGTGCTTGAATTACCCTATCCCATTTGATTAGAGATGATCCTTACCCATCCCCTGGTCGATTATATATTATCCCCTAATGAGAATAACTAGGATCATAGCATAGATAATTTAATGGGAACTGTACATGGAATAAGGAATTTAGGAGCTGCCTCTGTCCATTAATATAGGGGCAGTCCTGGGATAAATTTCTATTTCCCATTCATTACGCTTGAGTATGGACATGGATAAGCTTTTTTTATGTGGATGGGGAGTCTGTTCTGTTGGTCAAAAGATAGGTCATTGTACACATAAGTTCCTAAATCCCAAACAACTGGCTCGACTTGTAGTGGCATACTGTCAATATGATGGTTCCATGGGGTAGATGACTTCCAAAAGAATTTAGTAATGTATTTTTTGGTATTTAGTTCCAGTCTGTGATTTTGGCACCAGTTATTTCTTTGGGACAAACCTTACTACAGGATGGCTAAGTCATTTGGGGATTCAATGACTAATTCTAACTTGCATTCATCTGCAAACGTAGTCAGCCAGAGCCTTTTTGTACTTAACCAGACATTGCTCCTAAGTCACCCCTGAAAAGCACTGTGTGTCCAATGGGCCTACATTGTTAACAAGTTGGTGTTATTGTGGGGGTTGGTCTATTGGTTAAGGTGTTTACCTTACAGACACAAAGTATGGGATTTGATTCTTTCCTTTGGAAGGTAAATTATGTTGGCTTAAACTGGCTTTTCTGTCAAAAAAAAATTCCTAGCTTGTTTCCTGCCTTTCTTGTAACTTATCTAGTCCAGATACAGACTTGCTGTATCCGGGACTATTTGTAAGCTCCTGAGCCCCCCAAGCCTTTCTGTGTTGGAGGGAAGCCTTCTAGCTTATCAGTGGGAGTGGTAAGCACTAGGTAGCATATCTACCACAGGAGGATAGGTTTCTGGTCCAGAAATTATAGTTTATTGGCTGTTTGGGAAGCTCTTCCATCTCTTTCAACCTTCTGATTCAAAAGCCTGAGTTTGTGCTTGTTTCCTGCCTTTCCTGTTACTAGTCTAGTCCAAGCACAGATTTGCTGTATCCAGGAATCTGTAAGCTTCTGAGCCCCCCCCCCCCAAGCCTTTCTGTGTTGGAGGGAAGCCTTCTAGCTTATCAGTGGGAGTGGTAAGCATCAGGTAGCCTGTCTACCACAGGAAGAGTGGGTTATGGCCCATAAATTGCAGTTTATTGACCGTTTAGGCAGTTTTCCATCTTTTTCAACTTGCTGGCTTAAAAGCCTGCGTTTCCGCTTGTTCTCCGCCTTTCCTGTAACTTGTGTAGTCCAGGTACAGATTTGCTGTATCCAGGACTCTTTGTAAGCTTCTGAGCCCCCCAAGCCTTTCTGTGTTGGAGGGAAGCCTTCTAGCTTGTCAGTGGGAGTGGTAAGCATTAGGTAGCCTATCTACCACAAGAGGAGTGGTTCTGGCCTAGAAATTGTAGTTTATTGGCCGTTTGGGCAGTTTTTTTTTCCATCTCTCTCAACTTTCTGGTTTTAAAGCCCATGTTTGAGCTTGATTCCCACCTTTCCCGTAACTAGTCTATTCCAGGTACAGATTTGCTGTATCCAGGACTCTTTGTAAGCTTCTGAGCCCCCCAAGCCTTTGTGTTGGAGTGCAGCCTTCTAGCTTATCAGTGGGAGTGGTAAGTACTAGGTAGCCTGTCTACCACAAGAGGAGTGGTTCTTGGCCCAGGAATTGTAGTTTATTGATCATTCGGAAAGTTGTCCATCTCTTTCAACTTTCTGGTTTAAAAGACCACATCTGTTTCCCATCTTTCCTGTAACTAACCTACTGGAAAGCACTAGAAAGCTTTAAACTTATACAAGCCTTCTAGATTAAAAGAGAGACTTTGGAGTGATTTGAGTATCAGTTTTCTGTATTTTCTTGCTGCACTGAACTGTTTTCTGCCTAAACGCTGATTTTCCAGCACTTATTGTGATTTAAAAGCTTGTTTTTTTTCACATATTGTACTTATTTGACTGCCTGCACTTTTAAAAAGTTGTTTTTTGTTTAAATAAATTGTTTAACTGTTGTAAGCTACACACTAAAGTGCAATAGCCTTTTCTGATCACTTGTAGTTGTTTAAAGCTGTTTTAAGTGTACTTTTTACTGTTTTTGCCTTCTCTTTTCAAAAAAAAAAAATTCTCGTTTCCCACCTTTCTAAGCTAGTATAGTCCAATTTTCAGGCTAGTGCTGAACTCAGGGCTGTGTTACAAGTTTCTGAGTTACCCATACCTTATTTGGATAGAGAGAAGTTTCTCTGTTCACCTGTTAAAGAGGGGAACTTTGAGCAGCCATCTGTTCCTGGAGGAGTGGTTCCAGCCCAGAATTTAGTAGTTTAAAAAACACGTTTGCACGGTTTTGTGCGCCGGGCAGCACCGGTTAGCAAGGGTTAAATTATTCCCGGCTCCACTAAGTCTCCTCTTCAGTTTTTCAATTGAAACTAGCCTAACTCTCAACCTAAGCACTCAAAAAGCATCCTGCAGTCCATCACTTGCTTAGACCTATCAGCAAGCACTAATATACCCCGACACTTGACTGCCCAGCAGGTCAAGGCCATTTATCCACCCCTTACCAACCAAGCGACTAAACAGCTCACCCCACTATTCAGGCATGACCAAAGGGCAACTTCAGGTGTACTCTCCAGTCCAGCTGGTGAACCTGGGTATCCTGAGGCAATGTTACAACTGCCTCATGTACACAGACAGCCCTCTCCTACCACAAAACACTAACATATGCGAGAGATGCAATTATATAGCTAAACTGGAGGCTAAGGTCTCTCCACCCAAGATTGGAACAGACAGTCATGAGGAGAAGGTTAACACTTGCACCACACCTCCAGCCTCACATAGACCTACTAAACCAGCACTGGCAAAAAATACACATAAATAGACAAAATCATACTCAGAGGCTCTAAATAAAAACCTGCAAAAGCATCAGAGAGCTCCAAAGCAGACACCCACAAAACCTGCACCTCCCATCACAAACCAGACAACACATAAAACACAAAATCAATGTGCCGCACAATCACAGCCCTTAAGGCAAAATAACATACCTAACACACTAGTAATATGTGACTCAATAGTCAGGCACACTGACGCCCCAACTCACTAGGCTGGACAAAGAGAAGGTTACTGTTAGCTGCCTGTCGGGAGCCAGAATCCACCACATAACACAAGCACTCTGGTCACTCCAGAACAAGTACAAATATGACTCTGTCATTGTTCATGTTGGTGTGAATGACCTGAGATGTACCTCCCCGGACTATATGAAAAGAGACATGGAAGAGCTCTCTGATCATGTAGCCCAGGCGTGTATGACCCTGACCCTGAGTAGCATCTTGCCCTCACCAAGAATGATATCTCAGTATAAAGAAAATATTATCAGTTTCAACAATTGGCTAAGCTTCTGGTGTCATTCAAAGGGGATCCAGTGTCTGTCAGCCTGGGATGACATGCTCGACAAGCCGCATTGCTTCGCAAGAGACGGCTTGCACTTGTCACCCCTTGGCTTTCGAATACTGGCCAAGGCTCTTGCTGCCCCCATAGTGCTTTTTTTAAGCAAGGCTCAAAATTCAAACCCACCTCCGTAAACAGCACAAGTAAAAAAAGGAGGGTTATGCTAATCAATGCCAGGAGTTTAAATCTCAAAATGCATGCGCTCGAAGCACTCGTAAGTATGGAGAACGTCGACATCTGTGCAGTAACTGAAACCTGGTTCAAGGCTCCAGAGAGCACTCCAGCACTTCTGGGCTATAACTTATACCACACATTTCGGCCACAGAACACGGACCGAAACACAAAAGGAGGGGGTGTATCCATATTCATCAAGGATGCCCACACCTCCAGGTTAGTGGCACAGCATGATACCTCTGAGATCATCCATGTTCAGCTAACATTGGACAAATGTGCAGTGCGAATTGTGGCCTGCTACAGATCACCCTCTGTGACCCAGGACCACCACTCCACCTTTCTGGAGACGCTGGAAAACATGAAGGTCCTACCGAACACCCTGATATTGGGCGATTTCAATTCCCTACTATTAACTGGGAAAACTACTTGAGTACAAACTCCCAGGCTCAGCGCTTCACGGAATTTATCAACTCAAATGCCCTGGATCAGCTGGTAAACTCCCCTACCAGAGGCGACAGGTGTTCCGTACCGGAGGTTAACCCGTCACTGGTTAGATCAGACCATAAACTAATCACCCTGTATGTCTAAACCCCACCACCACCCCCAACCAAGGAAACCACAGTGAAAAACTTTTCTAAAGCAAACTTCACCTTACTTAAGGCAGAGGTGGTAAGTTTCACAGACCCCACGTTAAAGAATAACACTGCCCAAGATGCAGAATCCTTCACAACTGCACTCTATGAGCATGTACAAGGATGCATGGATTGTGCCATCCCTAGCAAAACCAAGACTCACTCCCCTAAGAAAAGGAAACCAGTCTGGTGGACCCCTGCCATAAACAGGTTATACAACAAAAGGAGGAAACTAGTTCAGAAAAAAAGCAAATCCCAAGAAGGAAAGACATCCCTGATCAGCATCAGTAAGAAGCTAAGGTCCCTCATAAAATCATCCAAGGCTAACTTAGAAAGAAAAATAGCTAAGGTTTTGAAAGATAACGACAAAGCCTTCTTTAGCTATGTCAAGAATCTAAGTGGCAACTCGCAGATATGCTCTGAGCTAGTGCAAAATATACTGAACCTACTGATATTGCCAACATCCTGGCAGATAGATTCAGTGCAACCTTCACCTCCCTCTCACCTTCAAAAGGGCCCACAACAATACCGGAAAAGTGTAGTGTCCCGGAAATCACAGAAGCACAGGTAAAAACAGCCCTTTCAAAAGCCAAAAACACAACATCAGTGGGGCCAGATGGTGTCCCAGGCTGCGTCTTGCATGAACTACAGAACAAACTAACCCCCCATCTAAACATGCTGTTCAACCTCAGCCTCTACACAGGCTACGTGCCCATAGAATCGCACACAGCAACGGTTATTCCGCTCCACAAAGGAGGGGCCACAACTGACCCTGGTAACTGTCGCCCCATAAGCCTGACTAGCCTGGTCTGAAAGGCTATAGAGTGCATCATCATGGAACTAATTAACAAAAACATTGTTAAGGGCAGATCATGCCTACTAAACCTGGATGACTTCTTCAAGACAGTCACCAAGGCCATAGACGAGAGGGAAAGGTGGTTCACACAGTCTACCTTGATCTCGCCAAGGCGTTTGACACAATTCCTCACTCTAGTATTATAGAAAAACTTACCAGCCTGAACATAAACCCCTACGTCACAAGATGGGTTGCCAACTGGCTTACAGACAGAACTCACATGGTAAGAATAGCAGGCTCCAGGTCAGACTCTAAACCAGTCACAAGTGGTGTCCCGCAAGGCTCGGTTCTGGGACCCTTACTGTTTGGCATATATTTCTCAGAAGTACAGGCAAACACAGGAGGACTATGGCTAACCAAGTTCGCCGATGACTGCAAACCGGGAGCCATAATTGACTCTCCGGCTGACACGGGCATCCTTCAAAAAGGCCTTACTGAGACAGACACCTGGTGTAAAAGTCATGGCCTCAAGCTAAATGCCAAAAAATGCATAGTCATCCCGTTTGAGAAAAATAAAACATCCACAAATTATCACATAGGCGGCAGCCCCCTTAATACAGAAGAGGTAATAAGAGATCTGGAGACCCAGGTATATAGTAATCTCACCTTTGACAATCATATTGCCAAAGTAGTTAGGAAATCCATCTATGTTACCCATCTAATTACTAAGGGGTTCGCATCTAGAAATAGAGGTTATAGTGCCCCTCTACTTGTCACTCATCAGACCCATCATAGAGTACAATGCCCTATTTGGGATTTACCTCACAAGACACTTCCAACAGCTGGAAAGACCACAAAAGCACCTCACCAAGAGGATTACTGGCCTCAAACATATATCCTATGCAGCCTGACTGAAAAAAACTCTGGCTGTACTCAGTGACATATCGCTTACTCAGAGGTGATCTCTGCCTGATTTACAAAGCTATGTCCAACTCAGAATTGATGGACATGCTCCATCTAAAGAAATCCAAGTCACTGCGAGCCACGCGCTCTAGTGAGCTAAACCTCGCCACAACAATAAATAGAACATGCTGGAGGGATAGATTCCTGTCAGAGACTCCCCATACTTTGGAACAAAATTCCTAACTACATTAGGCAGACACCCTCACTAACACTCTTCAAGAGAAGCCTTGACAAGTGGAAGGGTAACAGAAAATACACCCCTGGGATCACTTCATTGGCTTTGCTTGATAGAGGCTCAGTTAATTAATCAACAGGGCATCGGAAGCCGACACACTCTGGCTAGGCTTATACATGCCCTTGGGCAGATAGCCTAGTACCTAGCTATGAACCTAAGGGCAGCTAGCCAAGTATTTTACCTATGTTATTATGAGTACCAGTGTAATCCTTATTCCTTCCCAATAGCCACTTGCAGGTCTACCAATATTGTCTTTTTCTTCTGTCGCTATTGGAGTCCTTCTAACAGTTGGTATTATTTTCTTTTGCTCATGATATTCTGCTAAATATCCATCCTGAAATCCTTTCTTTGTCAAATTCACATGCTTTCCAAATTTGTCTCTGGCAGCATTACAGAAACTCATCGCAGATCGGTCGAGGCCCGGGTTAACAACGACCGCCACCAGTACTGTTGGCCAACAGGGTGCTGGCGGAAATTGGGCTACTGTTGGCCAAAGGAGGAGAAGAGGCGGAAGGCATGCCTGAAGGCAGGTAAGGGCTAGGACTGTGATAGTGAGGGTTGGAACTTTGAATGATGGCAGTATGACTGGTATAGGGAAAGAGCTAGCTGATATGATGAACCGAAGGAGGGTTGGTATATTGTGTGTGCAAGAGACCAGATGGAAGGGGAGCAAGGCTAGGTGTATCGGAGGCGGTTTCAAATTGTTTTATCATGGTGTGGATGGGAGGAGAAATAGCGTAGGCATTATCCTGAAGGAAGAGTATGCTAAGAGTGTTTTGGAGGTGAAAAGAGTGTCAGAGTGATGTTTATGAAGCTGGAAATTGTTGGTGTAATGATGAATGTTGTTAGTGCATATGCTCCACAAGTTGGGTGCACGATGGATGAGAAAGAAAAATTTTGGAGTGAGTTGGATGAAGTGGTGATGACTGTACCCAAGGGTGAGAGACTGGTGATTGGAGCAGATTTCAATGGGCATGTTGGTGAAGGGAACAGAGGGGACAAGGAAGTGATGGGTAGGTATGGTGTTAAGCAAAGGAATGTAGAAGGTCAAATCGTAGTGGATTTTGTGAAAACGATGGACATGGCTGTGATGAATACATATTTTAACAAGTGGGAGGAGCATAGGGTGACATAGTGGAGGAAGACGCACACAGGTGGATTATATCTTATGTAGAAGGGCCAATCTGAAGGAGATTGGAGACTGTAAAGTGGTGGCAGGGGAAAGTGTAGTTAGGCAGCATAGGATGGTGGTTTGTAGGATGACTTTGGTGATCAAGAAGAGGAGGATGTGTGAGGGCAGCACCAAGGATCAAATGGTGGAAATTGAAAAAGGGTAATTGTGAGGTGATGTTCAGGGAAGAGTTAAGACAGGCACTGGGTGGCAGTGAAGAGTTACCGAATAGCTGGGTAACTACAGCAGAGCTAGTAAGAGAGATGGCGAGAAGGGTGCTTGGTGCGACATCTGGAAAGAGGAAGGAGGACAAGGAGACCTGGTGGTGGAATAAAGAAGTACAGGAGAGTATACAGAGAAAGAGGTTGGCGAAGAAGAAGTGGGATTGTCAAAGAAATGAAGAAAGTAGACAAGAGTATAAGGAGATGAGGTGCATGGCAAAGAGAGAGGTGGCGAAGGATAAGGATAAGGCGTATGAAGAGTTGTATAAAAGGTTGGACACTAAGGAGGGAGAAAAGGACCTGTACCGATTGGCTAGACAGAGGGACCGAGCTAGTAAAAATGTGCAGTAGGTAAGGGTGATAAAGGATAATGAGGGAAATGTACTCACAAGCGAGGAGAGTGTGTTGAGCAGATGGAAAGAGTACTTTGAGGGGTTGATGAATGAAAAGAATGAGAGGGAGAGAAGGTTGGATGATGTGAGGATAGTGAATCATGAAGTGCAGTGGATTAGCAAGGAGGAAGTAAGGATAGCTATGAAGAGGATGAAGAACGGAAAGGCTGTTGGTCCAGATGACATAGCTGTGGAAGCATGGAGGTGTTTAGGTGAAATGGCAGTGGAGTTTTTAACTAGATTGTTTAATGAAATCTTGGAAAGTGAGAGGATGCCTGAGGAATGGAGAAAAAGTGTTTTGGTACCAATTTTTAAGAATAAGGGTGATCTGCAGAGCTGTAGTAACTACAGAGGGATTAAACTGATCAGTCACAGCATGAAGTTATGGGAAAGAGTAGTGGAAGCTAGGTTAAGAAGGGAGGTGATGATTAGTGATCAGCAGTATGGTTTCATGCCAGGAAAGAGCACTACAGATGCGATGTTTGCTCTGGGAGTGTTGATGGGGAAGTACAGAGAAGGTCAGAAGGAGTTGCATTGTGTCTTTGTGGATTTAGAGAAAGCATATGACAGGGTGCCTAGAGAGGAGTTGTGGTATTGTATGAGGAAGTTGGGAGTGTCTTAGAAGTATGTAAGAGTGGTACAAGATATGTATGAGGGTAGTGTGACAGCGGTGAGGTCTGTGGTGGGAGTGACAGATGCATTAAGGTGGAGGTGGGATTACATCAAGGATCAGCTCTGAGCCCTTTCTTACTTGCAGTGGTGATGGACAGGTTGACAGACGAGATCAGACAGGAGTCCCCGTGGACTATGATGTTTGCAGATGACATTGTGAGAGTAGGGAACAAGTGGAGGAGACCCTGGAGAGGTGGAGATATGCTCTAGAGAGAAGAGGAATGAAGGTCAGCAGGACTAAGACAAAATATGTGTGTGTGTGTGAATGAGAGGAAGGATAGAGGAATGGTGAGGATGCAGGGAGTAGAGGTGGAGAAGGTGAATGAGTTTAAGTACTTGGGATCAACAGTTCAGAGTAATGGTGAGTGTGGAAGAGAGGTGAAGAAGAGAGTACAGGCAGGATGGAGTAGGTGGAAAAGAGTGTCAGGAGTAATTTGTGTCAGACGAGTACCAGTAAGAGTGAAAGGGAAGGTCTACAAGAGGGTAGTGAGACCAGCTATGTTATACGGGTTGGAGACAGTGGCATTGACAAAAAGGCAAAAGTCAGAACTTGACATGACAGAGTTGAAGATGTTAAGATTTGCAGTGGGTGTGACGAGGATGGACAGGATTAGGAATAAGTATATTAGAGGGTCAGCCCAGGTTGGAAGGTTTGGAGACAAAGCCAGAGAGGCAAGATTACATTGGTTTGGACATGTACTGAGGAGGGATGCAGAGTATATTGGGAAAAAGATGCTAAGGATGAAGCTGCCAGGTAACAGGAAAAGAGGAAGGCCTAAGATAAGGTTTATGGATGTGGTGAGAGAGGATATGCAGGTGGTTGGTGTGACAGAGCAAGATGCAGAGGACAGGAGGGAATGGAAACAGTTGATCTGCTGTGGTGACCCCTAATGGGAGCAGCAGAAAGAAGAAGCATTACTATCTGTGCTCTGCATTTATTAATATAATTTAATATTCTTTCCTTTATCTATACCCGTAAGGCCATTCACATTCCAAGGTAGTGTGAATACAGTAGCCATTATGATAAAAAGCTGTTGTTCTCACCTGCCTGTTATACATGACATATTTTAATGTCTTTTTACAACCTTTGTCTTGCATGCATACACTAATATTTGGCAGGCTGATCTTTCATGCAGTTGTTTCGCCTCATCTCCATTTGAATCTGTACCATATTTTTCAAGACTTTTTGCTTGAATGAAAACCATCAAACAAAAAACTAAATACATTTTCAGAACACCCCCATCCCATATTAACTTAGAAAAAACACACAAAACTATGTACATTTTCAAAGACTAAATTTAACCCTCCAGATAAGAACAAATGCCCAAAATTGACAGCTTCACCCACAAGCATTACCTAATCTGAAATTATGAATACCCATGCTAAAGTTCATTTACAGCCTGTGTTCCCACTTACAGTGATTACTGTCTCTTCTTTTTTATCTCTGTTCTCCCCCAGGTATGTAAAACAGCTTGCATGCTTTCAGAAAACATTAAATTTTAGCTCTAAAAAAAAGTGCTGTACTGGCACTTTCCCACCTGTCTTTTAAAAAGAGAGGAATTTAAGGAATGTGTAGTGGAAATTATTTGGGTGTTATTAGAGAAGATATAAATTTCTTCTGAAAATACAGCTAGGAAGTCCGATAAAATTAAAGTGTAATTTAAAAATAGGATGGAAATGAAAGAAGGAGAGAAATGGTAAGAACAATAATTATTTAGAGGTATTGACAAAGGTTAAAGTATTGCAGAATTGGGAGAATCTCACAGAACAAAAAGACAAGCAGTTGCAGAATGCTAAACAAAAAATAAGGGACTACCTCAATAATATGCATTAGTTTAGAAAGATTGCTGTTAAGCAATCTTTTTTTGATAACTCCAGAGCACAGAAACTTTAAGCACAGCAACTCAGGCAACAGAAAGTAGAAAGGTTTGTTGCAAGCTTAGGGAGCCTATAACAAGGAAGATAACGAGATCCTGTAGAGGTACTAGAAATATTTTGGAAATTTTATGAAAGCCTGTATAAAGCAGTAAAATATGGAAAATAAGAAAAGGTACAAATGGAAATATTTATGGAAGAATTAAATATACCAAGGTTAGAGGTAGATGAGGCTCAGTTACTAACAGAATAGGAGTAGATGAGGTAAAAATGGTGATGTATAACCAATCCACAGGGGAGTCCCCAGGAATAGATGGTATTCCTGTGGACGTTTGGAGGCTAGGGGAGAAAAACTGATAAAGATCTGGAAGGTTTTGTTTAACAGTATTTTAAGGGGAGGAGAAGCACCAACATTCTGGAAGAAAGTGGTAGTGGCTGTAATACCTCAAGAGGGTAAAGCCCTGTCAGATCCAGCTTCATACAGGCCCATTTCAATCCTAAACCACAATTATAAAGTGTCTATAATGGCTAAAAGAGTGGCAGAAGTGATGCCAAAATTGGTAGATATGTATCAGTGTGGTTTTGTGGAAGGGCATGCAAACATTTGACAACATTAACAGAATACTGATGATTCAGGGGGAAACAGAATGTAAGAAAATACCACTGTTTTGGTGGGTCTTGATGCAGAGAAAGCATTTGACAGAGTAAGCCAGGAGTTTATGAGCAGGGCAATGGAAGCATTTGCATTCCTTGATAAAATTTTATGGTTGATTAGGAGGATATGTGAGGGATCGGAGGTGAAAATTAAAGTAAGTAGGGTCTTCTCTGATGATTGCTGTTTGAGCAGAGGAACCAGGCAAGGGTATCCTCTTTCCCCTTTGTTATTTGCATTATAATTAGAACTACAGGCGAAGAAAATAAGGAACCCAGAAATTCAAGGATACAGTTGGTATGGTAATCGAGAAAAGGTGGCTCTGTTTGCAAAAGATTGTTTTATACCTGATAAAACCAGAAAAGGACATTTCACTGTTGTGGAACATTTTGTGTCTGCTTCATATCTTTTCTGGATGCAAAATTAATGAAGCTAAAACAAAGACAATAGCTGCAAGTTATACACAGCAGTAGCCATATTTATGGGCACACGATAAAATGAAGTACTTAGAAGTATGGTTTAAAAGAGATTCTCTTGTGGCAGCTGAAGATAAGTGGGAAGAGACCAAAAAGGTAATACAAAAACTGAGAAATTGTAAGCTCTTTTATGGATAAGGATAGTAAGATACAAGCAGTCAAAATGTTTTTAGTGCCTTTAGCTTTATACACAGGTCAGGCATATTTTTATCAACCAGAGGAGAAGTTGTGGATAGCAGTTAATAAAGAGGTGAAGGATTTTATCTGGGAGAGGAAGAAGGCAAGAGTCAAGTGGGATAATCTGATTTTTCTAATAGAACAAGGCAGTTTGGGATTACTCAATTTGAAGGGATATTTCAGAACTACACAGTTAAGGCACCTGTACATAACACAAGCAAAAACCTATAATTCAAAATTGAAAGGGATGGTGATGAAACATGGGGGAAGCTCAAGAAGCAAGGAAAGACTGGGATTTTGGATGCAGATCCTTAAACAGAATAACAGTAACAATACAGAATATTATATTCATGTTATAAAATAACAAAATATTCTAAGAACTAAGCCAACATGGGAATGGAGAAAGGAGATTCTACCATTAGGGATGACTGTGATTAGGGATACAGACAAAAGTTAAAAGTGGGCTGGAATGTATTGGACAAAACTGGCAAAAGAACCAAGGTATTGGGAGCAAATAATTAGAGAGGGACAGGTAATAGAATGGGAAGAGGCCAAGTATTTATTGGGACTGCATGCTAGAGATTGCCTTCCCTATCAGTGATTGATATCAGAACATATGCAGAGAGAAAAAAATATAGTGATCCTAAGTGAAAGACCAGCACTGGTAGAGCTTTCAGTAGAATCTGGAACAGAAGTTGCTGTTAAAAAAATGACTAATTAGTACAGCATATAAAATATTGGATGATAACTATAAGAATCAATCAGAGGAGGTTATAAAGGACTGGGTAGAGAGTTTGAATAAGCAATTCAAAAAGAAACAATGGGGGGTATATATGTATGTCTCCCAAATGTACAACAAAGTCTAGAAGATTTAGGATCTTTCCTTGGAAGTGTTTACATAGGTATTTGTATAACCTTTGTAGACTCCCAAAGAATTTTTTCCGCAGGTAGACAGCAAATGTTGGAGGTGTGATGGGGAAGAAAGAAGTAACTGGGAACATATTTTCTAGGAGTGTAGTGAGTTGGCAGACTTTAATGTTTCCCTACAGACTACTCTGTCAGTGATACTGGGTGAACAAATTGGTGTAATTAAGGAAATGATTTTTTAGCTGCAATACAAAATCAGAATTGGCTAGACATAGTAAGGCCTTGCTGAATCAAAGTGTGGTGGCTACCAAAAAAGCAATTACTAGAAAGTGGAAATCCGAGTCTAAACCAACTGTACTAGTAGCAGTGAATATAGTAACAGAGATAAAACAATTGGAATTGGGATCTTTAGAAAAGGGTAGGAGCAAATTACATAGAAAAAAATGATAATTGTGGGAACGGTATATGTAGAGGAGGGAATGTGTTTTAAAAGATGGCAGGATCTGGATGAGCTATGTAATGTTTGACTAACAGTGACTGGATAGATTATCAGTAATGTATAATGTTTGCAAATAAAATGTCAGTATAGTTTGTGATGTATAATGTTTGCAACTATAATTATGTAATACGGTTTGTTTTCATTTATATTTTTTTATTTTAACATTTGTTTAACTTGGAATGAAGCCAATTGTCAGTGGAGGCCCGGGGACAAACACTTCAGATGCATGTCTTTGTAATGTGGGAGGAAATCGGGGTACCCAGAGAAAACCCACATGAACACAGGGAGGACATGCAGATTCCACACAAAAGGCACTCCAGCCGAGAATCGAACCAGAGAACCTCTTGCTGTGTGGCGACAACACTACCGCTGCACCACTGCTCTTACATTATAAATGTATGATTACCTATGTTATATGTGAAGATTTAATAAAGATGTTTCTTGTTTAAAAAATGAGGTAAAAGTGCTCTGGTCCCCTTTAAATAAAACTAAATTGTACACTGTTTTATTGAATGTCCTAAAGTATTAAGGCTGATGGGAAATATGCTATCTCTTATTTATGTCCCATAATTTCATACTTTGTCAGTAAACTGTTTGCCAGTTTACCTTTAAACTGTACAGCAAAGATTGCTAAGAACTCTCAAGATTAATTGCTTGCACATACAGACCGCTCATCTCCTCGTAAAAGTAGCAATGAAAAAATGGTTATCAACTTTTCAGATGTGCAAAGAATTATTTATAAATTTCACTTACATCTGCAGAAGTTTACTGGCCAAGGTCCTTCAGCTTGTCTGCTGCTAAGAGCATTTGCTAATGAAAAAAAGAGCTAATTTCTTGGCAGATGCCTTTTATCATTGTCTTATTTTTCAAGACTATTTGTTTACAAGGAAAAAAATGTTTGTAGCTTAAGCCAAAAATATTAAACATCCACCCTTGTAAAAACAGAAAGAATTATTATGTTAATTCTGTAAATAATGTAATCATTACACTTTTACACCCAACCTACCATCTTAGCAGCCAAAGATCACCGCATTATATTAACATAAACTTGCTTCTGTCCACCCTTTCTTTATAGCATAAAGCCTATATTTCTTCCAAATCAGAAAATATATTTGTTTAATGTAATATTTTAACATATACAACAGTCACTAAAAAGATTCGCTCCCTACATTTAGAATACCCATGACTGCACATGGTACAGTACTGTTTACAATATAGCATGCAGTTTTGCCACTTTTTCTTGAAAAGCCATATTTCTCAAATGTGGCAGATGTTTTATAGTCCCCATTTATTCACTAATTTCAATGTTGCTGGACTTTATTCTGATCATCTCCATCTCCCAATACCAGACTCTGGTTCAAATCCAAAGTACATTTGATTCTTCTAGTCAACTCCTGAGCTTTTTCCTTTGGAACAATGGAACAGGTTCACTGGCATAGTCTGTCTATGAGCATTATTCTCAGAAGAATGAGAAGCAGAGTCCCCTTCTGCTTGCTGCCTCACTTTTTGTTGGATAATCTTTATTTCCTCCTTAGCATGTTCTGCATCCAAAAATATTTTTGATCCTCCAGGAAAAATATTCCAAAGACAGCTCAATATAGCCTCTTGAATCTCACACCTACCTCTCGACAGTCCCTGATTGCTGGACTAAATTTGCTCCTTTTCTCTTCCTGGTTTACAGTGAATAACCATTTTCTACAAACATTCTGCTGTCTTCAAATTTTAATACTTTTCCTTTCTTCCTCAGTTTTCTCAAAATCAGCTCTTTCTGCTGGTATGATTGCATCTTTACTAATGTAGGTCTTGGCTGCATTCTCATTGTTAATTTTGGAGGATGCACTCATTGTTCCCTTTCGACAAATCATGCTGTGGAACACCAGTTCAGTTGCTTATTTGTGCTTTCATAAAATTAATGTAGTCTGTTACTTCCAGTCTCTCTGATAACAGCAGACAATCAAGGTTTTCTCTTCTGTCACTGTCTTCTAATTCTGCTATTGTTTGAAACTGCTGTTCTTTCGAAGTCTCATACTCAGAAAGCCTTTTTTTCATTTCACCCGATGATTTTTAGTATCATAGTAGCCAATCGATCCAAGAGGTCTTTTTAAACCTAGTCACCCTTCCCAATAAAATATGCTGGATATTGGTTCCCAAAGTTTTAGTGGGAGTATATATACTTGGGCATGGTTGGCTGAGTATTTACATACTTCCTTTCTCTAATCGACACACAGGTGCCAGATCAGGGATGTATTTACAGTTCCCCATCCACTGATCCCAGTTTCAGTTGAATACATGCAAGGATGAACTCTGATTCACATAGATGTTACATAGATGTGGGGGGGGGGGGGGTCTTTGAGACACATATTTGTCCATCCAGCATGTCTTGTTTATGTTGCAGGCAAGGTTTAGGTCCCTGGATCAGGTGCTCCAGATGCTGTTTGTTTTAAGAATGTGCAACAGGTCTATTAGGTTTGAATCGGATGATACTTTGTATGGTAAGCATAGGTCACCTCTAGGAAACCAAATAGAAGGACAAGACTTTGAGACAATCCACATAGAAGTTGTTTTCTACACCATGTGTTTTTTTTTTTGTAAGGAATCTCTATGGAGATCTCCTTTGTTGCAATTGCATGACTAGATACATACTGAGGAGGGCATTCTTCTCAGTTATTGGTCTTATGAGAGCAGAGTACAACGGAATGATGATATGTTTGGGTCTAGATCCCATAACCTTGGTTATAAATTATCAACATAAAATTATTTCCTCATTACAGTAGACAAATGATAGTCAAATGTCAAATCACTGTGTACATGCATTCCCAAGTCCCTGACAACATAATCTACTCTTAGGGGTGTGTTGTCAATGTAGAAATTTGCCTGGGTGTTTGTCTTTCCAAAAGTTACTATAAAGCACTTTTTTGCGGTGGTGGTGCTGCGGTAGCGTTGTCGCCTCACAGTAAGACGTTGCCCTGTTCGATTCTCAGCTAAAGCGTCTTCTGGGTGGAGACATGCATGAATGGGCGTACCTTCGTTGAAGGTTTTGCATCAGGCCTGGCAAGTCAGTACGTAAAAATCTACTGCCAATCATTAGCAGACCGGAGTTCCGCTGTGGCGATGCCTAACCGGGAAAAGCCAAAAGATACAACAACAACAACTATAAAGCACTTTTTGGCGTTGATTTTTTTTGACATTTTTATCATTTCATCTGTTTGGCTAGTTAAAGCATCTTCTTTTTTTTCCGGACTTTTGTTATTTAATTTGGTGCATTCCTTCTATGTTTTATTTATTTTAATCAACTCTGAGTAAATTTGATTTATTTTTACTTTAAATTACTGAAGGCTATCTCTTATACCAGAGCTGAAGCTTCAACTGCTTTTTGCAGATTGGATTGTTCTTGGGCAGTGTTTTCTTCTCACATTTTCTTGCTGATTTTCTTTCAGGTTCTCCAAGTTTCTTCTTTGCTGGCTTCCAGACAGAGTACATATTAGCCAGTATATGAATTTTGCTCAGACTAATAATTTCACTTGCTTTCTCTCTTTTTTTCTCATTTTTTTGTTTTCACATTGGGAGAACTAAAATTAAGCTGTTGATCAATGTGTAGCCAAGTTGGAAAACCTAGCATGTGTATCTTTTGAGCCAGCAAAACAGGTTCTTGCTTCAGCTAAGTCTTTATCTGACAGTGTGAGTGATTTAACTTTGCTACAGTTTACACACCTGTTCTCAGAATGTACATTAAAAGTTATGTGGAAAGCTAAGAGACATAGTACAAAAAAGTCTTATTTAAACAGTTAGTAAAGATTCTTCCTCTGGAGTATATTGCTGAATCTTGACCCCAGCTTGGCAGTACTGCCATTGATTCTGCAATACTTGTGTAAACTTTTTGCAGCAAGGCTAGATTGTGCCTTAGTGAAAACCCATCTGTCTATTATCTCAGCCTAACTGCCCATGAAGCTTTTGTTTGACCTTGTTGCAGCCAGTAAAACCATTTCTCAAGAAGGGTTCTCCATCTAAGGCAAACCCCCTCCCCCCAAGAGAGCAGTGGCTACACCATGGGGCTTATATTTTACGATGGAGAAATTAACATGAAGGTCTGTCTTAATTAGTCACTGCCCATCTTAAGCTTCTAGCATGAAGACAGCTCTTTGGTGGTGGTGGTTGTCTCTGCTAGAACAAATCTCTGAACTTCACATCCTTGTGTGTAATGATTCCTTTTTAGCAGTTGCTCACTTACAAATCCATCCTTCATGACATAGAGTGCTACAGAGCTAACCTTGAAGCAGTTATTACACCTGCCAGTTTTTTCACTAATGTGTAGAATAAGGATTTTGAGTTCTGTGGATGCTCACAAACAGTCGAGGTATCTTAATAAAACCAATGATATGAGGAAAACTGATCAACTCTTTCTTTTGCAGCTTATAAGAAAAGAAATCCAGTCTCCAAACAGACGGTGGATGGCTCACTATATTCTGTTACTCTGCCAAGTCAGGGAACATTCTCCTAGAGCCACTGCTGCTACTACTGCTTTCATTAAGAGGAGTAAGCACCCAGGCTATTCCTATGGTAACCAGGAATACCCTGGGCGCTATTCCTGTGGTAACCAGTTTATCTCTGCATTCTGAGTACTACATACTAGACATGTTATTCAGAGGCAGGGAAGACTTCACCACTAGATGTTTTGTTGATCTGCCCCAGATCAATAGCCAACATCCCAACACAACTCTTAGTTTTGGGAATTTTCTCAAAGGTTACGACGAGAACAGGAACCTGAAAAGGAATACTTTTTAACACAGCTATTCATTTCAATACACGGGCTATCAAAGATTCTGGATGCCGACACACTATTTATTAGAATAGTATCATGATACAGAATATCTCTAAGTAGAGAGATTCAACCATACGCATGGCTACAAGCCTTTTTATATCATTTAAATAGAAAAAAAACGCAAACTGGTTCATACAAGGTTAATAGCTTTCCCAACTGTATAAAACATATATGCACATATGTGTGTGAGAGGATAGCTTAAAACATTTCTCATGTTGTTATCTTGACTTTCAGCAAACTTATCTCAGCTACTTTCCATGCAAGTACAAGGTACATAACTTTCTTTCATGGTTACATGAGTAAAAGAAGCATTTACCATTTCTGTACTAAGCTCTAATGAACTTTATTAAAAGTAAATCTACTTTTTCAGATGGAAAAATAGTATGAAACTGTTGCAGTAGTTTTAAACTAAAAGTGCATTGAAATAAGCATTAAAGTAAGGTATCCATTACAGTTCCCCCTCTACATAAATGCTATAAAGCATCACAGTCCCAGATTATTTTGAATCATATCATTGTCAAATATGTAAGCTCTGGGATATTTTTGTTCAGGTATGACAACCATTGCATATGCACCTTTTCTCATAAAACAATATGCCAAAAGATTTTTAATAACTGAATACACAAGAGCTATGAAACGTATGATTGTAACAAAGGTAGTTATATGTTGCATTTTGCTGGTACCAGCATTTCCAAATATATTACCCAACCACCTAAACAAGGTCCAACCAGACTCAGGTTTAGTCATATTAGTTGCCAGTTGTTCCATAAAGTCAGCCACCTTTTCTTGTTCATCAAGAAAGTCTGAAAGAAAAGTGCAGCACCATTTTCCAAGCAGATGGCCAACTCACCCTTCGAGGCCTGTACATAATCAAGAGATATTTGGTTTTGTAAGGCGGTGGCTCAAACTTCAGTCAGTTTTCTATTTGCCATGCAAATGTGTTCCAGTATCTTATTAGCCATTTCAACTAATAGAAAGGACAACCGATTCACTTCACTTTATTCACAATATGCCATACTGCAGGGAAAAGAAAGCTACTGCTTGCTCAGCAGGGTGTATGAACCTCTTATTTCATAAACTTCCAGCAGGTTTAAAGAAAGAATGAAAAGTAGCTGGCATCATCTGTCCCTCATAACAACAACCAGACCAGTTTCTGGATAACCAGGAGTAGGCATGGTCTTTACAGATATAATTATGATTTGTCCAATATTCCCATGCCTTTTCCGCAGTCATACCTCTTCATTCCAAGCTCTACCTTTAAAGTCTCATCACTAGTGTTATTGTAGTTGCTGTAACCTACTTGCACAGTTCCTCCTCTGGCATAATAAGTATCACCTTGTGTTGATGCAGCGAGTTGGTAATATATTTTCTTAGTCCAGACCATAACATTATGCCAAGTCTGAGTTTCTGTAGCAATTTGCATTTCTAAATTACTCTGACGCACAGGGACAGGTAACATTAGAATACCCACCTTGACATCATGGGGAACAAATCCACACACCTAGCAGTTGGAAACATTTAGGTCAGTGGCATATTGGTGCAGCATTTGAAGAAACAAGATTTCTCTGAAATCAGTTGGGAGCAGTAGAAGGAGGAGACTCCATGGTCTCACCAGAAGGAGGTGTGATCCATTTCCTGTCGACTTGGGAGAATTCAAGCATGGTTTCTTGCATTGCAAAGTATGGACCGAATTCAGTATTCTGGCACACTTTACTGTAGTATGGGTAGTTAGGAGGATGAGATGAAGTCCCTTCCACAGTGTCTCCAGTGAAGATTTCCATTGGAATACCTTTACATAGACCTAATCACTTGGCTGTAAATCATGGCAGGAACTATTGCTATAAATGGAAGAGCTTGCCTGGTACATTTCTAGAAGGTTTGTAAGACAGAAACAAGTTTTGAGCAATAGTTCAGCAAAGCATCATCGATAAATACCAGTTCAGCAAAGCATCATCAATAAATACCAGTTCACAGCTTCTTACTGGTGGGGAAATTGGCATTCTCCTTAGACTGCCCATAAGAATTTCATGCAGGCCTAGTTTACAAGTGGTGTTTACAGTTCCTCACATACTCATCAAAGCCTGTGTCCATTTCAGTCCTGTATCACTACAAATTTTGGTAATTCTTATTTTAAGAGTCTGGTTAGACATTTCACCAAGACCAGTTGACTGTGGATGGTGGGTACAATGTAACTGTAAAGAAATGTTAAACACAGAACATAATTTCTTAACAATTTCAGCATTAAAATGGGTACCTCTATCTGAATTAATGCTGTGAGGTTCCCCAAATTTAGGAATACATTTGTTTAGCAATTTCTTTATTACTGTTTTAGCATCATACTTAGCACATGGTTAAGCCTTCATCCATGCAGAAAAAACACAGAGAATAACCACAATATATGAGAATGTAGTACACCTCTTCATCTGTATAACGTCTAATAGAATATTTACAAAGGGCCCTCAAGGTGGGGGCAAAGCTGAAGGTGTATTTTTTTACAGGAGGCGCAATATTGTGCGACAAACAGATCTCAGTTATTTATATAATGGCTAACTACAGGCTAAGAAAGAGGAGCAAATGAATCCTGCTGATTCGGTAAGTGATATGCCCTTGCCAACCAGAGTAGTACAGCTAAGGGTGCTACTATCCTACCATGAGGATGTCTCCATGGTAAAGCTTTTTACAACCTGCATTGATCCACCTCTTCTTCTCAGCCTCTGAAGCGTCATTCTGCAAAGCAATTAAATCATTAAAATTACAATTATTGTCAAATTTTGCTTGGGTTTTCTGTACAATGAAAACAACATTTTTAGTGACATGCAAACCAGCAGCTTGCTTGAATGCATAATCTGGTTGCTGGTTACCTCTTACAGTGACAATATCTCCGTTTATGTTGGCTTTCACTTTAACTATAGCTAAAACCTTTGGTAACAACATAGCATCTAATAAGTCCTTTACAAACTTTCCATTTCTTTTTTTTTTTTTTTTTTTTTTTTTTTTTAATCTCAGTACCTGCTAATGTTAAAATCCTCTCTGTCTCTACAATTCCCAAATGTCATGGGCTGCACCAAACCCATAACAGCTGTCAGTATGAATGTTCACAATTTTATCTTTAGCTATTTTGCAGGCTTTATTTAGTGCAATCAGTTTAGCAACTTGTGCAGAAGTTAACCCCCTTTAGTCTTTCCAGACAAAGTATTGTATTTTCAGTACGTATAGCTAAGCCTGCTGCAAGATTTACATTTCGGTTTCTTCCACATGATCCATCCAAAAAAAATTCCATTTCTACATTGTCCATTGGAGTGCCTGTCAAATCAAGTCTAGGAGAAAGCACATGGTTGGTCACAGCTATACATTCATGTGGTTCACTGCCTCCTGTAATGGGCAGGAGGGATGCTGGATTCAATAGCTGTCGTTGCTCAATGGTGATTGAAGGGGGTTGAAATGAGCAGTAACTCATATTTCATCAACCTAGCAGCGAAGTGTTGCATTTTAGATTTTAGCAACAGTTCAGATACCGCATGGGGAATTGCAGCTGTGAGTCTGTGTCCTAGTACCAGTGCTGCAGATTGTTCTACTATCAGTGCAGCGGCTGCTATTGCCTGTAGGCAGCCCGGTAATCCTGTAGCCACAGGATCTAATAATGAATTGCAATATGCAATAGGTCTAAATACATCACTGTGTTTTTGAACTAGTACCTCTGCTGCATACCCTCCCCCCATGACAGAGCAAAGTGAAAGCTTTCTTAATAATCTGGGAGTCCTAAAACTGAGGCTGTAGCAAGGGCTTGTTTTAAGAAAGTAAAACCACTTTCTTCGTTTTCTTTCCAGGGCAATGGCTTTGGTGAGTCTTGCTTGAACATATCAGTCAAAGGTCTAGCAATTTCTGTGTAATTTGGCACCTATTGCCTACAGCATCCAGCCAAACCTAGAAAAGCCTGTAGCTACTTCTGAGTAACAGAATGGGGTGGCTTTGTGATAGCTTTAACACATGAAGGCAGGAGATGCCTCTCACCATGCTAGATTTTGTCCTAAACACTTTACTTTAGGTGACCATAACTGAAGATGTTCTTTGTGTTTCACTGTTGCAGTCATTACATTTGGATAATCTGCTGGCAGGTTGCCCTCAGTCGGCCTGATTAACAAAGTCTTGGGTCCTGTGTAAGTTGCTGTCCCTTCTTCCAAGACGTCAGGTCGTCAGGGGTATAAAACATGCAGCCGACGCCATTACATCAGTCTTTCTTGCCGTGCGGTGCCCGAAGCAGTTCGCAAGTGCCTGTTGGCTGACTCCTGAAATTTTCATTTTCGAGTTTCAGAACTGAAGTCTTCAACTTAAAGCTAAGTACCCCGTTGGGGAAACTTTTTCTTGCTCCTTACCGATGTCAGTAAAAGTTAATAATTGCATTACTTGTGGAAAGCAAATACCTCATAAAGATTTTCATTTGTACTGTATTCCTTGCCTAAGCCCTGACCAAGACATACCTTGTTGTCAGTTTTGTGCTTTATTTAATCAGTGCACTGTCTGTCGTCTGTACATTTTTGCCTCTAAATATTTTGGTTCTCGGTTTAATTATCCAGAAATGATGTCGGTTAGCCATCCGACTGCTGGGATTCCGAAAAAACGTAAAGACAGAGACAGGCCGTTGAGGTCCAAAACTGCCGACGATGCTTCTCCTAAGCCAGTCGCCAGTTCGCCGGTACTCAGTCAGGCGCTTTCGCAGCCCCTGATACCCACTACTTCTGACTCGCAGGCATCTACTGAGACCTATTCGGAGTCTGGTATGCCACGAGATGCTTCACCTATGGAACCCGTGAATGTCTCTACCTTGGATGGGTCCAGAGCCGCTGTGCAGGCACCGGCTTCTGAGTGTGTATTCAGGCCTACAGACTTGCATATTAAACCGACTCCACCTTCAATACTAAGGCCTAAATCTCGATCTATGTCTAAAAAACTGACGCCCAGGCCACATGTTCAGACCCTGTGCCTAAAAACAAATGATCAAAATGGCTGAAGATCTAATTACTCTAATCAGGGGTAGTCAACCCCCCCTTCTAAGAGGCCTAGGGCTGAGCTTGACTATGAGTCTTCTGATCAGGACTCTGTTTCTTCTGACTCTTCTAATGACCTGGATTTGTCTGTACCTACTTATGAGGATTCTGATGCAAAGGATTCCATTCCCTCTGCTCCCCCCCCGAGGAATTTTCTTTTGGGGAAACTTTACATACCTTAAGGGAGCATTTTCACTGGGAAAGTCAGGAATTTTCTGATTCAAAAAAGAGGCTTAGGGATTTCCTCCTTCCACCTCAGCATAGGCCTTTGGCTATACCTCCTGTACTAGACATTGTTGATGATGTGTTTTCAGAATCCAGTATGGCCCCTGATTCCCTTCCTCTAGCTCCTAGTAAACCTGATAAGATACTACAGGGTTCCTGAGTCCCACAAGTTCCTTTTCAAAAATCCTGTTGCAGATCCAGAAACCATTTCTCAGGGGCCCAAGGGCATTAAGGCTTCTACTGCTAAAAATCCTACCCCTTCTGATAGAGACTGCAGGGCACTGGATAGATTGGGTAAAAGATTTATACTTCTGCAACCTTGGCAATCAGGGCTTTAAACTGCCAATTTCATATGTTAAAATATCAACAGCATATTATTGGACTGCTTAAACAGAAAATGGTGTTGATTTCTGACTGTGTGGAAAATAAAGATTTACAGGATTTATTGCATTCTGCTGAACAAGTTGGAAAACATACTTTGCAATGTGGTTTTGATTCTTTATAGGCCTCTTGCAGGACTGCTGTTACTGGGTCTGCGCTTAGAAGGCATGCTTGGCTTAAGGAGCAATCTCTGTCTGATCATGTTAAAGCAAAATTGTTGGATGTTCCTTTAAATCAGGACTGCCTGTTTGGCAATAAGGTTGAAGAAGTTCTAAAAAAGATGGAAGATGAAGCTAAATGTATGCAAACTGTAAAAGATTTCTTACAAGTGCAGCCTCTAAGATTTAGTAGGCACTGACCTACTAAGAATTGGTTCTTTCTAGCTCCTTCCAGATCCACTCAAGCCAAACCCAGACACACCAAAAGCACCAGATTTCAGTCCCAGGGGACTCTCAGAACTAAGCAATGGGGGGGGGGGGGGGGCTGCACTTCCAAATCTGGAAATAACAAGACACCCCCCTATGGTAAACAGTCTCAATGACTTTCCTTTAAAGTTACCAAGCACTTACCTTTTAGCCGCCCATTTGGGGGGAAAGATTGCTCTTCATGCAAAAAACTGGGAACTCATAACTCAGGACAAATGGGTTTTAAATATAGTGTCCCAGGGATACAGATTTCATTTCCACATGTTGCCAACACCAAACGGGTGGCCAGTCCTGCCCCCAAATCAGTGGGCAGAGGCTCAAAAACAAGTACTTTCCCTCTTAAACATGGGGGCTATTCAACCGGTACCAGAAGGGGAAAAGGGACAAGGTTTCTGTTCCAGGCTTTTCCTGGTACCTAGAAAAGGCAAATCATGGCATCCAATTCTGGACCTGTCTTCTCTAAACACCTTTCTGGACATTTCAAAATTCAAGATGCTGACTTCACCAGTTACTTCCTATGCTCGGCAAAGATGCCTGGTTGGCAACTCTAGATTTAAAAGAAGCATACCTGCACATCCCAGTCAGGGAATCTTGCAGAAGATACCTATGCTTCAAAGCAGGCTACTTGCATTATCAGTTCTCTGCACTGCCCTTTGGCTTGTCTACTGTGCCCATGGTATTCACAAAGTGCCTGGCTCCAGTAATTGCATTTTACAGGTAAAGAAATATTCAAATATATTCATATCTGGACGATTGTCTAATTCAGGCAGAAAACCAGGGCATACTTGTAAGTCATCTGGCGTTTGTAAAAAAGGTTCTAACTTGTCTGGGGTACACCATAAATGAAAAGAAATCACAGCTGGTACCCTCTCAACAGATTACATTCCTGGGTGCAAGCTTGAATACAATTGCCCAGATGGATTTCCTCACGCCAGAGAAGCAAATTCATTTGGTAACTTACTTCAAACAAGTGGCCACAAAAACCCTGCTATCTGCAAAACAAATACTGCAAGACTTGGGGTTCATGGCCTCCTGCAGTCTTCTAATTCCGTATGCAAGACTGCATATGAGGAAACTACAGTGGTACTTAAAAAGTCTATGGAGTCAACATTGTCACAGCCTGGAAACAATTATTCATATCATACCTTGCCTACGCCTGGAGTTCCTATGGTGGGCAGAGGCCTGCCACCAAAACAAGGGACTGCCATTCACACTACCCCCTGCCGCCCAAACCCAAACTACAGATGCATCAGACAGGGAAGTACATTCAGGGCAAATAGAACCTAAATCAAATGCACCTACATATCAATCAAAAAGAAATGTTAACTGTACAGAATGCTCTGACAGCCTTCAAGGACTACATTCTTCCAGGACAACTAATGGTAAAGACGGACAACACCACGGTTATGTGGTACATAAACAAGCAGGGGGGTACACATTCCTACCCCCTCTGCGCAGACTAGCCATGGCATTGTGGAACACTGCCTTGAGCTACCAAGTGCACCTACAAGCTCAACTCCTGCCAGGAAAATTGAATATAGTGGCAGATGGACTAAGCAGAAATCTCATGGACCCACACGAGTGGAAACTGGAACCACTTATTTTCAATATGTTGACAAGCAAATGGGGGAGCCCAGCCATAGATCTGTTTGCCTCCCCCAAGAACTACCAGTTGGACAAGTTTTGCACAAGGACTCCCCACAAAAAAGCCTGGAAAGTGGATGCTCTGTCCTTCAGCTGGGAAAACCCATCAGTCTACGCCTTTCCCTCTCTGCCTCTGCTTTCCAGAGTTCTGCTAAAAGTCAAACAGGACAAACCAAGAATGATTTTGATTGCTCCAGACTGGCCATGCCAATGCTGGTACCCACTCCTGTGCAGTGTGTCACAAATATCTCCATGGCACCTGCCTCAGACACCTTCCTTGCTGTCTCAGCAGGAGAACCAAATTCTGCACCCTCAGCTTCCAACATTGAACCTTGCAGCCTGGCTAATCACTTAAATTCATCTTTAGCATCCCTCAGCAAGCCTATGATGGATGTCATCTTGGAGGCGAGAAGACCCAGTACTAGAAAATTTTATTCTGACAAATGGAAAAGATTCTGTGCCTGGTACCAATCTTTAGGGATGAGCACAGCAGCGTCCAATTTACCTCAGATTTTGCAATACTTAACTGAGATGCTTCACAAGGGCCTGTCTTTTTACTCTATTAAAATCCACACCTCAGCTATTTCAATTCACTGTAACACAGAACCACCCCTCTTTTCTCATCCCCTGCTCAAGCAGTATCTCAGAGGGGCAAAGAACTTGAGACCACCCAGGAGAGCTCCTACCCCTGCCTGGGACCTTAACTTTGTTTTGGAGAAGCTCACTCTACGTCCTTTCGAGCCAGCTGCTACTGCAGACTTAAAATTTCTTTCTTGGAAAACAGCCTTCCTTTTAGCAATCACTTCAGCTAGAAGGATATCTGAATTACAGGCCCTTATGGCAGTGGAGCCTTTCATCATCTTTCATGCTGACAGGGTATCTCTAAGGACCAATCCATCCTTCATGCCTAAGGTGGTTTCCAGTGTGGCTCTTAATCAGTCCATTCATTTGCCAACCTTCTTTCCCATCCCACAGAACAAAGAGGAATGGATTCTGCATTCCTTGGACGTGCACAGACAACTTAGATTCTATTTGGACAGAACTAAATTTCAAAGAAAATCTGAACAATTGCTAGTAGCGTTTGCTGCTGGGGCAGAGGGGAAGGCTATTTCAAAACAAACCATTTCTAAATGGATAAGCCATTGCATTCATTTCTGCTATAAGCACCATGGAAAACCTATCCCCCAGGGGATCAGATCTCACTCTACCAGGGCTGCATCTACTTCTGCAGCCTTTCTCAGAGGTGTTCCTACCAGGGATATTCTAGAAGTTGCTACCTGGAGTTCTGTACATACTTTCACCAAGCATTATCATTTACCAATTTTCTCTAAATCCAGAGCTGGCTTTGCCACTGCTGTCTTGCAAGGCCTTATAGCTGGTCCTAATGCTGTATAAATTCCTCCTCCCAACCATAGCTTTGGTAATCTACCCAAATAATGACTGCAGCAGTGAAACGCGAAGAACTTAGTACAGTTGTGTACACTTACCATAAATGTAGATGTTCAAGTGTATTCATTGTTGCAGTCCTGGTTACCCTCCCTCCAGCCCCCTGTCTTTTTCTGAATATACCTCTACTTTCTTTTACTATGCTTAAGAGCCTTTTTGGTGTATTTGCTTTTGGTTGGAGGTATATTTTTGTGTTTTTAATTTTATTTGCTCCCCATTTGGGTGGGCACCTGACATCTGGGGCAAGAAAAACTGATGTAATGGCATCGGTTGCATGTTTTATACCCCTGACGACCTGTTGTCATGGAAGAAGGGACAGCAACTGACGCAGGACTCAAGACTTTGTTAATCAGGCTGACTGAGGGCAACCTGCTAGCAGATTACCCAAATGTAATGACTGCAACAGTGAGTACACTCGAACATCTACATTTATGGTAAGTGTACGCAACTGTACCTTTTTCCTTTGATACTTTTGTCCCTTGTTTGTTCAGTCAGTAAATGTATAGTGTCCTGCTGACAATTTGTTAGTGTATCTGAAGCTGTAAGTAAATCATCTACGTATTTTACCAGTACAGATGTTCAATTGGATTTCTTCAAGGTCCTGCTTTAAAATTTTTGAAAAGATGGAGGGAATGTCAACAAACCCTTGTGGCAGTCACAGCCATGTATATTGAATTCCCCCATACAGTATGTAAAGGCAAATAAATACTGACTATATGGATAAATAGGAGTAGAAAATAAAGATAAACATAAATCTACCACAGAAAAGCAAGTAACCCACACTGGTATGCAGCTCAGTATTGTTGCTAGATTTGGAACTGCAGGGTATAAAAGGATGACAGCCTAAAGTGTTGCTCTCAAATCCTGCACAAAGCTATATGTATCTGCCTAGCTTTTTAACTGGAAAAATGGGAGTGGTACAGCAACTGTATTTTTGCAATAATTCCCTGCTGGAGCAGAAATTCAGTCACTGGTTTGATTCTCTGTTCTGACCCGGGTTTTAAAGGCTACTGTGCTATGTGAGGAAGTGGCTTCGTAGGATCCACACACATTTTTACAGGTGTGGCAGATTTTAGCAGACCTGTCTCTTTAGAATGCTTTGTCCGGAAAATGTCAGGAACCTGCTGTAACAATCTGTCATTTACACTTAAACATGGCTTTTGTTCTCTTTCCTCAGTAACCCTAAGTATGTCTTTCACTTTATCTTCACATTTGGCCAGTAAGTCTAAATAAATGCCATCTGCAATACAGAAGATAGTACATCCTAATTTACAAAACAGATCTCTACCCTTTAAGTTTTGCTGGAGCTGAAGTACTTAATAGAAAGACATGCTTGTTTTCATTTGACTGTAAAGAGACCTTAAAGGTTTAGATAAGGAAAAACAGTGGGAGTGGAAGTGACACCCACTGCTGACACTTTTTCAGATGATACTGGAATTTTATCCTGGTCACTTATTTCCAATACTGATCAAGTTGCACCAGGGTCAATCAGAAATGGAACATCTTTTTGTCCTACTTTCAACTTAACAAAAAGTCCTTCTTGATCTACTTGCATTAACACTCCTATGTTTACCTCATTGTTGTCGTCCTCGTCCCCCCCCCCTCCAAGTGGTGTCAGTACATTCCTCCTGACATTTGCTGCCACCCTGGAGGTGGGGGTGGTAGAGAAACTTTGAAAGAATTTTGATTTTGCCACTGCTGCATCTGCTCTTGTTGCTGTTACAGATGGCATTTTCCTTTCCAATGTCCCATTTGTCCACAGTTGTAACAAGCCCCCTTACTAGCCTGATTTTTGTTGAACATTCGTTGCTCTTCCTCTACCCTGTCTACCTTGCCTGCCTCTGCCTCTTCTTTCAAAACTCTGTATTTGCAATTGCATGAGTATGTCTTCTGCATCACTTTTGTTTTTATATACTTGATTTATGTAGTGCTCTGCTAATTTTATTAAATTATCTATTTCCCCTCCTGCCAAGTAGCCTGCTTATGCTTTACTAATGCTTGCACATTAAGTAAGAGTCTGCGCAGAAAAGCAAAATTAAAAGTTGCTTTAGCATTTCCCATTGGATCTACTTTACTAGAACATGCTGAAAATACTTCCCTAAATATGCTAAAATAATTACCTGTTGTTTCTCCCTTTCTTTGCTTACATGCAGTAATTTTATCCCAGTTTAGTTTAACAGGGCAGACTGTTAAAATCTCTTGAAAGAGCTTCACTCTGACTTCTATTAATGCCCTTTTCCCTTCAGCAGTTGAATAATTTGTGACTTTTTTGCTGGAGCCAATCCAACTTTGTCTTTCAGTTTGTCACGTATATCAGGTGGGACTACGACTTTTAACAACTGCTTAAATCTGACATGGTGGGTTAATTTATTTGAATAACAATATGTTTCCAAGATTGTCTGGTTCAAGCAGACACAAACATCAGCACCTATTGCCCCTGTCCAAGAGGGCCACAGGTGGACCCCCCAGGGTGAATTTCCGGTTACCCATCTAGTCGTCCAAATTGCACTTAAATAGGGCCAATGAGGGGCTTTGTTTAACACGAATAGGAGGCTTGTTCCAAAGGTGGGGTAACCTCTGTGAGACAAATCTGTCTCTCCAGCAAGTTCTCTTGATGTCACATACAGGTTAAGGTCCTTTTGAGCGAGTGACCTATGTGCCATTTGACTTGCGATTGTGCAGAATTTGCATTAAAGCTGGATTACAGATTGCTCTATATGCAAGGCACAGGTTGCCTCTGAGCAGTCTGTACGGCACAGAGTAAGGTGACAGTGATTTCAGTCTGTCCGCATGAGACATATCTCGAAGACCCTGAATTTTCTTTGTAAGGAACCATTGTGGTCTTTTCAATTGCTGCAGGTGTTTGGAAAGGAACATACCAAAGGGAGCATTATACTCTGTTATTGACCTGATGAGGGAAAAGTTCAGAGGGGTTATAACCTCTTTGTTTATGTAGGCAGTGCCATTACGTATGAGATGAGCAATATAAAATGCCCTTCTTACCACTGTGGAGACATGGTGATTGAAGTTAAGGTTTATGTCGACCGGTGTGCCCTGGTCTCTCACTACTGACTGTGTGCTTAGGGTACTGCTGTTGATGTGGTAGTTTGCAGGCACATCACCCTTGCCGAAGGGAATGATATTGGATTTTTTTGCATTAAGTTTAAGACCATGACTTTGGCGCCAGTCATTAGTCTGTGTAAGGCTTTCTTGAAAGATGTTGACTTTGCTAAGGGTTTCAATGATTGCTCCCAGTTAGCAGCCATCAGCAAACTTTGTCAGCCACAGTCCTTTAGTTTTAGCCTGCACTTCAGAAAAGTAGATTCCGAACAGTAGGGGTCCCAGAACCAATCCCTGTGAAACACCACTGGCTACAGGTCTGCTGGAGGAGGTAGAATCCACTGTTTTGACCATATGCGTTCTATCAGTTAGCCAGTTTGCAGCCCACTTGACAATATATGGGTTGATACCCAGCTGGCTGAGTTTATCAATGATGGCTGAGTGGGGGATTGTGTCAAATGTCTTGGCTAAGTCTAGGTAGGCCATATGCACAGATTTGCCCCCATCTAGGGCTTTTTTGACTGTCTCAAGGAAGTCCACCTAGTTTAACAAGCATGATCTCCCCTTGACAAAGCCAGACTGGATGGGGTAGAGTGTTTGGAAATTACCTATATCTTTGTTAATAAGGTCCATGATGATTCATTCCATGACCTTGCAGATAAGGCTGGCCAGGCTAATGGGTCCATAGTTGCCGGGTTCCGTGGATGCACCCCCCTTTATGCAAAGGGATGACGGTAGCTCTTTTCCATTCTGCTGGGACAAAACCAGTGCTTAGGCTGTGATTGAAAAGCATGCCCAATGGTGATGCTAATTCCTGTTTTCACCCATGTTGAACACAGCTCGGGATGTTGCCTGATCTCATACAGTCTGTATTTTTGGTCCTGGAGAGGGCAGTTAAGACCTGCTTCTCAGAGATACTAGGTGGGAGACAGCTGTTAGTGATGCTTTCAGGTATATTTGGCGGGGACAGGGGAGTGAAGTTTTCACTGAACCTGTCAGCCAGCAGCTTTGCTGTATACACAAGTTCTGTATATGTAGTGCCATTAACTACAAGTTTAGCGCAAATCTGGGCCTTACCTTTGAGGTTACGGATGTAACTAAAGAATGCGTTGTAGTTATCTTTAGTTAGGGAAGCTAATTTGGATTAGTAGTTAGTTTTGGAGGACTTTACTAGGAGTCTTATTTGATTGTTTAAGTTGTCAAGGGAGCATTTCCAGTTTTGAGACTGTTCTTTCCAACTCTTCGGCAGCAATTTCTTTCTCCTGTTGTGTAGCCTATTAGTGGCAGTTGTCCACCAGGCAGGTTTGTTTTTCCTTTAAGATCTTGCTTTGATACTGTTAGGTACGGCAGAATCAATACTATTGTACAGATGCTCTTATAAAGCATTGGTGTGTAACTCAGCATAGCTGTCTGTTCCATCAGTGGGGGAGAGGGGCTGTGAAGCTATTTATGTTGTCACGTAAAAGGTTGTAGTTGGCAATGGAGAATTTTTTTAGACTAGTTGGTAAAGGGGGGGGGACTTGTGTTATCATTACTTTTAGTGAGACTGATTTGTGGTCAGATCTCACCAGGGATGGCCTGGGGGTGTGGCAGCAGTCCCACATGTTGGTGAGCACCAAATCCAGGATGTTTGAACTCCTTGTGGGTGTGTCAACCAGCTGATCCAGGGCTTGGGAGTTAACGAAGACCAGGAACCTTTGGACAACCGAGTTAGAACACGTATAATTTACCCAGTCAATTGATGGGTAATTAAAGTCACCCAAAACCAGGGTGTTTGATTGTATCAAGTAGATTCAAGTAGGCTGAGTGGATGTCCTGATTCATGAGGGGGTCCTATAGCTGGCAGTGTCCAGAAGAGGGGTCTTACCTGCAGTCAATTGCACCTGAAGTAATTCAAGGGTATCATGCTGTTTAACTAATCTAGAAGTGTATTTATCTTAAATGAATCAAGCAAAAAACGAAAGCGACGACAATTGCAGGTAGAAGAAGATCCTCCAAATTTTAACACAGAATTCTGTGGATTATTTCTCGGCTTGTGTGTGTTAATAAATTTGGGATCTCTTCTTCAACTGCAATTGTCGCCGCTTTTTTTTTTTGGTATTACGATATCTGTGTATCGTTAATATCTTCGATCTTCTATAAGGTCCTACTACGTTGGAGGTTGGAGCAGTTTTTCTACAGTTTTCTTGGTATCTTAAATGAATGTTGATACACCCACTCCTTTAGTTCTCACACCTTCAGTTTGTGGTCTGAATGTGTGGAAGGAAATGTAACCTGGTATAGCTGGGGTGATCTCTGCTGCCTTAAACCAGGTCTCAGTGACTGTACAAATGTCAGCATCTTCCAAGGTGAGGACTGCTTCCAGTGAGTGCAGTTTTTGGTTTAGATGCCTCGCATTTAGCAGCATAATCTTGAGGTTGTTTTTAGAGGGTATTTTTGCATCAGGAATTTTATTCTTGTGACATTGCCTAAAAATAGCACCATGGGGGTGGCAAGAGCCTTGGCCAGTAACCAAAATCCCATGGGTGTTAGATGAAGACCGTCTCTGGCAAAGCATTGAGGTCTGTCGATCATATCATCCCAGGCTGACAGATACTGGATCCCCTTTGAATGACACCAGAAAATAAGTCGGTTGTTGATGTCAGTCATTTTTTGTTTGTATTGAGGAATCTTTTAGACAAAGGTAAAATGCTGCTTAAGGCTAGGGACATACCTATCTGAGACACATAATCAGAGAGCTCAGTCATGTGTCTCTTCATGTAGTCCAGTGAGATACATCTCAAGTCGTTCACACCAACATGGACTTTGACGAAGTCATAACACTGCCTGTTGTTGACAGACTTGAGTGCGTATATGATGTGGCAGATCCTGGCACCTGGCAGCTGATTGTGACTTTTTCCTTATCCAGCCTGGTGAAAGGGACATGTGTATGTCTCACAACTGTGTCGCCTATGATTAAGATGTTTGTTTTTGTACTATCCCTTAGGGGCTTGACTGGTGAGACACTGGTGTGCGATATATTATATGTACAATGTTCTGCAGAGGATGTATTATGTGAATCATGCTTGTGTTTGTGTTTAAGCGGTCTCTGATGTTTAGGTAAGTTTCTGGTAAGGACTTCCACATATGGAGGTCTATGTGTTGTTGGGCTGGTAGGTGCAGGAGGTGAGGTGTGCATGCTGACAACCTGCTTAGTATCAGATGAGCAAGAGAGCCTGGATTCTAGGTTCTTGATATAGATGCATTTTTCATGCAGTGAATTTGTGTGGACTAGAAGAAGTGGGTTGCCAGTGTACATGAGGCAATTGCTACATTTCTTCAGGATGCCCATGTTAACCAGGCTGGCTGGAGAAACTGTGGGGAAATTGTCTGTCGATAATGCTAGGTAAGTTGATGTAGTCAGAAAACAGGGAGAGAACAGAAAGGACCAGGTAAAACAGAAGATAGGTGTGGACAAAAAATATAACAGGCTAGTGGGTAAGATCTGTGTTGCTACCTCAGGAGCTTCGCTAAATGTATCACCTGTCAGTGAGGGACAATCACGAGAACTCACCACTGGAGCACTAGCAAAATACTAAAAGAAAATTTACAGGCAAAAGTATTTGCACTTATAGCCACCAGTGGTGCCTACCGCTGCTCAGCAGTGTGCGATGCGCAAAACACGAGCCAACCCACATAAACGCGGTGCTTATGTAGCAAGCAAGAGCAAATTGATTTAAATAAATTAAACAATAAATGCTTAATTCATCCTTCAACTTTTGTGGTCTTGCCTGATTTTAGGAAAAGTTTTAACTGTAACATGTAAAACGGTAAGTGTCCAAGGTCTGTGGACTAATGCCGTAGTACCATCTGGATGTGATATTTCTCTGAGGGGATATAGAAAATTCTTAATTTACTCTTCTTGCTTCATAACCTGTCTTGTCTTTTGGTGAGTACCATGCACCTTTTTACCCAAATATTCCACCGCATTGTGTTGTGCAATGCTCCCATTGCTGTCGGAGTGAGAGGACAAAGTGGTGGGGGTGGACAATACTAGAAAGTTCATATTGAGGTGAGGCTGATGTTGAGTGTGCAGGTGCAGAAAGAGTGGCATGTATAGACACTTCTCTGTTGGGGTTGTAGACTGACTTCTGTCTTATTAGGGTGAGTAGGGGACCTGATCATTTCTGCGGGTAAGAAAGAAGGGAAGTTGATCATCTTCCCCAGAACACCCTCCCACAACTGTAGTATGATCATTCAAAATGGCTGGATACAAAGGAGCAGTTGGTGTGGTATTGCATGCTTTTACTGTACTTTTAAGTTCTTTAACTTGTTACAACAGTTTGTCATTTGTATCTTTTAATCCCCTTACAGTGGATTCTTTATGTCATTTAAAACATTCAGTATACCAATCAATCATTATGACTAGTCCTGTGGGCTGGAGAATCATCAGATGGTACAGTAATTTTACTATCTGATTTACCCATAATGTAAGGTGTTGTTTAACTTTTGATCTGATGTTGTCAGTTTTCATTTATTTCTCAACTGTTGTTTTTGGATCCAATTCTCGGATCTGACTCTGCCGTTACTATAACTTGTGGTAATCTAAAAGCTCTCAAGCTCCTCCCTACCCACAATACACCAACCCCTAACATACCTCAGATCTCATTTGCCGCTTTCACGAAATAGACATGGTCATTCATAGCTCTCAAGTTTCATTCAGTTAAGTAAATTTTCTTGGTCCTTATAACCTCCCTTTTTTCTGCATTTATACCCTGTTTATATGTTGTGTATTCTTGCTTACCATTGTTGGTAATATTTTTCCCTTTCATCTTTTTTCCCTGTTTGCTGTATTATACACACCTGTGTATTTCGCAGTACCATTGTTGGTATATTTTTCCTCCCATACCCTTCTAATATTGGTTTTAAAAAAAATTTCTTTTTCCTTCCTTTTCATTAGCTTTAGCAAAATGTTGGAGAAAGGCCCTTCAGAGTTTAAAAAATGTAAGCGATGTGGGCATAAGCTTCCTATTTCGGATGCACGTGATTTAATGATCTGTGTGTATACTGTTTGGACCCAGAGTACCTAAATGTGGATTGCTCTATTTGTAAAAATTTCAAACCTCATGCAGTTGCTGACTGCAAGAACAAGCTTATTTTGCAGGGACTATTACCTACTAATTTTTCTGATGCAATTTCTGGTACTCAACCCCCAAAACAAAACTTAAGGAGATGTCAAAAATGTCCCCGAGTCCATCTGGTTCCTCCAATCCTTCTTTGATGAAACCTCCAAGAAAGAAACAAAAGATGGATACGAAGGCTTCTACTTCAAAGCCGATGTCACAGAAAGCATTGTCGGATCCGATGCCTCTTCCTCAGACGCGATACTCACCTACCATTGACCCGGTGCTGTCCAGGTTACCATTCCCTTTCATGGAGAAATGACATTTAAATCTCCCTCGTTAGCCTCCTCATTTTTCAGGAGTCTAGCTAAGCAGATGTGGATAGGATGATGGCGAGATTCCTTTCAGTGCAAATACAGATGGGTATTCTTCCAGCTGCTTCCCCTTTGGGTCAGGAAGTTTTGGTTCGCACTACCCCCCCACTATTGGATCCTTCTCCGATCTGACCATTCATTTCAGAATCTCTGTATCTAAGTCTGCTGAAGACATCTGTGTCGGATCCAAGCATTCCATTATCCTCTGCTCCAAGGTCATTTCTGAGCACTCCAGCTCCTATGAGTTTGGATCTGGATTACTCTCTGAGCCATAGCATCCCTGACAGATCCAAGGTGGTGGAGTCTACTCAGACGTTGCCGAAGCTGTCTCTGCCCCACAGAGCCTTGACATTGGACAGCTTGGCTCTGACATCCACCTCAGAGGAATGCTTGCAGGGCACAGGGAGTCAATGGGGTGGCAACATATTTTCTTGGCTCCATAAACTTCTTTCTACCCAGGGCATTCTGCTTTTGAAGTGGTGGAGAGAGTGGGTTCTCTGCTTCAGGAGGACAGATGGTTTCTCCACCTTTGGATCTCATGTGTCTTTGCACATTGAGCCTCAACATTCAGCTCCACAGGGACAGCTGGCCCCAACAGTCCAGGTTACCCTGCAGGGTATCACCATCTCTTCTGATACTTCTCCGGAGCATCCCACTGGAGCAGTACCTCAGAAAAGAAAGTGCAAAAGGAGGCACTTGGATTCCCCACAGGAATCGATCACAGATTATACTGATTTCAATGAGGGGGAAGGATCCCCAAGATCACAACCTGATGACGTCTCATTTGGAGACATCCTAGAAATCCTTAAACAAAGAGGTGGCTGGTCCTCCCAAAATCCTTCTCCGGAGGACTCAGTATTCCTTGAGGCATTTGTATCTGGCCTGTCTACCTCTTAGGTAACTTCGCCCACTGACAATTTCATTGACTTGATCTCAAAGCAGGTGTGAAAGGAACCCAATTCGGTTGACCCTATCCCCAAGAGACTGGATGTCTACTCTTCACTGACTTTTGCTTTCAGGACACTGAACTAATTGGCACATTTTACTAGATTGCAAAGAAATTTGATTAAGGAACTGTTTAACACTCTGTCAGGCACCACTACTGCTGAGACTCATTCTTCTGTGGCCTCACTGTTGGTGACCGTACAGTCCATTTCTAACTCATTCATGATACTTATCTCTCACACAGCTGAGGGTACTTCAAGGGCAGTGAGTTCAGGTATCTGTATTAAGAGGCATACCTGGATGCACTTGCGTGATTTTGCAGAGCCCTTCAAGTCCTCTTTCGTTAGTGCTTCTTTTGACAGAACTTCTTTATTAGGCCACAGAGTGAAGGATGCACACACTGTATGTGCAGTGCAAAAAGATGGAACGTTCATGGTTCATAGAAGTTCATAAATTTGTACTAGGCTAACTACCCTTGCGGGCCATTTTAAGCCTAGCCAATTACACCGTGCGAGAATCAAACCCTGCATCTTGTGTCTATAAGGTAAAAACTGTAACCAGTATGCCAGAGTTCCTCTCAGCTGTGGAAGTACATTTTTTGACCCTTCAAAGGACCTTTTCTAGGAATCATTGTGGAGGCTGAAAAATATTGCTCAAAAAATCCCAGGGGCCTTTCCAAGATCCATGTAGAGACAGTTCCCCCGGATGCAGAGGGTGAACTCAAAGGGAAGACTCTGCCTACGTGGCAGAGCTGTCTGCAAAACCAAGGGTCCAGAAATTACTTCTCTGATGGGCCCAATTTTCCCCCCACTGAAGGCAATTAGGAGACATGTATTCCTGCACCAGAGAGTCTGGCTAGATATCACAAAAGATACCTGGATGCAAATGATAATTTCCAGAGGTTATATAAATCCCTTTTCCCTTCCACCTCCATCCTCAAGAAAATTTCCTGATGTTCTACCCAATGAGAGGAAAGGAGCAGCACTATAAATACAAAACCTGCTAAAAAAAGAGTCACCCAAGAGGTCCCACCAGGCCAGATAGAATCTGGAACTTAATCAAGATTATTTTTAGTGCCAAAGAAAATGGGACTGAAGACCAGTTTTGGATCTCAGCAACTTGAACAAATCAATTTGACATACAAAGTTTCAGATGGTTATGATTCAGTCCATTTTGCCCTTTTTAAACAAGGATGACTGGGATGTGCACAGCAGACCTTCAAGATGTGTACAATCACATAAAAATGAACAGACAGTCCAGAATTTTACACTTCTGGCTGGGAGCCAATCTTTACCAATTCTGACTCCTGCCCTTTGGCCTCACCACAGCCTCCTGGGTGTTCACCAAATATATGGCAGTGGTAGCAGCTCACTTGAGATTGCAGGGATTCCAGGCGTTTTCATATATAGGTGACTGGCTCAACACCACCCTGACCAGGCATCTACTCATAAAAGTGAGAGATCAGGTACTCCAGACTTGCTTCCTTTTAGGAATCACCATAAATTACAGCAAATCGCAGTTAGAACCTTCTCAGATACTGGAATTTATAGGAACAGTTTTCAACTCGACATCAGTAACAGCTTCTCTTTCTCTGGCAAGAGTTCAAACTATCAGATTACAGGTCAGCAAAATAGTTCATAGTACAACAGTTTCAGCTTAGTTGATTCTTCAAGCCTTGGGGTCAATGTCAGCTGCCATAATTTTAATTCCTCTAACAAGATTTCATATGAGAATTCTTCAGTGGATGCTATCAACACAGTGGTCGATTCTTTACCAACGAATTTCAGCCCAAATAAGAATCACTCAGACATGCAAGAAGTACCTTTGGTGATGGATTTGATCAGATCAGGTTCTACAAGGCCATCCTTTTATTCTCCCTCAACCCAAGGCTATAGTCACCATGGATGCATTCCAGATTGGGTGTGGGGGGCACTTCCTGGGGGAAATAGTCCAAGGCACTTGGTCCCCCGAAGAGGTCAGTACGCATATCAATGTCCTGGAAATGAGAGCAGTGTTGTTAACATTGCAGGCCTTCAAGACTCTCTCCCTTTCGGGACAGTTGCAGTTCAGGCAGACACACTGTCACTAGTTTGGTACATCAACAAACAAGGGGGAACCAGGTCTTATCCCTTGTGTCAAGAAGCCCTCAGAGCATGGCAATGAGCGATTTCTTCCAAGCACTTCCTGATAGCAACCCACATTCCGGGGAAGTCCAACGTGATAGCAGACAAATTGAGCAGATCTATTCTACTACTTCATGAGTGGTCTCTCAACATGAAAATGATAGAAATGATTTTCAGACAGTGGGGCTAATCTATTTGCACCACCCCTAAACAACAAGTGCAGCAACTTCTTTGCCCTGAACCCTTCACCGGGGGAATCATTGAGGAATGCTGTACTCCATGGTTGGCACCCTGGTCTTCTCTATGCCTACCCTCTAATGCCCCCATTCCCAAATTCATACAGAAAGCTGCCCAGTTGAAGAGCAAAGTAATCGTCATTGCGCCTTACTGGTCTAGACAGATTTGGTTTCCTTTTCCATGGCCTCATCTACTTTACCCACTTTGGATTCTGGGTCCGACTGCAGATCTCCTGTCAAGCATAGTTCACCTGGGTATCTCAAACCTAAAGCTTGACAGCATGGTTTCTCCACTTTTGTTAATAACCAGAAAACATATGCTCTCATCCAGTTTGTCATATACTTTTGTCTTCATATAAAGCTTCCATGAGAAAACTGTACAGAAGTAAGTGGAAGAGATTTGTTATTTGGGCTCAAAAACATATAAACCCTTTTTCAGTTCCTGTACAAAGTGTTCTTGAGTTTTTAGTAACAATTTTCAACAAAGGATCTAGCTCCTCGACCATTAAAGTTCAGTTGGCAGCAATCTCTAACTTCAGTATTGGATTTGAGAATTCTTCCCTTGTTTCATTAAAGCTTTGTAAGGCCTTCTTAAGAGGCACTCTTCTGTTGAGACCACCTTATAAAGATCGTACTCCACCATGGGACTTGAATTTAGTACTACAAGCTTTAATTCATTCCCCCTTTGAACCAGCAGCAGAATGTGATCTTAAATTCCTGACTTGGAAAACAGTCATTCTGGAGGCCATTACCTTGGCTAAAAGAATTTCTGAGCTTCCTCAAGCATTGTTCTCTAAACCTCCCTAGTTGACTTTTCATAGTGATAGACCAACACTAGGAACCAACTGTTCTTTCCTTCTTAAGGTGGTGTCAGAATCCAACATCAACCAGTCCATTAATCTGCTTGTCTTTCTAAAATTTGAAAACAAAGGAGAGTATGTGTTGCATTTTTTTGATATTCATAGGCAATTATGTTTCTAATTACATAGAACAAAAGATATTAGAAAATCTGATCAACTGTTTGTTTCTTTTACTGAATCCAAAATTGGTAAATCAGTTTCAAAAGTAACTTTGGCAAGATGGCTTACCAACTGTATATCTTATGTCTGCATTAAATTGGGTATCTCAATACCAAAACCTTTAAGAGCCCACTCAACTAGTTACATGGCAACTTAGTACTTTTGCCTATGCATTCCATGGATGATATATGTGCAGCTGCAACTTGAACTAATCCTCATACCATTATTACTCATCACAAACTAGATCTGGTCTTGAGGGGAAAAGGAGCATTTGGTTCAACCATGCTTAGGAGTATCCTTCCTTAAAGTCCACCCAGGATTTCTCGTAGCTGGGGACTCTGTCCCAATTGTTGAGGGATCAGTGAAAATTGACATCAGATAAAAAATTTATGTAGTTACCATAACGTCCCATCTGTGTTGTCCATCTTCCTTTTTCCTCAACTCCCCGCCCACTAACCCCCATTCTTTGTCATGACAGACTTATGGAAAAATGAGAGTTCATAAGGGCACCAGTGTGCCTTCATTTGAGCTCCAGATAATGGCTTATTCTGTCAGAGATATTATTTTAATATTTCTTACTTTATGTCATCTAGTAAACAGGATCTCGGGTATGTTAGGGGTTCATGCATTGTGGGTATGGAGGAGCTCAAGAGCTTTTAGGCTACCACAAGCAATAGTAATGGCCAAGTCATATCCGAAGATTGGATCCGAACCCAATAGTTGAGGAAAAATGAAAATGGATAACACAGATGGAACATTATGATAAGTGCATAGCTTTTTTTTAGTATCACAGAAGATACCTAATCATACTTACACATTCATACAAACTGTCAGGCAAACACATCCATTACTTGCAGGGCCCCTCCCTGCTATGCATTTATGACTGAACCCAAACTCAGTCTAAGTACCAGACCCCTCCTGGGGCCTAAAGGTCAGTTTTTTGTGCTTTCTCCTATTAACCTGGTGAACTTGGGCATTCTGAGGCAGTGTAGCAACTGCACTGGCATGTATCATATGCTGTAATAAAACCTCACAATTGCAAGTGTAAACCTAGAACACAGAATGTATTCACCAAAATAATAAGTAATGTGCATACAATCCAAAGTTGCATTTACATCTCTGAAACCCACAGGAACTCTACAAAATGTAAGGTAAAAGCGCTTACTGAAATGGGTGCCCAGTATGTGTTAGAGAGATCCCTGCCGCAGTGTTCAGTGTAAGACAAAACAAATGAGCCTTGATTAGAACCATTTTCTTACTGAGTTCTTAACCTTAAAATTGAGTAGCATCATCTAAACACAGGTCTGCAGCATCCAGAGCTTCAGCTGCATGGTTTTAAACCCTTTTTGAGGTACTCCGGCTGCAAGTTAAATGTTTTTTCTGCAAAAAAAAGTTCTAAGCTTGTTTTCCACCTTTCCTGTTACTAGAGTAGTCCAGATACAGATTTGCTGTATCTAGGATTGTTTTGTAAGTTTCTGAGTTCCCCAGACCTTTCTGTGTTAGAGGGAAGCCTTCCAGCTCATCAGTAGGATTGGTAAGCACTAGGTAGCCTGTCTACCACAAGAGGAGTGGTTTCTGGCTCTGAAATTGTAGTTTATTGGCTGTTTGGGCAGTATTTCTATCCCTTTCAATTTACTGGTTTAAAAGCCCATGTTTGCACGGGTTTGCACTTGTTTAAGCTCTGTGGATCCTGTTTTGGCTTCCTGCAGACCACAAGAGTAACAGAAAGGAGACAAAGAGACTTTAAATGCCTCCATTTTGATTTTTTCTGATTATACTGCTTTCTGCACTTGATACAAGTTGTTTGTTTTTCATTTAACTGCATTTATTTTAACTGTATTTGCTTTAATATTGCTACACTCTCAAGTGTGCTAGCTTGCAATGTATTTAAAGTATATTACCTGTGCCAAAAAGTCTGCTCTTCAGTTTTTCCCTTAGATCTTGCGAGAACTCTTCTCTCTTGCACTTTAATTAGCTTATTTACCTAGCAGTTCATCAGGCTTTTTATAGCAATTATTGGAGCACATGTAAATGCTATCAGCACTAGACGTCCTGTAAGGAAACAGCTCCAGTACTTAGTAATGATGACCATCCCTCCTGGCATGTCTAAAGGTCAGTTTCTTGTGCTTTCTCCTATTAACCTGGTGAACTTGGGCATTCTGAGGCAGTGTAGCAACTGCCTCATGTACACAGACAACCTTGTCCTCTTACCTCCCAACACTCAGACTTGTGAGAGATGCGCTTATATCTCCAAATTGGAAGCCATGCACTCTCTAGCCAAGACCGGAATAACTGGGCCAGAGGCGAAGGTCAACACCTGCACCACACCACACCACATGGAACACATAGCCCTCCAGAACACCCATCATCACAGCCCTCACATAAAAACACAAACTACACACCCACCTTTGTGGAGGTTCTCAATAGAAATCAACCCAAACAGCAGAGACCTCCAAGGTAGAAATGCACTTGACCACTACAACACAGCACAAACCACAAGACACATAGCTCACCTACACAGTGTGCCTCTCAACCTAAGCCCCTAAGGCAAAACAGCTTGCCCAATACAATAATCATAGGTGACTCAATGAGGCACACTGATGTCCCACTCACTAGGTTGAATAAGGAAAAGGTAACAGTCAGCTGTCTGTCAAATGCCAGAATCCGACACATAACACATGCACTCAGGTCACTCCACAGCAAGTCCAAGTATATTGTCTTTGCCCATGTGGGTGTGAATGACCTGAAACGCACCTCCCTGGACTACATGAAAAGAGACATGGTGGAGCTCTCGGATTATGTGGCCCAGACAGGTATGATCCTAGCCCTGAGCAGCATCCTACCATCGCCCAGAATGATACTGCAATACAAACAGAAAACGGTTGACTTCAACAGTTGGCTAAATTTCTGATGTCATTCTAAGGGGATCCAGTATCTGTTTGCTTGAGATGACATGATTGACAGACCTCAATGCTTTGCCAGTGATAGGCTGCATCTCTCACCCCTGGGTTTCCGGTTACTGGCTAAGGCTCTTGCCACCCCTATAGTGTCTTTTTTAGGTGCTGTTCCAAAGATCAAATTACCACCGTAACAGCTATAAATAAATGCAGTCTGAGGGTCATGCTGCTCAACGCTAGAAGTCTAAATCTCAAGATGCACTCGCTTGAAGCACTCCTCAAAATGGATAACATCGACATTTGTGCTGTAACAGAGACCTGGTTTAAAGCAGCAGAAAGCACCACTGTGCTACCAGGCTATAATTCATTCCACACCTTTCGGCCCCAGAACATGGACCAAAGCTCCCAAAGTGGTGGTGTCTCCATATTCATAAAGGATATGCACACCTCCAGATTAGTAGCCCAGCATCACACATCTGAGATACTCCAAGTACAACTAACATTGGGTAAGACGCCGATTCAGGTCGTAGCCTGTTATAGGTCCCCAACCATGTCCCAACACTCTCACTTCACATTCCTAAGCGCCCTGGAAACTATTAAGGTCCAACCCAACACTCTCATACTAGGTGGCTTCAACTACCCCTCCATCAACTGGGAAAACTACTCATGCACCAATGCACTGGCCCAACGCTTCCTGGAATTCATCAATTCCAATGCCCTGGACCAGCTCATTCTTACCTCCACTAGAGGAAGCAACATCCTTGACCTGGTTATTACTAACATGGGCAGCCGTTGCTCTGTACCAGTAGTTGATTCCTCCCTGGTTAGATCCAGTCACAGACTAATCGCCATAGAAATCCACATCTCACCCACACCCCCAGCAAAGGTGTACACCAGGAAAAACCTCTCCAAAGTTGACTTTGGACTCATAGAAACAGAGGTGGCTAACTTCACGGCACCCATGCCAATGGAAAATAGATGCATGACTGCCGCATCATACACTAATGCACTGTACGAACATGTACATAAATGCATGGAACTAGCCATACCCAACAGAACCAAGACACTCTCTTCCAGAAAAGGAAGCCAAACTGGTGGTCCCTTGCCATTAATAAACTCTACACCAGAGGGAAAAAACTGTTGCAGAAAAAGGTGAAGTCCCAAGACTGGAAAAATTCCCTTATTAGCCTCAACAAAAAGTTGAGATCCCTCATCAAAACTCCTAAGTCAACTATGAAGGCAGAATTGCGGCAGCATTAAAACAATCACAAAGCCTTCTGTAGTTATATCAAGAATCTCCATGGCAATACCCAGATTTGCCCTAAGTTTCTGCACAATGGTACCTCCTATTCTGAGCCAACAGATATTGCCAACATAGTGGCCGACAGATTCAATGCCAACTTTACCCCCCCCCCCCCAAAGGACCAATCTCAATACTGGAAGAATGCCAGGCATCCAGCATTACTGCAGTACAGGTTAAAGCTGCATTGTCCAAGGTCAAGAACACAGCTTCCATGGGACCTGACAATATTCTTGGCTGTGTTCTACATGAATTACAAAGTGAATTGGCACCACATTGTGTTCCCTGTTCACTCTCAGCCTCACCTCAGGGTTTGTCCCTACCGAATGGCACACTGCTACAGTCATCCCTCTCCATAAAGGAGGAGAAACTACAGACCCTGGAAATTATCACTCCATTAGCCTGAGTCTGATATGTAAGGCTATGGAGTGCATCATCATGGATCCAATTAACAAGGATATAGGGAATCTCCAAACTCTAGATCCCACACAATTTGGTTTTGTGAAAGGTAGATTATGCCTGCTCAACTTGGTTGACTTCTTTGAGTCAGTCACTAGAGCTGTGGATAAAGGTAAAGCAGTTCATACAGCCTACCTCGATCTGGCCAAGGCCTTTGATACCATTCCTCACTGAGGAATTATTGATAAACTCACCAAACTAGGCATCAACCCCTATATCATTAGGAGGGTTGCAAATTGTCTCACAGAACCCACAGTGTGAAAGTAGCAGACTCCAAGTCAGACTGCCGACCTGTCACAATTGGAGTCCCACAAGGATTGGTCCTGGGTCCTCTCCTGTTTAGCATCTACGTCTCAGAAGTCCAGGGCAACACGGAGGGTCTCTGGCTAACCAAGTTCACAGACGACTGCAAGCTGGGAGCCATTATTAACTCCCAAAGTGATGCCGACATCCTACAGAAAGGGCTTACTGAGACCAATGACTGGTGTCAAAACCATGGCCTTAAGCTTAATGCCAAAAAATGTGTCATCATCCCCATTGGGAAAAACTCAGTTCCCACTAATTACCATATCGATGGGAGCCCACTGAACACTGACAGCGTTATATAACAGATCTGGTGACACATGCTGACAGCAACCTCTCCTTCGACCACCACATTGCCAATGTGGTCAGAAAGTCCTTCTCTGTGGCACATCTCATTACCAAGGGTTTTGCATCCAGGAAGAAAGAGGTCATCATTTCTCTCTACTCTTCCCTCATTAGACCAGTCATAGAGTATAATGCCCCATTTGGCATGTACCTCACTAGACGCCTGCAACAGCTGGAGAGGCTACAAAGTACCTCAGGAAGAAGATCCTAGGCCTTAAACACATGTCCTACGTGGACAGGCTCAAAAAACTCCAGCTATTATCTGTCTAATATCATCTACTAAGAGGTAAGAGGTGATCTCCGCTTGACTTACAAAGCCATGTCTGACCCAGCTCTGTTAGAAATGCTACATCTAAAGAAATCCCAATCCCTCCGTACCACAGAGACTGCCCATGCTCTGGAATAGACTTCCCATACATGTCAAGCAGAGGACCTCACTGGCCCTCTACAAGAGAAATCTTGATGATTGGATGGGAAATAGAAACTTCACCCCGGAGATCACTCCAGTGGGCTGTACTTGATAGAGGCTTGGGGAACTAACATGCCAAGGCACTTCTATGGGCTAGGCTTGTAAAGGCTCCAGGACCATTAGCTAGTACATAGCTATGAACCTATTTGTCATGGCACCAGCTGAAAAAGGAACACTTTTTAACACACAATGTCATGTAGTTTTTTCAGTTCAATACACAGACTTTGATGTCAAAGATTCTTGACGCAACACATTATTTTTTAGAATAGTATCAAGATATGGAATATCTCAAAATAGAGAAATTCAGCCATATGCACAAGTACAAGCCTTTTTATATTTTCTAAATAGAAAAAACACAAATTGGTTCATACTGAGTTCAGAGCTTTCCCAACTGTGATAAAACACACACGCACAATTCCAAGGCTAAAAGGAGTAAACGGATAAAAGGTATGCATATGGGAGGATGGCTTAAAACACATCTCATGCTATTATCTTTACATGGTTTATGTGTTTATTTTCAGCAGGCTTATCTCAGATGCATTCCATACAAGTATAAGGTACATAACCTTTGTTTATGTTTACATGATTAAAAGAAATGCTATCTATTTGCTAAGTTCTAATGAACTTTTAACAAAAGTCAAGCTACTTTTTCATATGGGAAAAGAAAACAATATGAAACTGGTGCAGTAGTTTTAAGCTAAAAGTATATTAAAGTAAGCATTAAAGTAATATATCCATTACAGAGCCATAAAAATGCTATAGTATAGTTGTATAAGTGAGATACCATATTTATAAATGTTTGAGTAGGATTACTATTGCAGTATAGTATCCCTTTCGTCATCAGCTCTCATGCAATTTTGGGCATCTGAGAACTGGCAAGGTACCAGTTCTCTCCCCCATCTGAAAGTCTATTATAGGTACCCCTAGTCTTGGATTCTCTGGGGAACCAGGTTTCTAGGGTTTGCCCAGTTTAGGCTGAGGGTGTGTATGTCAAAATGACTCTCTGCAAGTTTGGGGACCTGTGCTTGGGTCTGCCATATCTGAAGCTTCTTTGGCAAGAAAGAACCAAAGGTGGCATAGGCTGATATCTCCTTTATACTGGGAACATGCCATCATCACTGGGAAGGAGGGAGGAGTCAGGCTAGCTGAGGGGAAGGCTAAAACATTTTGTAAGTTGGACTGGAAGTTGGGCTTCACTTTCAGCCATGTTCCCAAAGGTTATGACTGCAACATTGATCCTCTTCAAACAAGCACTGTTATGTTAAGCCCTTAACACAGTTGTATTTTTATATTTATCTGTGGTTTGGTGTGATTTACTGGTTTTATAAAATCTGATTTGGTAAACTAGTTTCAGTGGGTGGCATTTGCCATAGTGTTTTGTGAGCTATGTATAGCATGCTTCAAGAAGACATATACAGGTTTGTCTACTTTGTTCCAGATACTGAGGGATTCATGGGATGATAGGAAGTTACTAGGCTATTGGCCGGCCCTGAGGCCCTTACAAGCCTAACTAATCCAATCGAGCATTCGGAGCCGGGTCAGACAGAACCGATATTGGTAGAACCCTTGGAGCCGAGGTTTGATCCTCCTCCCTTGGCTCCATCGACCTTGATCTCCTCGGTTCCGACCAAGGAATCTTGGGGCCGACAGTCCCTCGCCAGCTCCGGGGTGGAGAGTCGAACCGATACTTCGGTTCTGACTCTTCCACTTGGGGTTTTGGCGCAGGTGGCCTCGGCTCTGTCCTCTGGATTGGAGCGGAGGGTCTCTGTCCGAGGAGAGCTGCCGGTCTCTTCGGAGCTGACTGACTTCTTGGACTGGGATTCTGGTGCCTTCGATGCCATGAGGAAGGTCATGGCTGCCAAGACCACTACCTCCTCGGATCTGTCTTCCCCTTCCCCTAAGGGGCCTCGTTCTACCTCTTCCCCGCAGATCCCCACAAAGCGTCGAGATCCAGGGCCTCAGGTATCCCCATTGGGTGACCCCTCCTCTCCAGGAACTTCACCGGACGCCCCCACCAATGAAGTCCCTAGGAAGAGATTGTGCAAGAGGAGGCACTTGGTTTCCCCACAGGAATCTCTAACATCAGATACCGACTTGGAGGAATCAGAAGGGTCCCCACGGTCCCCCTCAGAAGATGCCTCCTTCGCAGACATATTGGAAATCTTAAGGCAGAGGGGTGATTGGCAGTCCCTTGCCCCGTCTGTTCTCCTGAAGGCCTTCGGATCTCAGTCATCCCCCTCCTGAGTTACGCCGCCCTTCGATGAGCTGATGGAACTGGTTGCTCGAAGGGCGTGGGAATCACCTGACTCAGTGGAACCGGTCCCACGCAGGCCCAATAAATTTATTACTTCCCTCACTGACAAGGCCTTTCTTACAAAAGGAGTCCCAGTTGATGCCATGGTGGTGGCGGCCACCAAGAAAAAGATGTCGGAAACCTCTTTGGCTGTCCATCCTCCTAATAGAGATTCTAGGACAATGGACAGATATGGGAAACGCATATTTAGTTCTGCGGCATTTTCCATGAGGTCGCTCAACTACCTGACACATTTTACCCGCCTTCAGCGAGATCTCCTAAAAGAGCTGGGACATGTTCTTCAGGGTAATACAGCTGATGCAGTCTCGGAAAAGGTGACTGCACAACTCAACGCCCTTAATTCAATAGTAAACTCATCCATGCGCCTCATTTCATATGTGGCCGATGGATCGAGTAGGGCAGCAGGTTCAGCGATAGTTCTTCGGAGGCAATCCTGGATGTGCCTTTGCTCCTTTGCAGAAACCTTTAAATCTCATTTGTCATTACCCCTTTTGACGGGTCAGCCTTGTTCGGACCCAAAGTTAAGGAGACACTTACTAGGTGTGAACAGGAAGGGACGACTCTGTCTGCCGTAGGGGTCCGTTTTTTTCCACTCCAACCAGACCATACCCCAAAGGGCAACAAAGTGGAAAAATGTGGTTCCGAAAACCTCAAGGAGCTTTCCAGAACACACGTACCGATACCCCCTCTAGAGGCAGAGGAGGGGGCAGAAATGGAAGACGCCGTCCAAACAGCAGAGGCGGTCCACAGAACCAGGCCGACAGGGATCAGTTCTCTGGTAAGCCCTATCAGCGTTCCTGAAAGGAAGCCCAGCTGTCCTACTCTGGAGGTAGTCGAGGGTCGCTTGGCTTTATACCCAGACACCTGGCTAAACATTACAACGGAATCTTGGGTAAAAAGTGTCATTGCCAGAGGTTATTACATCCCCTTTATAAAAACCCCACCTTTATGTACAAGGATCCCAGATGTACCACCCAGTCTGAGAAAATTAGCAGCAGTAGAAATCCAAAAGCTGCTGGACAAAAGAGTCATCCAGCCAGTCCCGGCGGACCAAATAGGATCCGGAACTTACTCAAGGTTCTTTTTAGTTCCAAAGAAAACAGGGGACTGGAGGCCCATACTAGACCTCAGCAAACTCAACTCCTTCGTCAAGAAGGAAAAGTTCCAGATGGTCACGCTGCAGTCGATTCTCCCGTTCCTGGCAACGGGCGATTGGATGTGCTCTATAGATCTCAAGGATGCTTACTACCACATCAAAATGGACAGATCATCCAGAGATCACCTGCGTTTCCGGCTGGGGGCCAGTCATTATCAATTCAGAGCCCTGCCCTTTGGTCTCACCACAGCCCCCAGGGTGTTCACCAAATGTATGGCAGTGGTCACGGCTCACCTGAGACGGTTGGGATTCCAGGTGTTCCCATATCTGGACGACTAGCTCCTCACCGCCACCTCCAGGCATCAACTAATCCTAGCAAGAGACTACACCATACACCTTTGCTCCCAGTTGGGTATTACCCTCAATTTCGAAAAATCTGCGCTATCGCCCTCGAAGCATATTACATTTATAGGGGCAGAACTAGACACCGTCAATGCAAGAATCAGGTTGCCCCAATCAAGAATCTCAACACTAAAAGACCAATTATCCAGGCTCTTAGCCCGCAACAAAGCTCCAGCATCCCAAATACTACAGCTTTTAGGCACAATGGCAGCCACTTTGATAGCAGTCCCGTTAGGCCGCATGCACATGCGAATTCTCCAATGGTTGCTTTTCGCGCAATGGTCATACCAGCAACTACCCATGTCACACGAGATCCGATTAACCAATCTTTGCAAGAAAGATCTCAGCTGGTGGTTGAACAGCGACCAAGTAATAATAGGACGTCCTTTCATTCTTCCCCAACCCACAGCCACAGTGACCACAGATGCTTCCCTGATAGGGTGGGGGGGGCTATTTCAGGGAAAGACTGTCCAAGGCACTTGTTCAGACATGGAAACGCACCTGCGTATAAACGTCCTAGAGCTGAGAACGGTGTTCTTAGCATTGCAACACTTTCACGACTCTCTTCCTCCAGGCACAATTGCTGTCCAGATGGACAACATGTCGGTTGTCTGGTACATCAACAAACAAGGGGGAACCAGATCGTACCCTTTATGCCGGGAGGCCCTAAGGATTTGGCAATGGGCTGTATCTACCGGATGCTTTCTGATAGCAACGCACATCCCGGGGACATCTAGCGTGATAGTGGACAAACTAAGCAGAGCCATGCTGTTGCCTCACGAGTGGTCTCTCAATCAACAAGTAGCGGAAAACATTTTCCGCAGATGGGGCCAGCCTTGCTGCGACCTATTTGCGTCTCCGATGAATGCCAAATGCTGCAGCTACTTTGCCCTTTATCCCCCACCGGGGAAAGAACTGAGGGATGCGCTCGTACACGATTGGCCCCCGGGTCTCCTATATGCTTTTCTGCCAATACCTCTAATTCCCAAATTCATGCAGAAAGCCAAAAGTCTGGGAAGGACTGTGATTTTAATAGCCCCGTCTTGGCCTCGGCAGATTTGGTTTCCCTTCCTGCGGAAATATCAACTGGAAGAACCATGGATCCTGGACCCAGTGCCGGATCTTCTGACTCATTCGTCAGAAGTTCTCTATCCCTCCCTCCTGTCCCTGCAACTGACAGCTTGGCTGCTCCGATTCCCACACTAGCCAGGTCACATGAGTTGTCTTCTGCGGTCCAACATATTATAGTTTCATCTCAGAAGCTTTCTACCAGGAAACTATATAACAGCAAATGGAAACGATTAGTTCACTGAGCTTCTCAACATGACACGGACCCTTGTGTAGCACCTATCCATATCATTTTAGACTTCTTGTCGTTGTCATTCCATGATGGCGCGGCTGCTGCCACCACCATTAGAGTTCAATTGGCTCCTATCTCAAACTTCCATGTAGGCTTCAACGGCTCTAACATCATGTCGCATAGGCTTTGTAAAGCATTTTTAAAAGGGGCCCATCATCTCAGGCCACCTATTAGGCATCCTGTCTACCCCTGGAGTTTGAATCTGGTTTTATCCCAACTGATGCTTGCCCCCTTTGAACTTGCTTCATCTTGTCATTTAAAGTTTTTGTCTTGGAACACCTTATTCCTGGTAGCCATTATGTCTGCACGCAGGGTCTCCGAACTTCAAGCCTTGTCCTTCAAACCCCCATATTTGATTTTTCATCCTGATAGGGTGTCCCTCAGGACAAATCCTACCTTTCTTCCCAAGATCTCTTTGGAAAGTAATTTGAATCAATCCATTGAGCTCCCAACCTTCTTCAAACACCATACCAACAAACTGAAATATATGTTACACAAGCTTGAAGTACATAGACAACTGAGGTTCTATGTTGATAGAACAAAGGATTTCAGACAATCGGATCAACTCTTCGTGTCTTATGCAGAAAATAAAAAAGGTGTCTCAGTATCAAAAATCACATTATCCAAGTGGCTCTCTGATTGCATCAGATTAATTTATGCTTCTATTAATCAGCCATTAGAAACCAACGTCAAAGCCCATCATTGGCTCATGTAGCTCATTTACCTTTAGATACCATCTGTGCAGCTACCACGTGGTCAAAACCTCACACATTTATCACTCATTACAAAGTGGGTAAGACCTTCAGGGACAGGGCTACGTTTGGTTCCACTGTGCTCAGGAATGTTCTCTCGTGTGCCACCCAGGGTTAGGATGCTTGGGATGCTACCCACGTGTATGAACAAAACGGCGAGATAGAACAACTTCACATAAAGAAGTTATGTCCTTACCATAACGTTCCATGTGAGTTGTTCATCTCACCTTTTGTTCTTACATTCCCGCCCACCTTCCCCCTCCAGTCAAGGAGATGGTTGCCTTGGAGGATTGGTTCAGTTGTCAGTCTGTTTCATACATTCCTACTCTTCTTGTTTCCTTCCACTCTTATAGTTATCTAAGCAGGTAGACTACATAGTCTTATTCTGTCGGTAGGCTGTCTTCGTTGCAGCATACTAGATCTGGGGATGTACAGTAGAGCATCATGGGATATACACTAGGTCTCGAGCTTCTCTGAGAGTCTGAGCTTGAAAAGCGGCCGATTTGGAGCCAAGGGATCGGTTTCGACCCACGTGTAAGAACAAAAGGCGAGATGAACAACTCACATGGAACGTTATGGTAAGGACATAACTTCTTTTTTTCGAGTTTCAAAACCGAAGTCTTCATCTAAGCTAAGTACCCCGTTGGGGAAACCTTTTCTTGCTCTAAACCGATGTCAGTAAAAGTCAATAATTGTATTTCTTGTGGAAAGCAAATACCTCATAAAGATTTTCATTCATATTGCATTCCTTGCTTAGGCCCTGACCACGACATACCTTGCTGTCGGTTTTGTGCCTTATTTAAACAATGAACTATTTGTCGTCAGTTTATTTACGCTTCTAAATATTTGGTACTCGGTTCAATTATCCAGATATGGCTTTGGTAAGCCACCCGACTGCCGACATTCCGAAAAAACACAAAGATAAAGACAGACTGCATAGGTCCAAAGCTGCCGATAACGCTTCTCCTAAGCTAGTCTCCAGTTCGCCGGTACTCAGTGTGGCGCTTTCACAGCCCCTGATACCTACTACTTCAGATTTGCAGGCCTCTACTGAGACTCATTCGGAGTCCGGTATGCCACGAGATGCTTCAATTGTGGATGGGTCCGGAGCCGCTGTGCAGGCACCGGCTTCTGAGGGTGTGTTCAGGCCTACTGACTTGCATATTAAACCGACGCCATCTTCTTCAAGGCCTAAAACTGGATCCATACCTAGAAAACCGATGCCCAAACCGCATGGTCAGGCCTCTATGCCTAAAAAACAAATGATAAGAATGGTTGAAGACCTTATTACTTTAATCAGGGGAAGCCACCCTTCCCGCTCTAAGAGACCTAGGACTAAGTTTGCTTATGATTCTTCTGATTAGGATTTTGAAATTTCTGTTTTCTCTGATGACCAGGACTTACCCTTATCTACCTATGAGGATTCTGATGAAGATGACTCTATTCCCTAAGCTTCCCCTCCAGAGGATTTCTCTTTTGGTGAAACATTGCATACTCTTAGGGAGCATTCTTGCTGGGAAAGCCAGGATTACTCTGACTCTAAAAAGAGGCTTAGGGATTTCTTACTCCTGTCCCAACACAGGCCTTTAGCTATCCCTCCTGTACTGGACATTGTTGATGATGCCTTTTCAGAATCTAGCTTGGCCCCTGACTCTTCACCTCCTGCTCCCAGAAAACCTGATATATATTACAGAGTTCCTGACTCTCACAAGTTCCTATTTAAAAATCCTACTGCGGATCCTGAGACCATTTCACAGGGACCCAAAGGCATTAAGGCTACTACTGCCAAAAATCCTACCCCCTCTGATAGAGATTCCAGGGTGCTGGATAGATGGGGTAAGAAGGTATACACTTCTGCAACCTTAGCCATTAGGGCCTTAAAATGCCAGTTTCATATGTTAAAATATCAGCAGCATATTATTGGATTGCTTAAACAGAAAATGATGTTGATTCCTGACTGTGCTGAAAATAAAATATTTACAGGATTTAATGCATTCTGCTGAACAAGTTGGAAAACATACTTTGCATTGTGGTTTTGATTCACTAAAAGGCATCTTGCAGGGCTGCTGTCACTGGGTCTGTACTTAGAAGGCATGCTTGGCCCAAGGAGCAATCTTTGCCAGATCATGTTAAAGCTAAATTCCTGGATGCTCCCTTAAACCAAACAAACAAACCAAGTTTGGCAACAAAGCAGAAGAAGTACTTAAAAAGATGGAGGAAAAAGCTAAATCTATGCAAACTGTTAAAGATTTCCTGCAAGTACAGCCTCCCAGATTTAGTAGGCATTGGCCCTCTAAAAATTGGTCCTTTCCTGCCTCTTCCAGGCCTTCTCAGTCCAAACCCAGAACCAACAGAACACCCAGGCATCAGTCCCAAGGTACTCACAGGGCTAAGCAGTGGGGGGCTCCCACTTCAAAAACATGGAGTGGTAAGACTCCCCCCTATGGTAAACTGTCTCAATGACTTAACTTTAAATCTTCCCAGCCCTGCACAACTGACTGTTCCCTTAGGGGGAAAGATTGCCCGTCAGGCAAAAAATTGGGAACTCATTACCCGAGACAAATGGGTTTTAAATATAGTTTCCCAAGGATACAGATTCCACTTTCACTCCTTACCAACCCCAAACGGTTGGCCAGACCTTCCCTCAAATCAGTGGGCAGAGGCTCAATAGCAAATTCTCTCTCTTAAGCATCAGGGCTATTCAACCTGTTCCAAAAGTGGAAAGGGGACAAGGTTTCTACTCAAGACTTTTCCTGGTGCTCAGAAAAGACAAGTCCTGGTGTCCTATACTGGACCTCTCTATCCTAAACACATTTTTGGTGATCCCAAAATTCAAGATGCTAACTCTTCACCAGCTGCTTCCTATGCTAGGCAAGGATGCCTGATTGGCAGCACTGGATTTAGAGGAAGCCTACCTGCACATCCCAATAAGGGAATCCTGCAGAAGATACCTACGCTTCAAAGCAGGCTACATGAATCATCAGTTCTCTGCACTGCCCTTTGGCTTATGTACTGCGCCCAGGGTAGTCACAAAGTGCCTAGCATCAGTCAATGCATTTTGCAGACAAAGAAATATCCAAATATATCCATACCTGGATGATTGTCTAATTCAGGCAGAAAGCCAGGGCATACAATTGAATCATCTGGCATTTGTACAGAAATTGCTAACTTCTCTAGGGCACACCATAAACGAAAAGAAATCACATCTGGTACCCTGCCAACAAATTGTATTCCTGGGAGCAAGCTTGAACACAGCTTCTCAGATGGCTTTTCTCACGCCAGAAAAACAAGTTCATTTGACAACCTACTTCAAACTACTGGCCACAAGGACCCAGCTGTCTGCAAGGAAAATACTGCAAGCCATGGGGTTCTTGGCCTCGTGCATTCTACTAATTCCATATGCAAGACTGCGTATGAGGAAACTAAAATGGTATCTAAAAAGCCTATGGTGTCAACATTCTCAGGATCTAGAAGCAATGATTCCTATCATTCCTTGTTTACATATAGAGTTCCTTTGGTGGCAGACGCCTGTCACCAAAACAAGGGACTGCCATTCACTCTACCCCCTGCTGCCCAAACCCTAGCAACCGATGCATCAGACTATGCATGGGGGGCTCACTTGGCAGGGAAGTGCATTCAGGGCAAATGGAACCCAACTCAAATGCACCTGCACATCATTCAAAAAGAAATGTTAGCTGTACAGAATGCTCTGACAGCCTTCAAGGACCACATTATTCCAGGGCAATTAATGGTAAAGACGGACAACACCACTGTTATGTGGTACATAAACAAGCAGGGGGGAACCCACTCATACCCTCTCTGCAGACTAGCCATGGCTCTGTGGAACACAGCCTTGAGCTACCAAGTGCACCTACAGGCTCAACTCCTGCCAGGAAAGCCAAGCACACTGGCAGACGACCTAAGCAGAAATCTCATGGACCCACATGAATGGAAACTTGAACCAAAGATATTCAACATGTTGAGAATCAAATGGGGGAGCCCAGATATAGACCTGTTTGCCTCCCCCCAGAACTACCAATTGGAAAAATTCTGCACAAGGACTCCCCATAAACAAGCTTGGAAAGTGGATGCCCTGTCCTTCACCTGGAAAAATTTATCAGTTTGTCTTTCCCCCTCTGTCTCTCCTCTACAAGGTACTACTAAAGATCAAACAGGACAAACCAAGGATGATACTGATTGCACCAGACTGGCCACACCAACACTGGTACCCCCTTTTGCGCAGTGTGTCACTGCTGGCACCATGGCACCTGCCTCAGACCCCTGCCCTGCTGTCCCAGCAGGAGGGCCAGATTCTGCAACCGCAGCTTCAAACCCTGAACCTGGCAGCCTGGCTAATTACCTAATCTCTCCATTACCATCCCTCAGTAAGCAAGTGTTGGATGTTATTCTGGAGGCAAGGAGGCCTAGTACTAGAAAATCTTATGCTGAAAAATGGAAAAGATTCTGTTTCTGGAACCGAGCTCAGGGGATGGGCACAGCAGCGCCCAATTTACCTCAGATTCTTCAATACTTAACTGAGATGCTGCACAACGGCCTTTCCTTTTCCTCTATCAAAATTCATGCCTCAGACTTTTCAGCTCATTACAACACAGAACCACCCCTCTTCTCTCATCCACTGCTGAAACAGTTCCTCAGAGGGACGAAAAACTTTAGACCACCCAGGAGAGTCCCTACTCCAGCCTGGGACCTTAACTTTGTATTGGAAAAACTCACTCTACCTCCTTTTGAGCCAGCTGCAAATGCAGAGTTGAAATTCCTTTCTTGGAAAACAGCCTTCCTTTTAGCCATCACTTCAGCAAGTAGGGTGTCTGAATTACAGGCCCTCATGGCAGTGGAGCCTTTCATCATTTTTCATGCGGACAGGGTGTTCCACAGGACCAATCCCTCCTTCATGCCCAAGGTGGTATCCAGTGTGGCCCTTAATTAGTACATTCATTTGCTAACCTTCTTTTCTGATCCACAGAACAAAGGGGAGTGAATACTGCACTCCTTAGATGTGAACAGACAACTTAGATTTTATTTGGACAGGACTAAACCTCTCAGGAAATCTGAACAACTGCTGGTTGCATTTGCTGCCGGAGCAGAGGGGAAGGCCATTTCAAAGCAAACCATTTCTAAATGGATAGGTCATTGCATTCATTTCTGCTATAAGCACCATGGAAATCCTACCATACAGGGGATTAGACCACATTCAACCAGGGCTGCATCTACCTGTACAGCCTTTCTCAGAGGTGTCCCTACCAGGGACATCCTAGAAGCTGCTACCTGGAGTTCTGTACATACCTTCACCAAGCATTACCATTTGCCAATTTTCTCTAAATGCAGAGCTGGCTTTTCCACTGCAGTCTTGCAGGGCCTTATAGCTGGTCCTAATGCTATCTAATTTCCTCTTCCATCCTTAGTTTTGTGAATCTACCGAAATGTGATGACTGCAACAGTGAAACACAAAGAACATAGTACAGTTGTGTACACTTACCATAAATGTAGATGTTCAAGTGTATTCACTGTTGCAGTCCTAGTTGCCTCTATTCTTGCTTACTGTATTTAAAGCTTTTTGGTGTATTTGCTTTTTTGTTGGAGGTGTAACCTTGTATATATAATTGCTTCCCACTATGGGGGCACCTGACATCTGGGGCAAGAAAAACTGATGTAATGGTGTCGGTTGCATGCTTTATACCCCTGACTACCTGACGTCATGGAAGATGAGACAGCAACCGTAGACTCTGTTAATCAGGCCGACTGAGGGCTACTGCAAGCAGATAACCCAAATGTGATGACTGCAACAGTGAATACACTCGAACATCTAAATTTATGGTAAGTGTACACAACTGTACTTTTTTTCAAATGAGAGACTCCTTAGTAATGCTCCTTTTGTGGGTGCTACTGTTATCACATTCCCTTAGTGCTACCATAAGCTGTGAGAAGTTCCTGCTGTTTCCATAGAGCAGAACTAGATACCACCACTTTTGTTTGTGTCTGTTCTTGATGAGGGTCCAGGAAGTCATAGCTTTTGCATCCAGTTTGTGAAGGCAGAGGAGTGTTGAGTCCATACCCTTCTTCTCCTTTAGAGCTTGACGGCAGCTATAATTTTTAGTGCCTACTGATCCGTGTTAGGAAGTGTCATTCATTACACATTGGTATGTTAGTGGCTGCAGATTATCACATCCTCACAGATAGATTCTTGACGCTGAACCCCTTAACTGGCTTCTAGATCAGTGACCTGTTCCCAGTAGGGTTTCCTTTTTTTTTACCACTGAAACTGTAATAGATTTGGGTAATGGTTGCCTTGTTTGTGGTTTGAGGAACCAGTGTGGAGTTCTTTCAATTGCAGAGCAAGTGAAGCTTCCAGAAGAGGTTGCATATAAAACTGCTGTGTAGACTGTGATGTTTCATGCCTTACAAGCTTTAGACAGAAAGCTGAGATCCAAACTCTTAATGTCCATGTTCTATAAATCGGCCTTGGTATAGTATATAAGTAAATAAGTGGATATAATTTGCATTCTTTCTCCCTGTGTTGAAATGTGAGGTGGGTCCAGAAGTGGGTTGCTGGCCATGTTGTTACCCTGCTTGTCATTTACATGATCGATTTTACTCATTCATAGTGCCAGTCTTTTCCTGGAATTTGTGTTGAGAGGTATCTGACTGCCTGGTAAAGATCTTCCATGAGTAGAGTATGTCTATTTGCCACAAGGTGTAATATATTTATCCCTAGTTCTTCTCATGTCAGCAGATGGAGCTAAGTTTGCGTTGCCTTCTTACTTAAGTAATTGGAGAGAGCTGCATATTAGTGATGCTGTAGTCAAAGGCATTGACTAAATGCAGGTTGCGTGCCTTGCATATTAGTTTGGCTGTCTGATTTCGGGGAATCTGAACAGACATGAAGTCTATTTTGCATTTCTTTAGATTTAACTGTTTTATTTTATTTAAATATATAATTTTCATTATGACTCTTTATGTATGAATTGTATTATTGTTATTCCAACAATGCATGACTTGCCTTGACATTAAAATGCAAGAAGGTGGGGGTAGAGTGGCTGAACACTGATGTATGTTTTCCTATACCTTTTACACATTTAGGAGGACACCACTGGATTCTGAGCATATCTTGTTCTGATTTCCTTATATTACAAACAGGGTGCCACAAACCAGTATACTCAGTAGGAGCAAGGTTTACCAATAATTCACGAAGTGACATTTGCAAAAGCTTGTTTGTGCCTTCCAGTTGAATTTTTTAAGGGCTGGCTGTGCATTAGTTCTAAGTTTTTGATGTTAAAAGATGTGCTGGCATCCTCAGAAAAATGCATTATTTTCTGTTTTTAGGGATCACATCATCAATAATGCAAGGTCGTGCAGGTGCAATCCAGGCAGCTGTTTCCCTGGAACTCAGCAGTGATGTCATCACCAGTTTTGACATTGCAGTGGAAGGCTTAAATGGACAGCTTCCCAACTTGGACCTGGTTAACCTGTTCTCTGCTTTCTGCCAAAGGAATGGAATGTTGTGTACTATTCAAGGAAAGGTAAACAGTAAGAAGTCTGCAATATTTAGTTGCATAGACCTTTTCTTTTTTCAGGAGGTGATGAAACTCTAGTTGTTCATTGCAAGGATCATTGCTACAGGGCATTTATAAAATGAATGGTTTGTAACCACAGGTAGATCTCAGTCTTCTTGCTAGACTTGTGAAGAAATTGAACATCCATGGGTTAGGGCTTGATGTTACTTTTTACACTGTGCCTTCAAACAGCATACTTTGTGCCATCTTCATTTCTCTTGTGCCACTGAAGTGAACGGTCATCTGTTTCATCCGGACTGTATTATATTGCTTTTTTTTCTTGACCTTTTGAGTTGCTTTACATTTTCAACATTTTCAGTGATCATTTTGTTTATCTTCTGTGATTGTTTTCAGTTGCCCCTGAGACAAATTACCAAATGTTCCTGTGGAAGACAGATTCCCCCACTAAGGATTACCACTTACATTGTCCTTTTTTTTTAACCTAGGCAAGGGACACAGTATTGTAAACTGTGATTGCGTTAAGGCTTTTAATAAATAGAAATTTGCTGAGGCGAAACAGATACTTCAGGGCTTATACTGAATATTGTATATAAGCAACTTTGACCTAAACAACACCTGCTGCATTATTTATAGGTGAAATGTCCATCATTGTCAGGTTGCTTCCAGAGAAAGTTAAATTCAGGGAGTCTCCAGGACACCACATGAAACATCACAAAGTGGAGAGATCCAAGAGAACTGATATTGGAGAGCATGCTGGATGAGTGCTTGAGATTATAGTGACCTGACCAGGGATCTTGCCAGGCCTGAGCTACCTCATACAGTCAAAGCCGCAGCTCATCCACCCTTAATACAGAAGATAGTTATAATGAATTCTCCCCTGGTCACAGCCCATGATGTTATGTGTTTCACTGTTGCAGTCATTACATTTGTGTAATCTGCAGGCAGGTTGCCATCAGTCGGCCTGATTAACAAAGTCTTGGGTCCTGCGTCGGTTGCTGTCCCTTCTTCCATGACGTCAGGTTGTCCGGGGTATATAACATGCAGCCGACACCGTTACATCAGTCTTTCATGCTGTGCGGTGCCCGAAGCAGAAGCAGTTCACAAGTGCCAGTTGGCCGACTCCTGAAATTTTTGTTTTCGAGTTTCAGAACCGAAGTCTTCAACTTAAAGCTAAGTACCCCGTTGGGGAAACTTTTTCTTGCTCCTTACTGATGTCAGCAAAAGTTAATAATTGCATTACTTGTGGAAAGCAAATACCTCATAAAGATTTTCATTTGTACTGTATTCCTTGCCTAGGCCCTGACCACGACGTACCTTGCTGTCGGTTTTGTGCTTTAATTAATCAGCTCACTATCCGTCGTCAGTACATTTTTACCGCTAAATATTTCAGTTCTCGGTTTAATTATCCAGAAATGACATCGGTTAGCCATCCGACTACCGGAATTCCAAAAAAAAAAACACAAAGAAAAATACAGAGACAGGCTGTCGAGGTCCAAACTGCCGACGACGCTTCTCCTAAGCCAGTTCGCTGGTACTCAGTGAGGTGCTTTCACAGCCCCTGATACCCACTACTTCTGACTCGCAGGCCTCTACTGAAACCCATTCAGAGTCTGGTATGCCGCGAGATGCTTCACCTATGGAACCCGCAGATGTGTCTACCTTGGATGGGTCCGGAACCGCTGTGCAGGCACCGGCTTCTGAGGGTGAATTGAGGCCTACAGACCCCCTTCTAAGAGACTTAGGGCTGAGCTTGACTATGAATCTTCTGATCAGGACTCTGTTTCTTCTAATTCTTCCAATGACCTGGATTTGTCCATACCTACTTATGAGGATTCTGATGCAGAGGATTCCATTCTCTCTGCTTCCACCCTTGAGGACTTTTCTTTTGGGGAAACTTTACATATCTTAAGAGAGCATTTCCACTGGGAAAGTCAGGAATTTTCTGAATCTAAAAAGAGGCTTAAGGATTTCCTCCTCCTACCTCAGCGTAGGCCTTTGGCTATACCTCCTGTACTAGACATTGTTGATTATGTGTTTTCGGAATCCAGTGTGGCCCATGATTCCCTGCCTCCGGTTCCTAGTAAACCTGACAGATACTACAGGGTTTCTGAGTCCCACAAGTTCCTTTTCAAAAATCCTGTTGCGGATCCAGAAACCATTTCTCAGGGGCCCAAGGGCATTAAGGCTTCTACTGCTAAAAATCCTACCCCTTCTGTTAGAGACTCCAGGGCGCTGGATAGATGGGGAAAAAAGGTTTATACTTCTGCAACCTTGGCAATCAGGGCTTTAAACTGACAATTTCATATGCTAAAATATCAACAGCATATTATGGGACTGCTTAAATAGAAAATGATGTTGATTTCTGACTGTGTGGAAAATAAAGATTTACAGGATTTATTGCATTCTGTTGAACAAGTTGGCAAACATACTTTGCAATGTGGTTTTGATTCTTTAGAGGCCTGTTGCAGGGCTGCTGTTACTGGGTCTGTGCTTAGAAGGCATGCTTGGCTTAAGGAGCAATCTCTGCCTGATCATGTTAAAGCAAAATTGTTGGATGCTCCTTTAAATCAGGACCGCCTGTTTGGCAATAAGGCTGAAGAAGTTCTAAAAAAGATGGAAGATAAAGCTAAATCTATGCAAACTGTAAAAGATTTCTTACAAGTGCAACCTCCAAGATTTAGTAGGCACTGACCTACTAATAATTGGTCCTTTCCAGCTCCTTCCAGATCCACTCAAGCCAAACCCAGACACACCAAAAGTACCAGATTTCAGTCCCAGGGACTCTCAGAACTAAGCAGTGGGGGGCCTCCACTTCCAAATCTGGAAATAACAAGACATCCCCTATAGTAAACAGTCTCAATGACTTTCCTTTAAAATTACCAAGCACTTACCTTTTAGCTGCCCCTTGGGGGGGAAAGATTGCTCTTCATGCAAAAAACTGGTAACTCATAACCCAGGACAAATGGGTTTTAAATATAGTGTCCCAGGGATACAGATTTCATTTCCACACGTTGCCAAAACCAAACGGGTGGCCAGACCTGCCCCCAAATCAGTGGGCAGAGGCTCAGAAACAAGTACTTTCCCTCTTAAACATGGGGGCTATTCAACCGGTACCAGAAGAGGAAAAGGGACAAGGTTTCTATTCCAGGCTTTTCCTGGTACCCAGAAAAGACAAATCATGGCGTCCAATTCTGGACCTGTCTACTCTAAACACCTTTCTGGGCATTCCAAAATTAAACATGCTGACTCTTCACCGGTTACTTCCTATGCTAGGCAAAGGTGCCTGGTTGGCAACTCTAGATTTAAAAGAAGCTTACCTGCATATCCCAATCAGGGAATCTTGCAGAAGATCCCTCACTTCAAAGCAGGCTACTTGCATTATCAGTTCTCTGCACTGCCCTTTGGCTTGTCTACTGCGCCCAGGGTATTCACAAAGTGCCTGGCTCCAGTAATTGCATTTTGCAGGCAAAGAAATATTCAAATATATCCATACCTGGACCATACTTAGAAATCATCTGGAGTTTGTAAAAAGGGTTCTAACTTGTCTAGGGTACACCATAAACGAAAAGAAATAACAACTGGTACCCTCTCAACAGATTACATTCCTGGGTGCAAGCTTGAATACAACTGCCCGGATGGCTTTCCTCATGCCAGAAAAGCAAATTCATTTGGTAACTTACTTCAAACAAGTGGCCACAAAAACCCTGCTATCTGCAAGACAAATACTGCAAGCCTAGGGGTTCATGGCCTCCTGCATTCTTCTAATTCCGTATGCAAGACTGCATATGAGGAAACTTTAGTGGTACTTCAAAAGTCTATGGAGTCAACATTGTCACAGCCTGGAAACAATGATTCCTATCATACCTTGCCTACGCCTGGAGTTCCTATAGTGGGCAGAGGCCTGTCACCAAAACAAGGGACTGCCATTCACACTACCCCCTGCCGCCCAAATCCTAACTACAGAAGCATCAGACTATGCATGGGGGGGCTCACCTGGCAGGGAAGTGCATTCAGGGCAAATGGAACCCAAATCAAATGCACCTACATATCAATCAAAAAGAAATGTTAGCTGTACAGAATGCTCTGATAGCCTTCAAGGACTACATTCATACAGGGCAACTAATGGTAAAGACGGACAACACCACGGTTATGTGGTACATAAACAAGCAGGGGGGTACACATTCCTACACTCTCTGCAGACTAGCCATGGAATTGTTGTACATGGCCTTGAGCTACCAAGTGCAACTACAAGCTCAATTCCTGCCAGGAAAACTGAATACACTGGCAGATGGACTAAGCAGAAATCTCATGGACCCACATGAGTGGAAACTGGAACCACAGATTTTCAACATGTTGTGAAGCAAATGGGGGAGCCCAGACGTAGATCTACTTGCCTCCCCCCAGAACTACCAGTTAGACAAAATTTGCACAAGGACTCCTCACAAAAAAGCCTGGAAAGTGGATGCTCTGTCCTTCAGCTGGAAAAAACCTATTGGTCTACACCTTTCCCCCCTCTGCCTCTGCTCTCCAAAGTTCTGCTAAAAGTCACAGGACAAGCCAAAAATTATTTTGATTTCTCTAGACTGGCCACGCCAACACTGGTACCCACTCCTGCGCAGTGTGTCACAAATATCTCCATGGCACCCGCCTCAGACACCTTCCTTACTGTCTCAGCAGGAGAACCAAATTCTGTGCGCCCAGCTCCCAACATTGAACCTTGCAGCTTGGCTAATCACTTAAATTCACCCTTAGCAACCCTCAGCAAACCTGTAATGGATGTCATCTTGGAGGCGAGAAGACCTAGTACTAGAAAATCTTATGCTGACAAATGGAAAAGATTCTGTGCCTGGAGCCAATCTTTAGGGATGAGCACAGCAGCGCCCAATTTACCTTAGATTTTGCAATACTTAACTGAGATGCTTCACAAGGGCCTGTCTTTTTCCTCTATTAAAATCCACGCTTCAGCTATTTCAGCTCACTGTAACACAGAACCACCCCTCTTTTCTCATCCCCTGCTCAAACAGTATCTCAGAGGGGCAAAGAACTTGAGACCACCCAGGAGAGCTCCTATCCCTGCCTGGGACCTTAACTTTGTTTTGGAAAAGCTCACTTTACCTCCTTTCGAGCCAGCTGCTACTGCAGACCTAAAATTTCTTTCTTGGAAAACAGCCTTCCTCTTAGCAATCACTTCAGCTAGAAGGTCATCTGAATTACAGGCCCTTATGGCAGTGCATCCTTTCATCATCTTTCATGCGGACAGGGTATCTGAGGACCAGTCCATCCTTCATGCCCAAGATGGTTTCCAGTGCGGCTCTTAACCAGTCCATTCATTTGCCAACCTTCTATCCCAATCCACAAAACAAAGGGGATTGGATTCTGCATTCCTTGGACGTGCACAGACAACATAGATTCTACTTGTACAGAACTAAATTTCGAAGAAAATCTGGACAATTGCTAGTGGCATTTGCTGCTGGGGCAGAGGGGAAGGCTATTTCAAAACAAACTATTTATAAATGGATAAGCCATTGCATTCATTTCTACTATAAGCACCGTGGAAAACCTATCCCCCAGGGAATCAGATCTCATTCAACCAGAGCTACATCTACTTCTGCAGCCTTTCTCAGAGGTGTTTCTACCAGGGATATCCTAGAAGCTGCTACCTGGAGTTCAGTACATACTTTCACCAAGCATTATCATTTACCAGTTTTCTCTAAATCCAGAGCTGGCTTTTCCACTGCAGTCTTGCAAGGCCTTATAGCTGGTCCCAATGCTGTATAAATCCATCTTCCCAACCATAGCTTTGGGAATCTACCCAAATGTAATGACTACAACAGTGAAACACGAAGAACATAGTACAGTTGTGTACACTTACCATAAATATAGATGTTCGAGTGTATTCACTGTTGCAGTCCTGGTTACCTTCCCTCCAGCCCCGTGTTTTTCTCTTACTATACCTCTACTTTCTTTTATTATGCTTAAAAACCTTTTTGGTGTATTTGCTTTTGGTTGGAGGTATATTTTTGTGTTTTTTTATTTTTATTTGCTCCCCATTTGGGGGGCACCTGACATCTGGGGCAAGAAAAACTGATGTAATGGCGTCTGCTGCATGTTTTATACCCCCTGACAACCTGACATCATGGAAGAAGGGACAGCAACTGACGCAGGACTCAAGACTTTGTTAATCAGGTCGACTGAGGGCAACCTGCCAGCAGATTACCCAAATGTAATGACTGCAACAGTGAATACACTCGAACATCTACATTTATGGTAAGTGTACACAACTGTACTTTCTAGAGAAAGAGGTAAATAGTGGGGTTAAAGCTTCAAGATAATCAGTTTCCAGGCCCTAGAATTTGATTTTACTGTGCTACAGCCAGTTACCGCCTCACAGGTGTCCACAGTGGGCATCAGCCTTACTCAGCAGGTTCAACAGAAGGCATTTTATAGGTATTACTGATGGTCGATCATTAGTGAATATAATATCTAAGGACTGTCTTGTTATATTTGATATGGCTATGTCTTTCTCCCTGCAGATACTCAAGTTTTTGCTTCAGATGTCAAAGGTGTTGACACGTACCACACAGACATCCAGGATACCTCCCATGTACTTTGAATATAGACATTTTGCTGATGAGTACCTTACAATGCTGCAGAAAGCTGCTACCCTTGCCACTTTGAAGGTGTACTTGGTGATGCTGTAGAAGGCTGCTCTACCTGTGCTTTGTGAGTGCTGTTTTTGCCATTTTGGAGGTAGAGATGCTGAAAGAGAGGAATACATCCCCTTGAGTCTTCATATTCCAACCAGATCTGCCAAGGAGTCCTCCAGTTCTGACTAGGCCCACTTACTTTAGGGATTGATGCAGATAGGCATGATACTATTCAGGTCTGATCTCCTCAAAAGTACCTCATTTGGAGAAACATCAGCCTTGCGTATTAAGGTACTCTGCATACCAAAATAGATACTTTAATCTAAGTCCACAAGAGGCACGGTGGAAAAAACAAGTCCAAATGTAAAAAAAAAAACTATTTAATGAAGAGCTTTTTGTTATTGCATTGCAATAACTTCTTCAGATACACTAACGTTCACACATTCAAGTTAAATATCTCAGGCACTTTTGATTTTTTAACATTAATTAATAGTAATTTTATAGCAAGTTGGTTGATTGGATTTCATTCATCACATGATGTCTTGATTATGATATTTAACTTGAATGTGTGAACGCTAGTATATCTGAAAAAGTTATTGCCTCGCAATAACGAAAAGCGCTTCATTAAATAGTTTTTTTTACATTTGGACTTGTTTTTTCCACCGTGCTTCTTGTGGACTTAGTAGTTTTTAATTTTTTTAACAGATACTTTAATCTGTTAGGTGCTGAGAATTTCAGGCCCTTTGTAATCCCACAGTTATGGAGGCATTTCCTGATGTCTTTCTTTAGCCTGATTCCCATACACTAGACCCCCAAGAATAAGAATAGATTTTACAAGATTCAAAAACATTTCCAGCAGCTTTTCTATCCCTCTGTGATGGACCATTAATTGATCTTGTTAAAAGCATGTAGAAGTTCTAGAGTAAGTGTTCCTGGCCTAAGTACCTTACCTAGTGATTGCATCACACCATGGATGGTTGTGGGGGAAAAATAGTGTGCACTTTGGCTAGCTTGGTGAGGAGGGCCAGCACTTATCAAATAAATATGAATCCGTTACAAAGGATAAGTAAGGTACAAGTACAACGGATGTAGAGGATTTGTTTTAGTGGATTACAGGTTGACTTCTTAAGGGAGATGATGGTTTGACTGTTATACCCTGCAGCAATGATAATTAGTACACATTTCCATAAATGTTGGTATGATACTGCTGATGCTTCTAACACAGCTTTTGCCACAGAGACTGATGTCAGGAGGTTTGCATGGTTAGTTGCACGGCACTTTCTTGAACATGTTATGGGTAAACTCCTAAATGCCTGTTTTAATAAGGCTGATCAGTTTGGTTTCACCATCTCAGCATGTTTGAAAAGTTGGAAAAGAAGGGAAAGACCATGCAGTCAGACAGGCAGCGTTGTAAACCTCCATATCTCCAGTTAAGCCAGGAAGGAAACATTGATCTCTGTAGCAAAATGCTTAGTTAGTAATTTAGATGTGTTTCTTTTCCCTTTTCCCCAAGTTTGTGCCCTTGGTGGTAGTATATTTAAAAATTTGGAATGTAGAGGCATAGTCCTCCATTGATGAGAGCAGGTGTTGGGATACACCCCCCTTGCAAAATATTGCTCAAGTGTTGTGTCTGAGTTTTTCAGTTGTGAGTTTTGAATATACATTCTTTATGCACATAAGTTATGCTATTTTAAATCCTTATTTTCTGAGAATCCCTGTTTAATTTCCTCCAGGAATAGTACTCCAGAAGCCAGCCCTTTTTCTTTTTTTTTTCCTCACCTTCAGCTGACAATGATTAGTGCTCCTCCCTGATGTCTGCTGTCCTGTGTCAGGCCTAACTGTCTTGAAGTAGAGGACTTCCATCTTGCCCAACACTGGTGGTCCGGTTAGATTAATATTCTGACATATTCACAATGTACAAATGCTCACAACAGCCTCTAAAGTCCAGAAGAATGCCCTTCTGCTAGCCAGATACTAGACTGGTTCGTACAAAGACAATTAAGATTTCCAAAATCAAAACTTGATACTCACACAAAAGTGGCATCATCACAAATGGAACTCTACATACACAGTATGCATAGAACAATTATGCCACTCATTTCTAGCTACAGTCAGACAGAATGCAGCGTAGATGAACTTTAGAGCTTGTCTAAAATAGTTTAAAAATTATTTATCAAAAAAGTGGACATGACATTGTGTCTCATCCATAGACTAATACCCCTACCTTAAACACATTTGTACCAATGAACTTCAAGCAGAATAGCCCTAGAAACCAAAATCACTTAATTCTATTTAGATGTTATCCCTTGTCCTCCAGCTGATACCCCCTTCCTTCTTGTCCATATCTAGTGTCCTTAACTACATTCATAACACAACCTCTAACCCCTCACCTTCAGTAGAACCACCACATCTACTGCCTAAACATCTTCCCTATAAATTAGTAAATCTCTTTGCCCCTAATATTCTTGCTTACCTATATTTCTGTAAAGCCCTTCCATGTAACTAACAGAACACTTGACCCCCTTATTTTTTCTTGCCTAGCTTTAGTGGCAAATAAGTCCAATAATTCCTTGCAGACGTTCTTATTGCATTATACTTCAAGAACTAAAGTAATAGTTCACACATTCTTCAAGAGTTTATAACTTAACAGTTTAACTGTTACACAGATCTAGTTAGTCAAAGGTCATTTGTTAGGACCTGTTGTACAATGCATATTACATCTCTCTTCTGCAGACTTAGTCTCATGGAGCATTTTCTTCCTTAACCTCCACAGAAAAAAGGATCTATGCTTGCTTGAACTTTTCCAGTAAACAAATGCAAATAGATATAGAATGGAATGCATTGCTGCGATTAATAAACATCCTGAATGGATAAATAGCATGGCTTCTGTTCTGAAATCAGATAACTTCATATTTCTATTTATCTTCTGTATCTTAAAAAAAACTTTAAAAGGAGAGCATTATCCACTTCCTTCAAAGTGGTAGTTTCACCTATGCCATGAGCAAAGTATGTTCTTTTCATGATGTAAATCAGGGGTATGGGGAAGCTAAATTTAATGAGGAAAGTTCCAGGATGTATATTTCTAAATGTTTAATGAGGAAAAGTGGATTTCTTAAACTTATATTTACCATTTTGTCAGCACTTGATGTGTTTCAGATAGCTGCTGCACAAATGATCATGGATCTTGAAGGTGTTAATATTGGGTTCCTATTAGATGACTGAAGACACATTCTTTTGAATGCGTCTTGGTCGAACTTGGAAAGACGAAAAGGCAAAATGATGAAGCGGAATATAAGCAAATTATTTCCTTGGGAAAGAAATCACTTGGCCGCGTCCATAACTTTGGCATTTTCGTCACTGTAGTGTGATCTCGGAGTTGATATATTTAAGTAGGGGGTGTGGGGGGGGTGGAAGCCCCCCACTTTGTTTTAAGTGTATTTTTTTTTGGAACAACGGTAAAAAAAATTGCTGTTCTAAGCGTTCGAGTTTGTAAGCTTTCGCTTACATGGGGTCAATAAATCATTGTTCGCTTTTCTAAGCATTCAGTGATTTAATATAGACCCTTAATATTACATGTAACATACTAGCATGGGGCTAGGGCATGGAAGGGCATGATATAAAACTGACTGATTTACTGAACAGGTTGAGGAGGCATGATCTCTGACTGAGCAGGCATAAATGCTAAGTTAAAGTGACAGGACTGAAATATCTGGATAACATTTTACCTTCAAACTTGAACCCAGAAATTGAGAAGGTAAGAGCAGTAGTACAAATTCCTCCTACATTGAATAAACAAACTGATATGAGATTCCTTGCTGTAGTACAGTATTTGGAAATTTAAAATGAATATGTCAGCAGTAAAGATGTCATTAAAGAAATGATTTGAGCTAGTTGTGGAATGTTACTTGGGTAAAGAGTATGAAAAGGTTTTTAATTTAACAGTGCCACAAGTGCCAGTTCTGAAATATTTTGATCTGAGCTGTGCATGTAGGTGAAAGTGTATACAAACTAGTATACTGATTTTGGAAGATGATAAACCAGTTACATTTGAGTCTAGATCCTTATCCAACTATTTTCTATGTATATATTAATACAGAAAACAGTTGCTAGCTGTATGTAGTATTCCACTGTGAAAAGTTCAAGAAGAGGACACCACTTAATCTGATTAATCCTTTTCTTATTCATCTGAAATTGAATCTCCTAAGGATTTTGTTAAACAAGAGGAGGATTCCTTGGCACCTGATTTCCCTGGCGTATGGATAAACATGGTAAAAAGATTTATGCATCTTCTACCCTCTCCATAAGAGTGTTAAATTATCAGACTCATGGCATGATTTGTAACAGACACTCTAGCCAAGGCCTCCTCTTTGGTGTCTGATCTTACTGACTCCCCTACCAAGACTCAACTCATGAATCTGCTTTCAGCAGCTTCTCAAGTAACCAGACACTCAGTAAAGTGTAGTTGTGATGCTGTGGATGCTTCTTCTAAGTCTGCTGCATTTGTTTCAGTCCTTCGTAGGTATTCATGGCTTATATTACAGCCTTTACCTCTTGATTTTCAGGCTAAGCTGTTAGACGCCCCTTAGATAACTCTTAATTATTTGGTGTTGCTTCTGCTGAGCTTTTTAAATCCTTACAGGAGAAAGGTAAGGAACTCCAGAATTTAAAACATATTCTTGTTTCACCCATTGCTAGATACCGTAGAAACTACCCTCAAAAGACTTATTTTATTAGGAGGCGGTCTACTCCTCCTACAGCTCAGTCAAGGGGAAAGAGACACTCTAGACAAGCTACTACCCCTAGGACATCTGCAGCCTCCACTCCTTCCTTTCATAGGCAACCTGGTCAAGACAGAGCTCTCCCTTTGTGACTCAGATGAGCTGCCTTGTCACCTTCTGTCCCTACGCCTCACTCTATCCCTCCCCTCCTGGCAAAAGATCACCACCGACCAATGGGTGATATCCATCATCCAGAATGGATATTTCATGGCTTGGTGGGCTCTCCCACCTTTCCAAGGTTTACCACAACCACCAAAAACTCAAATTCATCTCTTCACCCTCATCTTAAGACAACTTTTAATTTAAGACACTATTCAGCCAGTTCCTCCAGAGCGCATGGGCAAGGGTTTCTACTCCACAATGTCTCCAGTCCCTGGAGACCAATTTTAGACCTCTCCTACCTCAGTCTGTTCCTCAAGGTACCCACCTTCAAGATGCTTTCTCTACAGACATTACTATCCCACCTCAGGGTTATATGGTCTCACTGGATTTGAATTATGCTTATCTGCATATTCTCATTCACCCTTCATGCAGAAAATTCCTACATTTTTCAATAGGCTCCTCTCATTTTCAGTTTTCTGCCTTGCCTTTTGGTCTCTGTACTGCACCCAGGGTCTTTACAAAATGTTTAGTCTCACTGATATGATAGCTCACTGCAGGCTGTTGGGAGTTCAGATTTATCCATATCTAGACAATCTCCTCATTCTTCACAAGGACCCTCACTACTTAACACTACATCTGCATCTGGTCTCCAGCATCATGGAAACTTGCGGATTCACTCTAAATTTGCAAAAATCTCAGCTCACCCCCACCCAGGACATAACCTTTCTGTGTTGCAGGATACAGACAGTTCTAATGACTGCCTTCATTCCCCAACAAAAGATAGCTTGCTTCAGTACCACGTGTCCCTGTATCCCCTCTTATACTTGACAGCCAGACAGTTCCTAGGGCATCTGGCTTCACTGATTCCCTATGCTTCCACTGGCCAAACTTTACATGAGGAAATTTCAGTGGTGTCTGAAAAGTCTTTGGTGCTAACACCTTCAGTCCCTAGAGGCAACCATTCCTCGTCTGCCATGTCTGAAAAAGGAACTTGGCTGGTGGATCTCACAAATTCACCTCAATCAGGGAATCCCCTTGCAAATTCCAGTACAGCATCTCTACATAGACGCTTCAGACCTCGGTTGGGGAGCTGTGCTGCATCTCCCCTCCAGCCAGCATAGGGTACATGATCCTCGAACAGACTACAAGATCACATCAACATAAAAGAAATGAGAACCTTACTCTTGACTCTACAAACCTTTCAACAGCTTCTGCTACCAGGCACACTGACAACATGACTGTGCTATGGTATGTCAACAAGCGGGGGTGGACGAAATCCTACCGTCTATGCTCTCTAGCAATTCGGATTTGGAATCTTGCCCATTCTCTGTTATTTCGCCTACTGGTTGCTCATATAGGTTCATAGGTGTGTACTAGGCTATCTGCCCAAGGGCATTTATAAGCCTAGCCAGAGTGTTTCTGCTATCGCTGCCCCATTGATTAATTAACTGATCCTCTGTCAAGCAGAGCCAATGAAGTGATCCCAGGTGTGTATTTTCTGTTACCCATCCACTCGTCAAGGTTTCGTTTCTCTTGAAGAGTGTTAGTGAGGGGCTCTGCCTAATGTAGTTTGGAATTTTGTTCCAAAGCATGGGGAGTCTCTGTGACAGGAATCTATCCCTCCAGCATGTTCTATTTATTGTTGTGGCGAGGTTTAGCTCACTAGAGCACTTGGCTCTCAGTGACTTGGATTTCTTTAGGTTGGGCATGTCTGTCAATTCTGAGTTGGACATTGCTTTGTAAGTCAGGCAGAGATCACCTCTGAGTAAGCGATATGCAACTGAGTGCAGCCGGAGTTCTTTCAGTCGGGCTGCATAGGACATATGTTTGAGGCCAGTAATCCTCTTGGTGAGGTACTTTTGTGGTCTCTCCAGATGTTGGAAGTGTCTTGTGAGGTACATCCCAAATGGGGCATTGTACTCTATGATGGGTCTGATGAGTGACTAGTAGAGGGGCACTATAACCTCTTTATTTCTAGATGCAAACCCTTTAGTAATTAGATATGCCACATAGAAGTATTTCCTAACTACTTTGGCAATATGATTGTCACAGGAGAGATTACTATCTACCTGGGTCCCCAGATCTCTTATTACCTCTTCTGTATTATATTCCACCCTCAGAAAATGTATTGGCAGACATTCTAAGCAGAACCATGGCACCTTCTGACGAATTGATGTTACACAGGGAGGTGTTTCTGGACATAGTACACAACTGGGGTGTTACAAAAGCAGATCTGTTTGCCTCCTCCCAGAACAGACAACTATCCATCTTCTGCACAAAGCTACCCCATCTACAAGCATGGAAAGTGGATGCCTTCTCCTTCTGTTGGGGAAAGGTGTACCTGTATGTCTTCCCCCCCAATATCTCTAATTCAGAAAGTCTTACTGAAGATTCAGAAAGACAGACCAAAAATCCTACTGGTGACCCCCTTTTGGGCAAGACAGCATTCCCTCTTTTATTTCAGCTTGCCAGGGGCAATCAGCACAAATTATCTCAAAAGTTCGATCTACTCACACAAGACGGGATCTCTGATACACCCACAGCTTCACAACCTGAAATTGACCCTGTGGTTGATAAACTTTTGATCCCTTTTCACCACCAATACTCAGAGGATGTACTCAAAGTCCTGCAGGAGGCCAGGAAACCTAGCATCAGAAAAAAAATTACATTGCAAAGTGGAAATATTTTTCAGGTGATGTTCTAAGAAAATACAGGACCCTTTGGCAGTCACAGTGCCTATGGTCCTTGCTTATTTGTGTGAGCTCCTGCAATCTGGATCATCATACTCTTCTGTAAAAAGTACATTTGTCTGTTATTTCTGCTCGTCTACCTATGCTTCCCCCTTTAGCATCCAGGCTAGAGGTTAAACTGTTCCTTAGAGGGGTTCTGCATCTCAGACCTCCTAGGGAACCAGTTCTACCACCGTGGGACCATAATTTTGTACTAGAAAATTTGACTATGTCCCCCTTCGAGCCTGCCTTTTCAGCTTCCCTTAAGTTTTGCAGTTGGAAAATGATTCTGCTAGTAGCTTTGACTTCTGCCAGGAGGGTCTCAGAAATCCAAGCCCTCATGGCCATTCTGCCTTACCTCTTTTTTCACAAAAACAGAGTGTCTTTGAGGACTTATCCTTCATTCATGCCTAAAGTAGTGAATGAGCTTTCTTTGAACCAATCTATTAACCTGCCTGTTTTCTTTCCACAACCTCAGAATTCCTCAGAAAGGAAACTTCATTCCTTGCATGTGCACAGGCAGCTCAGATTCTACCTAGATAAAACCAAGTCCATTAGAGAATCAGACCAGCTATTGGTCTCCTTTCCCCCTAGAGCCCTAGGCAGAGCAGTCTCTAAACAAACCATTCCTTCATGGATCTCAAAGGCCATCTCCTTTTGCCATGACTTCCATGGCAAGCTTTAGCCTCAAAAGTAAAGGCTCATTCCACTAGGGCTGCAGCTTCTTCTGCAGCCTTTTTCATAGGCCTTGACCATGCCACCATTCCAAAGGCAGCTACTTGGTCTTCTGTTCACACCTTCACCAAGCATTACAAATTGGATTTAATATCCAGATCCAGAGCTGGCTTTGCCTGATCTATTCTGCAGGGTCTCCTTGACTCTTCTCCTGCACCAAGCACCCAAGGGAATACCCAATATCTTTGGTACTCTCCCTACTGTAATGGATACTGCAGCAAGAGAATAGAAGGACATAGCATAGTTGTGTAAAATCTTACCATAACCATAGATGTCCTTTTTTTTCCATGTTGCAGTATTCAAAACCCACCCTCCTCCCCTCTGTCCTTATTTTTGGGGGTTTTATGGTTATATAGTTTGGTAGAGGTGTTTACTTGGTGTTGGGTATATTACTATTTGTAGAATTTTCTCATAGTCCCAGGTAGACCCTCTTTGTTTTCCCTATAGATTCCTTTCTATAGTCTTGTTTAGCTGGAATGCTTTCTATTCATTCAGCATTATCTTCTGCAGCAGTCAGTTCTGACTTGGGTACATGCAGACGTCACATTTATAGCCGATGTCGGTTTATGGCACTAGCATGCTATGTCGCATGTACCCCTTACTGAAGACTTTAGTATACTGGCCGGATGTATGGTGCTGCAGGCAGCCATATCCCTACTGTAAAGAATACTGTAACATGAAAGAGAAAGACATCTGTAATTATGGTAAGATTTTACACAACTATTCTTTCTGAGGATTGGTACATGTGATGCTCGCTTTATATCCGACATAATTTTATGACTAATGTAGGATCTGTTCTATGTGCGATGTTACATGTAGCATTAGTCTTTTGTATACTGGTCAGATGTACAAGTCAGCTGGTGGTGGACTCCCTCAAGTTATGAATACTGCAACATATAGAAGAGAAGGACATTTTTGGTTATGGTAAGATTTTACACAACTATTCTTTACAACAAATCTCAGAACCGTCTCAGACATTTGAATTCATAGGAGCAATTTTCAGCATGGTATCATTGACAGCTTCGCTTCCTCTCTCTCAAGAGCACAGAATATCCGATTCCAGGTCAGGAAAATGATTCACCGTACCACACTCTTAGCCTGATTGATTCTTCAAGCCTTAGGGTCAATGTCACAGGCCATAATTTAAGTTCCTGTAGCAAGATTTCATATGAGAATTTTTCAATGGATGCTAGCAACACAGTGATCGATTCTTTATCACCACGTCAGTCCAAATAAGAATCAGTCAGGCATGCAAAGCATACATTTAGCGGTGGATTTGATCAGATCAGGTTCTACAAGGCTGTACTTTCATCCTCCCTCACCCCAAAGCTATAGTGACCAAGGACGCTTCCTAGTTTCGGGAGGCATTTCCTGGGAAAAACAGTCCAAGGCACTTGGTCCCCCAAAGAGGCCAGTATGCATTTCAATGTCCTAAAGATGAGAGTGGTGCTCTTAGCATTGTTGGCATTCCAAGACTGTCTCCCTTTTGGGACAATTACGATCCAGATGGACAGTGTGTCAATAGTTTGGTACATCAACAAAAAAGGGGGAACCAGGTCTTACCCCTTGTGTTAAGAAGCTCTCAAAGTGTGGCAATGGGCGATCTCTTCCAACCACTTTTAGATAGCAGTGTGCATTCTGTGGAAGTCCACTGTGATAGCAGACAAACTGAGCAGGTCCATTCTACTACTTCATGAGTGGTCTGTCAACAGGAAAGTGACATATATGAATTTTCTGTCATTGGGGCCAGCCATGCTGCACTCTTTTTGCATCTCCCCTAAACAAGTTCAGCAATTTCTTTGCCCTGATCCCTCCACCAGGGGAATCACAGAGAGACACTCTACTTCATGATTTGCCCCCAGTCTTCTCTATGTCTACCCTCCAATCCCCCTAATTCCCAAATTCCTACAGAAAACTGTCCAGTTGAAGAACAAAGTAATCCTCATTGCACCTTACTGGCCTCAACAAATTTGGTCCCCCTTCCTTTGGCCTCATTTGCTTTACCAACCTTGGGATCTGGATCTGATTCCAGACCACCTGTATTATCCGACAGGCATGATTAATCTGGATATTGCATACCTCAAGCTAACAGCGCGGTTTCTCCAATTCCTTTAATAGCCAGACAACCAATGCTCTCTTCCCCTGTCCACTACCAGAAAACTTTACAGAAGTGAATGGAAAATGTTTGATGTTATGTAGTCCAATCTCGCCTACATTCTTACCCGTGGGTTCGGAGCCGAACCTGGGCTCCGACTCAGCCATACTCTAGCTCAAAGTCTTTAAATTGGCTGGGCTAAGAAGGTATCCCATGCTGCACTGCTCCCTTTCCCCAGATCTTATTTGCCGCTCATATAGCTCGGATGTTGTCTCGCTCTTGGCTGTGGCTAAGTATCATTTTTGTCTTTATTGACAGTTTTTTGCTTCAAAAAAAGCTATTTTCATAGCTGTGTGTTGTGTGTGTGTACTGGTCAATCCCATGGTAAAATTTTTTTCTGGTATTATTGTCTTTTGTGGTGTCCTGTAACTGTTTCCCCTACGGGCTAGGCCCGATTCAGTTAGAGGACCTAGTCCGACCCTTCTTCTGTGTTGCTTGTTAGTGTTAGTAGGTACCTATTCTTCGGGCTAGGACTGTTTAAATGAGAGGACCTAGTCTTTCCTTGTGTTCCTGTTGAGACCGATTAAGTTAGAGGTCTTGTGTAATTGTCTGTTGTGGTTTTGCTTAGTTCCCGAGCTTTATATATTAACGGTTGGCTGTTATTAATGGTTGTTTTTTCTCTCATCATGTCTAAGGATATGAAAGAGCATAAGCACTCGGGCTTTAAGAAGTGTACTAAATGTAGTTATAAGATGTCTATCACTGATGGACACTCTCTCTGTGTTTATTGTGTGGGGGCTATTCACCTCCAGGTATCTTGTACTTTTTGCCATGTATTTAGCCTGCATGTTCTTCAGGAGAGGAAGAGCAAACTAATTTTGAAAGGACTTTTGAAACCCTCCTTCGAGGAGGATTTGGGAAGGGCTTCTTGCTTTAAGACCTCTACCTCTAAGGCTAAAACTTCTAAGGCAAAAAAGCATTCTCTGGCTCCATCTGTATCCTCGAAGACCCTGGAGAAAATAGTGAAATCTACTGTGGCATCCTCAGCTCCACTGCCCTTGGAGCCGCAGGAAGTTAGTATATTGACTGAATCTGCTTCGGCTCCAAGTCCCTCGGAGCTGATTGCGGAGGTGCCAGCTCAGAGCCGGTCTCCAAATTTTAGGCTGGTCTCTCCTCCTCGTAGGTCTCCTTCGGAGAGGAGGTCTAGATCTCCTTCCTTATCTTCTAGGTCCTCCAGGACTCTTTCAGATGTGGATGTAGATAGAGTGGTGCAGGGACTTCTTCAGTCACCGGTTCTGGCAAAATTGTTTTCCGCTCCAGCCCAGTCTGCTCCGGAGCCTGTCACCCAACCAGCGTCGATGCTTCCTCATCCGATAGATTCTCAGCTTTCGGAGCCGGAGTGGTCGACGCTGTCGGATGTCCCTAGGTCAGCTCCAATGGCCCATCCTGGCTTATCGGCTCCGGCTTCAGCTCCAACCCCGTCGGCTCCGTCCACGGGGTCCAGGACTCATGGTTCCTTGGTTGGACCCGAGGGGGAGGCCTCTGGTCGCTTTTCGGCTCCTAGCCTACCCTCTCGGTGCTTCGGCGTGGGGAAGCCTGACCCCTGCTTTGGCTTCGGACCTTGTCCCTTCTGCTCCGAGGTCTTCCACGGCTGGTCGATCTTCGGAGCTGGGGGGACCAGCTTTCGAGGCCATGCAGAGTGCACTGGCCAGGTCCTCAGCGACAGCATTCGGCGCTGACACTCTGTCCCCTCCAGCTCTAGTGCGGGTCTCTGATCGCCCTCTATCTTTCAACAGTGGAGACCCAAGGCCTCAGGATAGCCCCATGAGTGGTCCCCATATTTCTGAGGGCCCCTCAGTGTTTTTTGCCTGAAGAGCCACCCAGAAAAAGAACATGCATGAAGAAGCACATTGACTCCCAAGATGAGTCCCTCATGTCAGACACCGACCTCAAGGAATTGGAGGGGTCCCCCCAAGTCATCCTCTGAGGATGTCTCTTTCTCTGATATCCTGGAAATTTTGAAGCAGAGGGGTGACTGGCCCTCCAAAGCTCCCTCCGAGGAGTCGGTGTTCCTGAAGGCCTTTGGGGCTCAGCACTCCGCTTCCTGGGTGTCTCCACCCTTCGAGCTTTTAGATCTGGTTTGTCGAAGGGTGTGGGAAACCCCTGACTCTGTGGAATCAGTCCCGAGGAGACCCAACAATTTCTTGTCTGCCCCCTCTGATAAAGAGTTTCTATCCAATGGAGTTTCTGTAGATGCCATGGTGGTGGCAGTGGCCACCAAGAAGGAACTGGCTGAGACTTCGTCTACCGTCCATCCTCCTAACAAGGAGTCTAGGACCATGGACCGGTACAGGAAGCGTACGTTTTCTTCAGCGGCCTTTACACTGTGGTCACTGAATTACTTCTTTCATTTTACAAGTCTCCAAAGAGATCTCCTGAAAGACCTTGGAGATACTCTACAAGGTAACATTTCTGATGCGGTGGCTCAGAAGGTCAACACTCAGATGTCTACCCTCAACTCTATTGCTAACTTCTCCATGAGGCTGCCTCTTACGCAGCTGAAGGAGCGGGTAGGGCAGCGAGTTCGGGAGTTGCTCTTAGGAGACACTCCTGGATGCACCTATGTAATTTCGCGGAGGCCTTCAAGTCTACGTTCACCAATGTCCCATTTGATGGTTCCTCCTTATTCGGAACCAAGGTGAAGGACACTCTCACTAGGTGCGAACAAGAGGGAAAAACTCTGTCTGCTGTGGGAGTCCGTTTTTCCCTACCCTCTAGGCCTTATCCCAAGGTCCAGAGGGGTGGGAAGATGTGGTTCAAAAAATCACAGAGATTTTTTCATGACGCACAAGGTGAGTCCCCCTCCAGAGGCAGGGGAGGGGGTGGTAATTCTGGTAGATGCTGCCCTAAGGTGCGATTCCTTTCGTGGTTCTCCCTACCAGCGCTCCTGATGGGAGGCCCGACTGTGCATTTCCGGAGCCAGTCGGGGGTCACATTTCACTATAACAACCAAAACTGAGAAAAACACACTTTATAATAGCAAAGCTTTTGGATAAAATCCTTCCTCAATACTAATGCAAACAAATCTAAAAACCAAATGGTTTAAATACAGGTCACTGAAGTCACATGACCAGCAGTCCAAAAATCATGTGACCACAAGTATATAAAACAAATCATGTTTTTTTTAATGTTTTTTCTAATTTTTCTAATTTTAATGATTTGTTTTATATACTTGTGGTCACATGATTTTTGGACTGCTGGTCATGTGACTTCAGTGACCTGTATCTAAACCATTTGGTTTTTAGATTTGTTTGTATTAGTATTGAGGAAGGATTTTATCCGAAAGATTTGCTATTATAAAGTGTGGTTTTCTCAGTTTTGGTTGTTATTCATATTTCCTTGCAGCTTGTTCTTTTGTCACATTTCACTATACCCAGAGGCCTGGCAAAGTATAACTCAGCACCAATGGGTATTAAAAATAATTTCCGGAGGATATCGCATTCCCTTCTCTTCATGTCCCCCTCCGATCAAAAAAATCCCAGATGTTCCACCCAATCAAAGGAATTCCACAGCTTCAGAGGTTTTAAAGCTGCTAGAAAAAGGAGCCATCCAGCCTGTCCCCTCAGACCAGATCAGATTAGGGACTTACTCCAGATTATTTTTGGTGCCGAAAAGAACAGGGGACCTGAGACCCATTTTGGATCTCAGCAGATTGAACACCCATGTAAAGAAGTTCAAGTTCCGAATGGTCACGTTGCAATCTATTCTCCCATTGTTGGGAAAAGAAGTGCGGATGTGCTCCATCGACCTCAAGAATGCTTACTACCATATAAAGATGGACAGGGCATCCAGAAGTCATTTACGCTTCCGTCTGGAAGCCAGTCATTTTCAATTTCGCGCCCTGCCCATTGGTCTCACCAGAGCCCTCAGGGTGTTCACCAAATGCATGGCAGTGATAACGGCTCACTTGAGACGTCAGGGATTCCAAGTGTTTCCATACCTGGATGACTGGCTCCTTTCTGCCACCACCAGGCGTCTACTCCTACAAACCAGAGACGCCACGATCAAACTGTGTCAACAATTAGACATCACTCTAAATTGGGAAAAGTCTGCCTTGTTGCCCTCACAGCGTGTCACCTTTATAGGGGCCGAGTTAGACACCGTGCTCATGAGGGCATTTTTACCAAAAGAAAGGATTCAAAGTTTACAACAGCAGGTGTATGCATTACTCCCTTTGAGAAGAGTGAAGGCAAAATTGATCCTCAAATTGTTGGGCACGATGGCTGCTACATTTATGCTGGTTCCTTTGGCGAGGCTACATATGAGGCTCCTTCAATGGCTACTCTTCGCCCAGTGGTCTCTGCAACATCATCCTCTTTCTCATCTCATAATAATCACAAGACAGGTGCAAGCAGGATCTACATTGGTAGCTTCACACCAGCAACCTTGACGCGGGAAAACCCTTCGTTCCGTCCCCTCCGGTTGCCACAGTGACCACAGACGCCTCCCAGATAGGGTGGGGGGCATTATCTAGGCAGGACAGTCCAAGGCACGTGGCAGGAACACGAGATGCATCTGCATATCAATGCCCTGGAGATGAGCAGTGCTACTAGCATTGCAAGCATTTCAGAGCTTTCTTCCTCTCAGGACAATTGGGATCCACACAGACAATATGTCGGTGGTATGGTATCTAAACAAACAGGGAGGAACCAAGTCCTATCCCCTTTGCAGAGAGGCCATGCGAGTGTGGCAGTGGGCAGTGGCTTCCCCAACGTTTTCTTGTAGCAATGCACATTCCGGGGAAATCCACTGTGATTGCCGACAGGTTGAGCAGAGCTATTCTGATGCTTAATGAGTGGTCCCTGAACAATCAGGTTGCGGAGCAGATTTTCCACAGGTGGGGTCAGCCTTGCTGCGACCTATTTGCCAGCCCCCTCAGTACCAAATGCAGCAGCTACTTCACCCTTATCCCCCCTCAGGGGGAGTCTCCCAGGGACACTCTAGTTCACGATTGGCCCTCCGGTTTACTGTATGCCTTCCCTCCTGTTCCTCTGCTGACAAAGGTTATTCAGAAAGCGCAATCTTTGGGAAGCAAAATTATTCTGATTGCTCCACACTGGCCTCGTCAAATTTGGTTCCCCTTTCTCCATCCTTACCTAGTGGATGCCCCCTGGATTCTGGACCCTCAACCAGATTTGCTGACTCATATGTCAGGGCAGCTCCATCCCTCTCTTCAGACCCTCCGGTTGATAGCCTGGCTTCTCCACTTCCATCATTAGTCAGGCTTCATCATTTTTTGCTGGAAGTGGTTCATATTCTGTCTTCCTCCCATAAGCCTTCCACCAGAAAAATCTGTTCCAGCAAATGGAAGAGATTTTCCATCTGGGCACATGCAAGACAAATTGATCCTTATACAGCTCCAGTTTCGTCAGTCCTGGAGTTCCTTCCATGCTTTTCAACCAAGGATCAGCGGCCATAACTGTTAAAGTCCAGTTGGCGGCTATTTCCACTTTTCACGTCGCTGATGAGCCTAGTCTCATGGCACACAGACTTTATAAGGCATTTCTGAAGGGCACTATGCTGCTTCGTCCTCCAGTCTTTGAACCAGTTATGCCTTGGGTCTTAAATTTTGTTCTACAATGTCTCACTTCACCTCCCTTCGAGCCTGCAGCCACTTGTGATTTAAAATATTTGACTTGGAAGACCATATTTTTAGTAGCCATCACTTCAGCCAGACGTGTCTTGGAGCTTCAAGCATGATCAGGTAGACCACCTTACTTGATTTTTCATAAGGACAGGGTTTCTCTCAGACCAAACCCTTCCTTTCTACCGAAAGTGGCTTCTGTCAGTAATCTAAACCAATCCATTGAACTACCTGTATTCTTTCCAGAGTTCTCGAACAAGGCAGAATTTAGATTTCATCAGCTGGATGTGCACAGACAATTACGATTCTATTTACATAGGACGAAGGATCTCAGAAAATCGGATCAGTTGTTTGTCTCATTTTCAGAAAACAGGATTGGGTCTCCTGTTTCCAAAGTCACTTTGTCTAGATGGATTTCCAGTTGTATTTCATTCATTTATGCATCAGGTGGCAGGGATTTTCCATTTCGAGTGAAGGCTCATTCTACCCGATCTGTGTCTACATCTATAACCTTTCAGGCCAGGTTGTCTATGGATGATATTTGTGCTGTGGCTACATGGGCATCTCCTCACACCTTTGTTACTCATTACAAGTTAGATTTGATGTCCAGAGGCAGGTCTTCCTTTGGTCCCACAGTGCTCAGGAGTATTTTCCACTGAGCCTCCCAGGATTCAGGTTCTGGGAACGCTGTCCCACAGGTAAGAATGTAGGCGAGATTGGACTACATAACATCAAGAAGTTATGTACTCACCATAACTTTCGATGTATGTAGTCCATCTCGCCTCACATTCTTACTTACCCCCCATCCTGGCGGACCTAGGGGTTAGGTATGGTTTCAAATTCCTTTCTGGTTAGTATGTTCTTCCTTCTCTATATGTTGCTGTATGTGGAGCAGTGAATGATTAGCTCGCAGAAAACAAGATCTGGGGAAAGGGAGCAGTGCAGCATGGGATACCTTCTTAGCCCAGCCAATTGAAAGACTTTGAGCTAGAGTATGGCCGAGTCGGAGCCGAGGTTCGGCTCCGAACCCACGGGTAAGAATGTGAGGCGAGATGGACTACATACATCGAACGTTATGGTGAGTACATAACTTCTTGTTTTTTGGGCACAGCAGAAACACATTGATCCTTTACAGCCCCTATACAAAGTGTTCTTGAATTGTTGGCAACAATTTTTAATGAGGGGAGCTAGCTCCTCAACAATCAGAGTTCAGTTAATAGCAATTTCTAATTTCCATACTGGATTTGAATATTCTTCTTTGGCTTCATCTAAGTTTGTAAAGCCTTTTTGAGAGGCATCTTCCTTCAGAGATTCCCCCATATAAAAATCCTACTCCACCCCAGGATTTAAATTTGGTGCTGCATGCATTAATTCATTCTTCATTTGAACCAGCAGCTAAATATGATCTTAAATTCCTGACCTGATCTATGTTCTTTGTTTCACTTTATCCCTGCTGAGTAGCCCTTGGCTGGCCTGAATACCAGAGTAAAGGATTTCCCTCCTGCATCTGCTCTCTGGAGACTGAGGCTGATGTCAGGTCATCAGGGCTATAAAATGAGGCAGCTGACTCCATTACATCAGTCTTTCTTGCTGTGGAGCCCGAAACAGAAGCAGTTTCATGAGTGCATCAGTTGGCCATTGTCAGAGTGAGGGAATAACTAACTAAAGCTAAGTACCCCATTGGGGAACCTTTACTTGCTTTTATCCGATGTCAGAGAAAGTCAATAATTGTCTCAGTTGTGGAAAACAGATCCCACACTGAGACTTCATTACCCTCTGCATCATCTGCCTAGGCCTAGACCACGACATCCGTGGATGTCGGTTCTGTGCTTTGTTTAACGCTAGAATTATTAGGAGAAGAGTGGAAATTGTAGCTAGACATTTTAGCAGCTCTTTTTTTTTCACCACAAAATGGCATCAGTCGGTCAGGTGGCTGTTGATTTACCTAGAAAAAAGAAAGATAAAGAAAAGGATAGGCCTGCGAAAGTTAGGCCCACGGACTACTCTGGTCCGAAATCAACTAGCCTTCCTCCCACTACAGTTGCTGAATTCAGTGAGGCACCTTTGCAGCCCCTGACACCAGCTGAACAACCGTTGCAGGCCTGTACCGAGACCCGTTTGGAGTCTGGTATGCCGCCGGTTCAACATTCTCCTGCTTGTACGTTGGCCTTCAGTCATGTGGTTGGGTCCGGATCCGCTTTGCAGGCACCGGCTTCTGTAGAGACAGTAATAATGACTGATGCCAGACAGAGACCGACGACCATGCGGCTGGTTAGACTAAGTTTGTACAAGGCCTCAGAATCCACCAGGCCCAAGACCAAGACTTCACGTAAAAGGACCCCCTCCCAGGGACCCAACCACCGACTTACTTCCTCCCAGCCTGCTACACAGTCACAGCAGCTTCTAAGAATGGCAGAAGATTTTATCACTCTAATTAGAGGAAGCCAGCCTATCAAAATCACCCCAGCTAAAAGGAAGAGGGACACTTCCCCTGAGGCAGTTTCTGACCAAGAGTCAGGTTCTGAGTTAGAAGAGTCCGACACTGAAGACCAGCCTTTTGCACCATGTGAGGACTCTGATGCTGACAACCCCATTCCTGCTGCCTCCCCTCCTGAGGTCCTCTCTTTTGGATAAACTTTAAATTCCCTCTGGGAACATTTTCACTGGGAGGCACAGGATTACCACCAGTCAAAGAAGACTGAGACAATTCCTTGACCTACCACAGCATAAACCTCTGGCCATCCCCGCAATCCTGGATGTGGTGGAGGATGTCCTTTTGGAATCTGCACTCTCCCCAGACACTTCCCCCTGCCCCCGGAAGCCAGATAGATATTATAGGATAGAAGACACTCACAAGTATATTTTTAAAAACCTTACAGCTGGTCCAGAGGTCATTACTCAGGGTCCTAAGGGGACTAGAGCTAGCTTCTCTAAAACACCATTCCTACCGAGGAGTACAGAGCCTTAGACAGACTAGGCAAGGTGGTCTACACTTCAGCTACCTTAGCCATTAGAGCTCTGAACTGTCAATTTCATATGCTGAAATACCAACAAAATGTCCTGGAATTATTAAAACAGAAAATGTCCACCCTACCAGACTGCAGTACAACTAGGGAAATAGCAGATCTTATAATTTCTAGCTCCCAGGTAGCAAAGCATTCCCTTCATTGTGGGGTTGATGCCTTGGAGGCTTCCATCAGGGCTGCAGTTACTGACTGTGTGATCAGAAGGTGTGCCTGGTTAAGGGAGCAACCTTTGCCTGACCAGATAAAGTCCAAGTAATTAGATACCCCTCTGGATGAGGACCAGCTGTTTGGACCCAGAGCTGAGGAGGTTATTATGAAAATGAAAGACAAGGCCAAGTCTATGGAGATTGTGAAGGAATTCTTGCAGGTACAGCCTCCCAGGTTCAGTAGGAACTTCCCCACAAAGCATTGGTCTTTTCCTGCCCAAACAAAACTTGTTCAGAGGAACGTGCGCAGAGATGGGCCTTCTAGGCACCAGCCACAGAGCCAACAGAGATCCAAGACAGTGGACCTGTACAACACTTAGGCAAGGGAGTTCTAAACCCACTCCCTTCTCCAAGGATTCACAGTGAATGTCCCCCTTTCCCTCTGCCCCACATTCCCCTAGAGAGATTAGGAGAAAGACTTTTCTTCTTCCTACAGAATTGGCAAACCATCACCTCAGATCTATGGGTCCTAAAAATTATTACCAACAGGTACAGATTCTCTTTCAAAGAAAACCCCAGATATTCAGGCTTCCCGGATGTACCAGCAAAACAGAGGGCAGAAGCAATCTGTCGGATCCAAAAGCTTTATGCCCAAGGTGCCGTGGAATCTGTACCAGAGGAACAGATTGGAAAATGGTTTTATTCCAGACTGTTCCTGGTACCTAGAAAGGAGGACATCTGTTGCCCTATTCTAGACATATAAACTCTGAATCTGTCCCTCCTGGACCCAAACTTTAGAATGCTGACCCTACACAAGCTCTTACCAATGCTGATTCCACTGCATATCACAGTAAGGAAGCCCTGCAGGAGTTTCCTGCGTTTCAGAGCAGGGTCACAGCACTTTCAGTTCTGTGCTCTTCCCTTTGGGTTATCTACTGCTCCCAGAGTCTTCACCAAGTGCCTGGCTCCTGTCATTGCCTTTTGCAGACAGAGGGGCATACAGATAAACCTACCTGGACGACTGCCTTATCCAGGCAGACACAAAGCACAAACTCCTGCAGGACCTCACCTTTGTTCAAACTCTCAATCCTCTCTGGGATTCACTATCAACCAAGAGAGAAGTCCCAATTTCACCCCAGCAGAAGGTTAACCTTCCTGGGAGTTCTACTGGACACTTCACCACAAACAGCCTACCTCCCTCTGGAGAAGCAGAGCTTCCTCCACTTTTTCTTTACACTGCTGGCCTGCAGGACCCACATTACAGCAAGGAAATTCCTACAAGTGCTGGAATACATGGTCTCCTGCATCCTGATGGTACCCCTAGTCAGACTGCACATGAGGAAACTACAGTGGTACCTCAGAAACCTCTGATGCCAGCACTCATAGTCACTGGAACACCAGCTGCCCCTGATTCCTTTTTTAAGTAAGGAGCTGTTATGGTGGGCAGAGGTGTATACCCTGAACAAGTGTCTACCCTTCATCACTCTTCCACAGGGCCAGACCATCACCACAGATGCATCAGACACAGCCCGGAGGGCGCACCAAGGTACTATGTGCACTCAGGGCATTTGGGAACAGGAGGTTCAAGGCCTCCGTATCAACCTAAAAGAAATACTGGTGGTGCCCTGGGCAATTCTAGCTTTCAAAAAACGCCTGAGATCAGGAGTGCTCTTAATCAAGACAGCAACACAATAGTAATGTAGTACATAAACAAGCATGAGGCACTCACTCTTACCGCCTGTGTCGTTTAGCTATGCAAATCTGGCAGTCAGCCTCAAATCTGGGACTGCATCTGATAGCTCAGTATATCCCAGGGAGACAGAACACCCTGGCAGACCAGTTAAACAGAAGCCTCCTGGGTCCCCATGAGTGGCAGCTGCACAGGGAGACCTTTCCTCAGATCAGGAAGTAAGGACCAAAGGCTATTCCCATTGTCTCAGACTGGCCCAGACAGCACTGGTACCCCTTACTCCTCAGTCTAGCCAAAGAACTTCCATGAACCTACCTCCCACAGCAGACCTTCTAACTCAGGAGAAAGAGACTGTACTGCATCCAAACCTACCCACACTCAAGCTGTCCACATGGATTATACCCCAAAAGCGGATGGCACCACAGCTTTCAGCAGGCAGGTTCTAAACATCATTAAGGAGGCCAGAAGGCCTAGCACCAGAAAATCGTACTCCACCAAATGGAAAAGATTTACTATCTGGTGCCAGAGTAAGGGGGTCAGCAGCACCCATGCCACTCTGCCATTGGTTCTGGACTACCTGGCAGAGCTCTTAGAAAAGAGATTGTCTTATTCCTCCATCAGGACACATGCCTCTACTATCTCGGCCTTTGTCCAGGTGGATCAGCCCATATTTTCTCAACAACTGTTAAAACAGTTCCTTAGGGGTGTAGCACATATCAGACCACCTAGAAGGCCACCTGCTCCAGCATGGGATCTTAACTTTCTCCTGGAAACAGTGACTTTACCTCCCTTTGAGCCAGCTGCTTCAGCTGACCTTAAATACCTTTCTTGGAAAACTGCCTTCTTGCTAGCCATCACCTCAGCTAGCAGAGTTTCTGAACTGCAGGCCCTGATGGACACTGAGCCCTTCATTATTTTCCATGCTGACAGGGTGTCTGTTAGGACCAACCCCTCCCTTATGCCTAAAGGTGGTCACTGATGTTACCCTCAACCAGGCCATCCACCTTCCTAACTTCTTTCCCAACCCACAAATTAAAGGGGAAATAATTTTGCATACACTAGACGTGCACAGACAGTTGAGATATTACCTGGATAGGACCAAGTCAGTCAGAAAATCCGACCAGCTACTAGCTTCTTTCACCCCTAGGGCAGAGGGGAAACCCATTTCCAAACAGACCATTTCTAAATGGATCTCTCATTGCATCCATTTCTGCTATTCCGTTCAGCGAAGGGGTCCTCCCAAATCCATCAGACTACATTCCAATAGGGCAGCCTCTACTTCAACTGCCTTCCTGAGAGGGGTCCCAACCAAGGATATTTTGGAAGCAGCTACCTGGACATCCATCCGCACTTTCACAAAGCACTACCAGCTGGCTACTTTCTCCAAGACCAGGGCAGCCTTTGCATCTGCAGTCCTGCAGGACATGCTGGCATCTCCTTAATATAGTGTTTGTTTTAAACCCCCTCTCGTCCTTCCTCCACCCTTTTTTTTTCTCAGCTTTGGGAATTTTCTCACAAGTGATGACTGCAACAGTGAAACACGAAGAACATAGTATAGTTGTGTACACTTACCATAAGTGTAGATGTTCGAGTGTATTCACTGTTGCAGTTCTGTTTCCCTCCCACCTTCCCCCTTTTTTATTTTTATTTCTCTGTCTTAGGGGCTCATACCTTTGGGGGCAAGAAAAAATGATGTAATGGTGTCAGCTGCCTCATTTTATAACCCTGATGACCTGACATCAGCCTCAGTTGCCAGACAGCCGACGCAGGAGGGGAAATCCTTTACTCTGATATTCGGGCCAGCCAAGGGCTACCCTGCAGGGATAATCCGCAAGTGATGACTGCAACAGTGAATGCACTTGAACATCTATATTTATGGTAAGTGTACACAACTGTAGATGTTCATCGTGTTACCCTGCTGCAGTCATCACACTTGGGTTATCCTGCCGTCAGGCGGTCCCGCAGTCGGCTGGAATTCCAAAGTCTCGGTCCGGCGTCAGTTGCTGTCGCTTCTTCCCTGAAGTCAGTGCGCCAGGGGTATATATAATGCAACCGACGCCATTTTCTTCAGTATTTCTTGCCGCGCGGTGCCTGAAGCAGAAGTAGTTCGCAAGTGCCGGTCGGCCAACTACTAAGATTTTCTAATTCGAATTTCAGACTGAAGTCTTCTATAAAGTTAAGTACCCTGTTGGGGAAACTTTTCTTGCCTCAGACCGATGTCAGAAAAAGTTAATAATTGTATTTCTTGTGGGAAGCAAATACCTCATAAGGATTTTCATTCTTATTGCATACCTTGCCTAGGCCCAGACCACGACGTCACTAGTTGTCGTTTTTGTGCTAGGTGTAATAAGCGTACTATTAAAAGACGCTTTGATTTTGCACGACACTACTTCGGTAGGAAATTTAACTACACCATGCCGTCGGAGCTACCGACTACTGGCGTGCACAAAAAAAACGCAAGGATAAGGACAGACAGCCCAGGCCTAAGCCAGATTCCGAGGCCTTGACTTGCCCGGTCTCCAGTCCTCAGTGAGGCTCCGATGCAGCCCCTGACTACCGCAGATCTGGAACCCGAGACTGCTTCAGAATTTTTGACGGAATGTACCAGGCCTATGCAGCCATTTAGTTCAGGCCCTACCGACGACATTGCTGAAAAGATGTCGGTGCTGCAGAAACGCTATCGGTTTCTAAAGGCATTTTCAGACCGACAACGCTCACCATTAAATCGTTTTCTAAGACGAAGACTCCTATTAAATCTAAAAAGACTGCACTTCAGTCCCCTGTTCAAGGCCCTATGCCCAAGAAACAGATGCTCAAAATGGCTGAAGATTTGATCACTTTAATCAGGGGTTCCCAGCCCCCTCCTGACAAAAGGCCTAGACAAGAGGAAGATTATGCATCCTCTGAACAAGTGTCCTTTTCTTCAGACTCCTCTGAGGACCAAGATTACTCCTTCTCCCCTTATGAAGATTCTGATGCTGAGGATTCCATTCCCTCAGCTTCTCCTCCTGAAGACTACTCATTTGGGGAAACTTTACACACTATGAGGGAACATTTTCACTGGGAAGGTCAGGACTACTCTGACTCGAAGAAAAGGCTCAGAGAGTTTCTTTTACTCCCCCAACACAGACCACTTGCCATCCCACCAGTCTTAGACATTGTGGATGATGTTTACTTAGAATCCAGTTTTAACCCTGATTCTCTTCCTCCTGCTCCGGCTAAGCCTGACAGATATTATACAGTGCCTGATTCCCACAAATTTCTTTACAAAAGCCCTGTTGCTGACCCAGAGACAATCTCCCAGGCTATGGCTAAAAATCCTGTACCTTCTGAGAGGGATTCCAGAGCACTAGACAGGTGGGGGAAAAAGGTTTACACCTCAGCCACTCTAGCTATGAGGGCACTAAATTGCCAGTTTCACATGCTTAAGTATCAGCAATTTCTAATCTCTCAGTTAAAGCAAAAAATGACCACTCTCCCTCAACAATCTGAGTTGAAAGAAATGCAGGATCTGTTGCATGCCACTGAACAGGTGGGCAAACATACCTTACAATGTGGGTTTGATTCTTTGGAGGCCTCCTGCAGAGCAGCTGTCACTGGGTCTGTTATATGTAGGCATGCTTGGTTAAAGGAACAAACTCTACCTGATCATGTTAAAGCAAAACTTCTAGATGCTCCCTTACAGCAGGATGTTCTTTTTGGAGTTAAAGCAGAAGAAGTCTTAAAGAAAATGGAGGATAAGGCAAAATCTATGCAGACAGTCAAAGATTTCGTACAGGTACAGCCCCCTCACTTCAGCAGAAACTGGCCAACAAAAAATTGGTCCTTTCCAGCTACAGACAGACCACAGAGGGGTAAATACAGACGCCCAAGGGGCAGAGGACAACCACAAGTCCAGTACAAACCTCGCCAATGGGGCACTACAACACAGAAGGGAGGAGAAGGCAGGTCCCAATCTACCAGAAGGCAAACTCAATGACTTGCACCTCATCTAGCCAAGCAACACTCTCTTAGCAGCCCCCTTGGGAGGAAAACTCACACTTTTTTCAGACAACTGGCACATTGTCACAAAGGACAAATGGGTCCTAGACATAATTTTATGAGGATACAGATTCCATTTTCACACCTTGCCAATGAAAAGAGGAATGCCAAACCTGCCACAAAAATCAATGGGCAGAGGCACAAAAACAAATTACAGCTCTCATGGACATGAGAGCCATTCAACTGGTACATACTCGAGAGCAAGGTCAAGGATTTTACTCAAGACTTTTTCTAGTGCCCAGAAAGGACAATGCCTGTAGACCAATTCTGGACCTTTCAATTCTAAACACCTACTTGCATGTACCCAAATTCAAGATGCTAACACTACAGCAGCTTCTTCTCTTGTTGGGCAAGGAAGCATGACTAGTAACGTTGGACCTCAAGGAGGCATACCTGCATGTCCCTATCAGACAAAGTTGCAGAATATACCTCCGTTTCACTGCAGGTTCAACCCATTACCAATTCTCTGCACTGCCCTTTGGCTTATCTACTGTGCCCAGAGTCTTCACAAAATGCCTGGCACCAGTAATTGCATACTGCAGACAAAGAGGAATTCAAATATACCCATACCTGGATGACTGCCTCATCCAAGCAGAAAGCAAGGACATTCTATTACATCATCTGGCTTTTGTGAAACATCTACTAAATTGCCTGGGGTACACAGTAAACGAAAAGAAGTCAAAACTAGTACCCTCACAAAATATGACATTCCTGGGTGCCAGCTTGAATAAAACGGCCCAGAAGGCTCATCTGACGCCAGACAAACAAGTACAACTGACTCAATATTTCAAAACAATGGCAAAAAAGGCCCAATTAACTGCAAGAAAAATTCTGCAGGCCTTGGGCTTCATGGCATCTTGCATACTACTAATACCATTTGCAAAGCTGCGTATGAGGAAATTACAGTGGTACCTAAAAAGCGTATGGTCTCAACACAGCCACAGCTTGGACACAATGATATCTCTCATTCCCTGCCTACAACAAGAGTTTCTATGGTGGTCACAGGCATGTCACTTCAACAAGGGTCAGCCTTTCACCTTGCCCCCAGCCAGGCAAACTATCACAACAGATGCATCAGATTATGCCTGGGGGGGGCTCACATGGCAGGACAGTGCGTTCAAGGCATATGGACTGCAGATCAAAAGAATCTGCACATCAATCAAAAAGAGATGCTAGCTGTACAGAAAGCTCTGACAGCCTTCAAGGATCTATTACATCCAGGACAACTGACAATAAAGACGGACAACACCACAGTAATGTGGTACATAAACAAACAAGGGGGTACTCACTCCTACCCTCTGTGCAGGCAAGCTATGACCTTATGGAACACAGCTCTGACTTACCAAGTTCAGTTACAAGCTCAATTCCTGCCAGGACAAAAGAATACATTGGCAGACGACCTCAGCAGAAACATCATGGATCCCCACGAGTGGAAACTAGATCCACAAGTATTTACAATGATAACTCAAAAATGGGGCATTCCAGACATAGACCTGTTTGCCAGCCCTCAAAACTATCAACTGACAAAATTTTGTACAAGGGCATTTCACCATCAAGCGTGGAAAGTGGGCGCACTCTCTTTCAGTTGGAAAAACCTGACAGTGTATGCCTTCCCTCCATTGCCTCTCCTCACAAAGGTACTTCTGAAAGTCAAAAAGGAGAGACCTCGACTGATTCTCATAGCCCCAGACTGGCCAAGCCAGCACTGATACCCGCTCTTGAGGAATATGGCCCACGGCCCACCATGGATATTACCACAATTTTCCCATTTACTCACACAACAAAACAATCAGATTCTTCACAGCCAGCTCAAAACCTTAAATCTGGCTGCATGGCAAATCAACTAAGCATCCAGCCAGCACCTCTTTCCCAAGCAGTTATGGATGTTATTCTGGAAGCTAGGAGGCCAAGCACAAGGAAGGCTTATTCGGACAAATGGAAAAGGTTTTGTGCCTGGAACCAATCTAAAGGCCAAGACACAATTCAGCCTCACATGCCTCACATTCTACAGTATTTAACTGAGATATTGCACAAAGGACTTTCTTTTTCCTCCATTAAAATCCATGCTTCAGCTATTTCGGCCCACTACAACACGGATCCACCCTTATTTTTGCATCCACTTCTAAGGCAGTTCCTCAGAGGGCCAAAAAACATTAGACCACCCAGGAGAGCACCTACACCAACATGAGACCTCAATTTTGTTCTGGAAAAACTAACGCTACCTCCCTTTGAACCAGCTTTCTCTGCAGATCTTCAGTTCCTATCATGGAAGACTGCCCTGCTGCTAGCAATAACTTCAGCTAGAAGAGTCTCAGAGCTACAGGCACTAATGGCAGTGGAACCTTTCCTCATTTTTCATCAAGACAGGGTTTCTCTAAGAACTAATCCTTCCTTTATGTCTAAGGTGGTTTCCAGTGTGGCTTTAAATAAAACCATCCACTTACCCACCTTCTTCCCAAATCCACAGAACAAAGGTGAGAGACTCCTGCATTCCTTGGACATTCACAGGCAACTTCGTTACTACTTGGACAAAACTAAGGCTTTCAGAAAATCTGACCAGCTCTTTGTATCCTATGCTACAGCTTCTCAAGGGAAGGCTATATCAAAGCAAACCATTTCCAAATGGATAGGTCATTGCATACGTTTTTGCTACACCCATCATGGAAAACCAGTTCCTGCTACCATTAGGCCCCACTCTACCAGGGCAACAGCTACTTCTACCGCCTTTCTCAGGGGGATTCCAACCAAGGAGATTTTGGAAGCTGCAACTTGGAGTTCAATACACACCTTTACCAAACACTATCACTTACCACTTTACTCTAAGACCAGGGCGGGCTTCGCCACTGCAGTTCTGCAGGGCCTTCTAGCCTCCTCTAACCCTCTATGATACCTCCACCCATCCTTAGCTTTGGGATTCAACCCAAGTGTGATGACTGCAGCAGGGTAACACAATGAATATAGTACAGTTTTGTACCTACCATAAATGTAGATGTTCGAGTGTACACCCTGCTGCAGTCCAGGTTACCCTCCCTCCATCCCCTCTGACCTACTGGCTAAATCTCTCAATACCTTCCTGATGTATTTGCTTATAGCTGAAGGGATTTTGTGTTTGTGCAAGCTTACTCAATTTGGTACTAATTTCTGACCACCTTTTTGGGGGCACCTGACATCTGGGGCAAGAAAAACTGAAGAAAATGGCGTCGGTTGCATTATATATACCCCTGGCGCACTGACGTCAGGGAAGAAGCGACAGCAACCGACGCCGGACCAAGACTTTGGAATTCCAGCTGACTGCGGGGACCGCCTGACGACAGGATAACCCAAGTGTGATGATTGCAGCAGGGTGTACACTCAAACATCTACATTTATGGTAGGTACAAAACTGTACTTTTCTAGTGGCCATTACCTCTGTTAGAAGAATTTCAGAAGTTCAGGCATTGCCTTTAAACCTCCCTATTTGATTTTTCATAAGGATAGAATAATATTGCATACACTTGCTTCTTTCCTTCCTAAGGTGGTGTCAGAATTCAATATTAATCAGTCCATTAACTTACCAGTCTTCTTCCCTAAATTTGCAAATAAAGGAGAATATACGCTTCACTTGTTGGATGTCCGCAGACAATTACATTTTTGCCTACATAGAATAAAAGATACTAGAAAAACAGTTCAATTATTCATGTCCTTTGCAGATTGTAAATTGGGTAAATCAGTTACAAAGGTAACTTTAGCCAGATGGCTGATGGATTGTATATCATTTTTCTACATCAAGTTGGGTCTAACCTTACCAAAACCTTTAAGAGCCCATTCAGCTAGGTGCATGGCAGCTTCTTCAGTCTTTCTGTCTAGGTCTTCCGTGGACTTCATGTGTTCAGCTGCAAACTTGGCCAGTCCTCATACCTTTATCACTCATTACAAACTGGATCTAGTCTCAAGGGGAAGGGCAGCCTTTGGCTCAACTGTGCTCAGTAATATCCTTCCTTAGAGTCCACCGGGAATTTAGGTAGCTGGGGACTCTGTCCCATGTATTGAAGATAGAATGAAAATTGGCAACATCAGCTAAAGAAGTTACATACTTACCATAACGTTCCATCTGTGTTGTCCATTTTCATTTTTCCTGGACCCCCCCTCCCTCCAACCCACAACCTTGGTGTTTCATAGTGAATTTCTGGAAGAACAAGTATGCATATGGATATCACTGTCCTTATTGAGCCATAGATATGGTATGCTCTGTTACGATATTTATAGTAGTACTTTTACCTTTGTAAAACAGCAAACAAGATTGTAGGTATGTTAGAGGTTCGTGCATTATGGGTAGGGAAGGGACTCAAGAGCCTTTTGCTGATCGTGAGCTATAGTCATTGTCGAGTTGGATCCGAGGATTGGATCCAAACCCATATGTTGAGGAAGAATGAGAATGGACAACACAGTTGGAATGTTATGGTAAGACTTTTTTTAGCCACAAGAATACATGCACTGGCTACCTTTAGCTAAGTAAACTAAAGTGTGCACTGTTATATTTAATGCATTTAAGTACTAAGACTGCTGCAAAGATAGCTACTTGTCCACTTTATTCCCTTCCCTCAAATTCAAATTTCAAGTATTTTTTCACTGAACTGCTTGTCATTGTACTCTTAAATGTTAAGTACTGTACTCATTTTAGGTTTCACTCAGACAACATTGTTCAGACTGTCAGCATTATTGCTTGCATCTCCAGGCTGCTTGTGGCCGAATAAGAGCAGTTTTTAATGGCAAAAAAACAGCTAATAACTTTGCACATGCAAGAACAAACCCTTTTAGCTTTCACCCAGAGCACACTGATTAGACCTCTTATAATTAATTGCTTTCACTGCAAGCTGGCTGTTTCCAATCCAAAGCATGTGCTAATAGAAAAAAAAAAGCAGCTAGTAATTTCAAAAGTGCAAAAAAAAATTAACTACCATTTCAATTCATTTCATCATTTCCTCTCACTTTTCAGGCCTATTTATTGAAACTAAATTCCCATAGCTTAAGCTAAAAACATTAGTTTATTCATCCGCCTCTATAAAAACATGAACATTTATATTTTATTTTTACATATTGTATGATCAATATACTTTTACTTCCCCTTCAGAAACCCAAGAGCACAACATATTAATTTTTAACATGCTTATTTCCAGCTTTTCTTACTTTGTCACAGCTTAAAGCCTAAGTACATTACAACTAAGAAAAAAGTACTTCCTTACTTTAATATCACTAATCACTGATAAAACTTCCCATGTCTCCCATTTAAAATACTTCTGACTGTATGTTATATAGAACTGCTTTACAATATAAGAAGCAATTTATATCATAACATTTTTATATAAATATTGAGTACAAAATTGTTTTAGTTGCAGCTTGCTACTTCATTCCATTCAATTTTTTTATAAACATTAAATGTGAAGTTGTTCAATCTCACTGTTCATTCTTACACATGGGTTCAGAGCCAATCTATCGGCTCCGAGTCAGCCTTTTACTAGCTGAAGATCTCAGAGTAGCTCGAGGCCAGGTCCCTATCCCATGATGCTCTCTGTCCTACCTCAGATCTAGATTGCCGCTGCAACAGATCGGAGGTCGTCGGAGAGCTCAGGCCAGTTTGTAACATTTTTTCTAATTTTATGCTTTATAGCTAAATAGTATTACTAAAGAAGTAGAAATAACCAATAAAATCACAGCAGCACGGTGTCAATAAAGGCAGTCTTCCAAAAATTCCAAGTCGCAAGTCCAATATAAAATGAAGTATCCTTTTATTGGTAAAAACAAACAAGATTAAAAAGAAATACAAAAGACCTCTTTAATGAAGGGAGTGCCATTTTGTCCGACAATCGTTGCACCTGACATCATAACAACACTGATATAAATGCTGTCCAGCGACAACAAGGAAGTGAAACTCAACTGAGCTTAAAGAAAGAAAAGAAATTGAAAGGCGAATTCTACTAAAAGAAGAGTATAAACTGCAGCAATACGTAATTTTCCCTGTAAAAATATAAGGAATAATAATCAGGATTACAAAGAAAAAAAGACCGCAATGAATAACAAAGGACCATATTCTCAACAGTCTGCATATCCTCCCACAGCTGGTGCAGCTGCCACTGGTGCTGTATACCCACCAACCATGTCTTTACCACAGGCCCCTCCATATGCTGATGCACCTCCAGCATATTCAGAGCTGTATCGTACGAGGTATATGGCTCCACCCACTGCTGCTGTCCCTCAGCTTCCTGCCACATATCCTGGAGCTTCAGTGTATCTTCCTGTGGGTCCTTCTGTTGCTGGCCATCCAGTTACCCAAACAATGCCAATGGCTTACTATCCTGTTGGACCACTCTACCCACCTGGATCAACTGTTATCATTGATTAGGGCCTATGATGCAGGTGCCCGGTTTGGGGCTGGTGCTTCAGCTTCTCTCCCTCCACCACCTCCTGGCTTCCCACCCAATGCAGCTCAACTGGCGGCCATGCAGGATGCAAACGTTGTAATGACTCCGCGCAAGGGCAACTACTACTTGGGAGGTTCTGATGGTGGCTACACTATTTGGTAAAGACTCAAAGGATGACCACGTTTTGTACTGGGGAAAAGACTCCATATACTGACAGCACTTCTCACAATGTACTACTCTAGAAATGTTAACCTGATACAGCAGTTTGTAAAAAAAAAGATGGGTGCATAATGCCCAGCTATTCAGGCACTTGAGAAATAAGTGTCTGTACAAATAAGGATATATTCAAAATATAACTGAGATGAACATTTTAATTTAAGAAACAGCCTGTTGCAATGATGGTGCAGTAATTTGCCTATTGTCTAACTTAAACTTTTTAAGTCAGACACAATTTTGTATTTCTTTTTAATCTTGTTTGTTTTTACCAATAAAAGGATACTTCAATTTATGTTGGACTTGCGTCTTGGAATTTTTGGAAGACTGCCTTTATTGACACCGTGCTGCTGTGATTTTATTAAATAGTATTACTCTTTATACGGTTATACTGCTTATTGGGCTAGTTAGCCTTTGCTTTAATTTTTTTCAGAGTTTTGACGAGATTTCATCCTTTTCAGAGCCGCTGCTTTTAGTCCTTTGGCTGTGCCTTAGTTTATTAATCCCTATCCTGTTTAGCATGGTTTACATAGTATTAATATTAATAGTATGTGTGTTTAGCTTATTAGATAGAAGTATATTTAGATATTAAAAATTAGAAATATATTTAGATATTAGATTATTAGTTTTGATAGTTGTTCAGTGATCTGACAACTCAGAGTTTTATATAGTAGCTAGAGTTTGTGGTGTTTTGTGTGTGCTGTTGTTATACAGTAATCTTTTTGTCTTCAGATTAGTGTTTACTGTGGTGTTGCTCCTAGTATGGCTGATCAAAAGGAGAAGCAAAAATCAGGATTTAAAAAGTGTCCAAAATGCGGGCAGAAAATGTCCATAACAGACAACCATGTGAATTGCTCCTATTGCTTGGGGCCAGTTTACCTCCAGGAGGATTGTTCTATCTGCCATTCCTTCAGTAGCAGGGTTTTGCTTGAAAGAAGAAGGAAGTTGGTGGATAGGGAGTTATTGAAGCCAGATTTTCAGGAGTCCTTGGACAAGGATGACCAGACCTCCAAGTCATTGAAGGGGTCGAAGTCTTCTAATGCTTCCTCAGAGCCCAAGTCATCGGCTCTGAGCCTTACTGTGAAGGTGCGGTTGCCGGCTCCACAGTCTTCAGAGCTGTGCACCGAGCCAGTGTTTCGGAACAGGTCCCTGGTCTTGGAGCCAGTCTCCGAAACCTTAAGATTGCCTATTCTTCAATCGATGGCTTCTTCAGTTCCTTCGACTCGTTCTTCAAGGACCCTCTGTGAGGTGGATATGGACTGGGTGGTGCAGAGGCTTCTCGAGAACCCGGCACTGGCTAAATTATCGGCCTCGACCCAGCCGGTTTCGGGGCCTAAGACCATCGCACCTGCTGTGACTACTACTCCTCCGAGCTGAGCAGGGCCTTCGGAGCCTGGGGAGGCGGATCTGATGATTGTGGAGCCTTCGGAGCTGAGGCCTGTTCCAGTGCCATCGGCTCTGTCAACCCTGACTTCTTCGGTACCATTGGAAGAGTCTGGGAGAGTCGAACCGATGCGTCGGTTCTGACCCTTCCTCTCAGAGTGTCGGCGTGGATGAGCTCGGCTCCATTCTCTGGCTCAGAGCCCACTGTCTCAGCACTGGGGAGGTTGCCATCTTCTTTGGAACCGGCGGATTCCTCGGGTCGGAGCAGTGAAGCCTTTGATGCTATGAGGAGGGTTATGTCATCCAAGACACGCACTTCATTAGGTCCCTCCTCCTCCTCCCCTAAAGTGCCGCTTTCTGCCTCTACATCACGGGTCCCTGTGAAGCATCGAGACCCGGAGCCTCCGGTAACCCCATCGGGTGACCCTTGTTTTACTGAGACCTCACCAGAAGCTCCCACTGATGAGGTTCCCAGGAAGAAACTTTGTAAGAGGAGGCATTTAGATTCCCCGCAGGAGTCCTTGACCTCAGACACTGACTTAGAGGAATCAGAAGGGTCCCCACGGTCCCCCCTCAGAGGATATCTCCTTTGCTGATTTCCTGGAAGTCCTTAAGTAGTGGGGTGACTGGCAGTCCGTTAGCCCTACTGAGGATGAGTCGGTGCTCCTGAAGGCCTTTGGGTCTCAACCTTCCACCTCCTGGGTGACTCTGCCATTCAATGAAGTAATGGAATTCGTTGCTCAAAGGGCGTGGGAGTCTCCTGATATTGTGGAAACAGTACCTCAGAGGCCCAACAAGTTTATCACCTCCCCCCAAGACAAGATGTTCCTCACTAAGGGAGTTCCGGTTGATGCCATGATGGTGGCAGCGGCCATCAAGAAAAAGATGTCCAAATCCTCTTCTACTGTCCATCCTCCTAATAGGGATTCCAGGACTATGGACAGGTACGGGAAACGCATCTTTAGTTCTGCGACCTTTGCTATGCAATCGCTTAACTACTTGACTCATTTTACCCGTCTTTAAAGAGAGCTCCTAAAAGAGTTCAGAGATACTCTGCAGGGTAGTACAGATGGAGGTGTCTCTGAGCAGGTGACAGCCCAGCTTAATACACTTAATTCCATAGTTAACTCATCCATGCGGCTCATTCCCTATGCAGCCAATGGTTCAAGTCGGGCAGCGGGTTTAGCAATAGCTCTTCGGGGACATTCCTGGATGCGCTTATGCTCCTTTGTGGAAGCCTTCAAGTCTTCCTTTGTCAGCACCCCAATCGATGGCTCATCTCTTTTTGGGCCCAAAGTCAAGGAGACTCTCATTAGGTGTGAGTAAGAGGGGAAAGACTCTATCAGCCATAGGAGTCCAATTTTTCCATCCCTACCAGACCATACCCCAAAGGGCAGAAATGTGGAAAAATGTGGTTCCGAAAGTCCCAAGGAGCTTTCCAGAACACACGTAGTGAACCTCCCCTCCGGGGGCAGAGGAGGGGGTAATAGTGGAAGATGCCGCCCCAGCGGCAGAGGGGGTCCACAGAACCAGGGTGACAGGGATCAGTTCCTTGGTAAGCCCTATCAGCGCTACTAAAAGGAGGCCCAACTGTACTACTCTGGAGGCAGTCGGGGGTCGCTTGGCTTTTTATCTGGATGTCTGGCTAGGAATTACAAGAGATTCTTGGGTACAAAGCATTGTTACCAGAGGTTACATCATTCCATTCTTAGAAACTCCACCTATGGGGAAAAAAATCCCAGACGTTCCACCCAGTCTCCGGGATCAAGCAGCCATAGAAATCCAGCGGCTGTAAGAAAAGAGAGTCATCCAGCCAGTCCCAGCAGACCAGATCAGATCCGGAACTTACTCCAGATTCTTTTCAGTTCCAAAGAAGACGGGCTGGAGGCCCATCTTGTATTTCAGCAGACTTAACACATTTGTAAAGAAGGAGAAGTTCTGGATGGTCATGCTTCAGTCTATTCTCCCATTCCTCGGAATGGGTGATTGGATGTGCTCTATAGATCTCAAGGATGCGTACTACCATATCAAAATGGCCAGACGTTCCAGAGATCATCTGCGTTTCTGGCTGGGAGCCAGTCACTACCATTTCTGAGTACTGCCCTTTGGACTCACAACAGCCACCAGAGTGTTTACCAAATGCATGGCAGTGGTTACGGCTCACCTGAGGCATCTAGGATTCTGAGTGTTTCTGTATCTGAACCACAGGCTCCTTACCGCCACCTCCAGCCACCAACTAATTCTGTCCAGGGATCACACTCTCAATCTCTGCTCTCAATTAGGCATCACTATCAATTTCAAAAAGTCTGCGTTGTCGCCATCGCAGCGTATCTCCTTTATCAGAGCAGAACTAGACACCACCACCGCCACAGTAAAATTGCCCCTGAACAGAACAGCCACTTTCCGAAAGCAGGTCTCAGGCATTTTGCAGAGCAGAAAAGTACCGGCCTCTCAAGTACTGAAGCTACTAGGTACCATGGCAGCTACGCTCATATCAGTTCCCCTGGGGCGTATGCACAAGCGGATTCTTCAATGGTTACTCTTCACCCTGTGGTCTTACCAACAACTTCCAATGTCATTCTTAATCATGATTACAGACTCTTGCAAGAAGGATCTTCTCTGGTGCTTGACCAGCCACCAAGTTACAGTGAGTCAACCATTTGTTTCTCCCCCACCATCAGCCACGATGACCACGGACGCTTCTCTGATAGGGTGGGGGGGCTTTTTCAGGGAAGAACAGCCCAAGGCACCTGGTCGGAGACAAGTTGGACATCAGTGTTCTGGAGCGGAGAGCAGTGCTTTTGGCGTTGCAGCACTTCCATGACTCTCTTCCTCTAGGGACGATTGCAATACAGACAGACAAACATGTCTGAGGTCTGGTACATCAACAAGCAAGGGGGAGCCAGGTCTTACCCCCTGTGTTGAGAGGCCTTGAGAATTTGGCAGTGGGCAGTATCCACCGGGTGCTTTCTAATAGCAGCGCATATCCCGGGGAAATCCAACGTGATAGCGGTCAAACTGAGCAGAGCCATTCTGTTAACGCATGAGTGATCTCTCAAAGACAAAGTTGCAGAGCTGATTTTCCACAGATGGGGCCAGCCTTGCTGCGACCTGTTTGCCTCCCCTATGAATGCCAAATGCAGAAGCTACTTTGCCCTGAATCCCCCTCCGGGGGATAGCCCAAGGGACTCGCTCATACACGATTGGTCCCCGGGACTCCTGTATGCCTTCCCACCTGCACTTCTGATTCAGAAATTCTTGCAGAAAGTCAAAAGCCTGGGAAGGACTGTAATCTTAATAGCCCCTTTTTGGCCTCAACAGATTTGGTTCCCCTTCCTCCGACTCTGTCAACTGGAGGAACCTTGGATTCTGGACCCAGTTCCAGACCTGCTGACACATTCTTCAGGGGCCCTCCATCCCTCCGACTGACAGCTTGGCTGCTCCGATTCCCAACCTAAAGCCAAGAATACAGCATCCATGGGACCAGATGACATCCTGGGCTGTGTACTACATGAACTACAATATGAACTGGCACCTCACCTAAGTGTCATGTTTAATCATAGCCTCACCTCAGGTTTCGTGCCCACTGAGTGGCGCAGAGCTACAGTTATCCCAATCCACAAGGGGGGATCCACCTTGGATCCCGGAAACTACCGTCCCATCAGTCTGACAAGCCTTATCTGCAAGGCCATGGAGCGTATTATCATGGAACTTATAAACAAAGACATTGGCAACCTTCAAACACTGGACCCCACCCAGTTTGGGTTTGTGAAGTGCCGATCTTGTCTCCTGAACCTGATTGACTTCTTTGAATCGGTCTCCAGAGCCATGGACAAGGTAAGGTGGTCCACACAGCCTATCTAGACCTTGCCAAGGCCTTTGACACCATCCCCCACTCTGGAATCATAGATAAACTTACTAAGTTGGGCATTAATCCCTATGTCACCCAATGGGTTGCTAAATGGCTTACTGATAGAACCCACACTGTAAAAGTAGCCGACTCCAAATCCAGCTCCAGACAAGTGACAAGTGGAGTACCTCAGGGTTCAGTCCTGGGGCCGCTCTTGTTTGGCATCTACTTCTCTGAAGTACAGGTCAACACTAAGGGACTCTGGCTAACAAAGTTTGCAGATGACTGCAAACTGGGAGCCATTATTGAATCCCCAAATGATGTGGATACTCTACAAAAGGGCCTTACAGAAACAGATGCTTGGTGCCAGAGCCATGGGCTCAAGCTCAATGCCAAGAAATGTATTGTTATCCCCTTTGGGAAAAAACATGTATCCATGAATTACCATATAGGTGGCAGTACTCTAAACACAGAAAGTGTGATAAGAGACTTTGGGACACAGGTGGACAGTGGTCTCACCTTCGATAACCACATCGCCACAACAGTCAGGAAACCCTTCTATGTGGCACACCTCATCACGGAGGGCTTTTCATCCAGAAAAAAGGAGGTCATTGTCCCACTGTACTCATCCCTCATTAGACCCATTATAGAATACAACGCCCCATTTGGTATGTACCTCTCAAGACATCTGCAACAACTGGAAAGGCCTCAGAAATACCTCACTAAAAGAATCACAGGCCTAAAGCAAATGCCCTACGCTGACCACCTTAAAAAACTCCAGCTATACTCTGTCGCATATCGTCTAGTCAGAAGCGATCTCTGCTTAACATACAAGGCCATGTCAAACCCAGAGCTGCTGGACATGCTACACTTAAAGAAATCCCAATCTCTCAGAGCTACACGCTCCAGGGATCTAAACCTTGTCATCACAATAAACAAAACATGCTGGAGGGATAGGTTCCTGACCCAGAGACTCCCCAGACTCTGGAATAGATTGCCCATACATGTCAAGCAGAGTGCCACTTTGGACCTCTTCAAGAGGAACCTTGATGATTGGATGGGAGAAAGGAAATTCACCCCAGGGATCACGTCTGTCGCCCTGCTAGACAGGGGTCCAGGAAAGTAAATAATGTGGGAAGAAATAGCCAGGGAATTGTTATGGCTAGGCTTGTATAGGCCCTAGGGCTGATAGCCTAGTACCAACCTATGAACCTATGAACCTAGCCAGGTCACATGCATTTTCTTCGGAGGTACAGCATATTCTTGTATCTTTGCATAAAACTTCTACCAGAAAGTTGTATGCCAGTAAATGGAAGCAATTTGCTTTTTGGGCCTCACAGAATATAATTGATCCTTATGGTGCCCCGATTGCTAGAATCCTGGAATTTCTATCTAAGCTTTTTCATGGAGGTGCTGCAGCTGCCCTATTAGAGTTCAGTTGGCTGCAATTTTGAATTTTCACCTCGGAGCTGAAGGTTCTAATTTGATGTCTCACAGATTATGTAGGGCCTTCCTGAAGAGTACCATTCATCTTAGTCCGCCTGTTAGACAGCCTTTTGCTCCCTGGAATCTAAATTGTGTGCTGTCATGTATTATTCTTCCTTCCTTTGAGCCTGCATCGTCCTGCCATTTGAAGTTTCTTTCTTGGTAAACTATTTTCTTGGTGACCATTATCTCGGCGCATAGGGTGTCTGAGCTTCAAGCTCTTTCTGTCAAACCCCCATACTTGGTGTTTCACCCAGACAGAGTATCACTGAGGACTAACCCTTCATTCATGCCAAAGGTGTGTTCAGAGACTAACCTAAATCAAACTATCGAACTTCCAACCTTTTTCAGTAACCATTCTAATAAGTTGGAGTACATGTTGCATAAACTTGATGTCCACAGACAATTGAGATTCTATTTGGACAGGGCAAAGGAATTTAGAAGATCTGACCAACTCTTTGATGCTCTTCATGTTTCACTGTTGCAGTCATTACGTTTGGGTTATCTGCTTGCAGGTATCCCTCAGTCGGCCTGATTAGCAAAGTCTTGGGTCCTGCGTCAGATGCTGTCCCTTCTTCCATGACGTCAGGTCGTCAGGTGTATAAAACGTGTAGCTGACACCATAACATCAGTCTTTCTTGCCATGCGGTGCCCGAAGCAGAAGCAGTCCGCAAGTCCCGGTCGGCCAACTCCTGAAATTTTTGTTTTCGAGTTCAGAACCGAAGTCTTCAACTTAAGCTAAGGACCCCGTTGGGGATATTTTTCTTGCTCCTTACAGATGTCAGTACAAGTTAATAATTGCATTACTTGTGGAAAGCAAATTCCTCATAAAGATTTTCATTCATACTGTATTCCTTGTCTAGGCCCTGACCATGACGTACCTTGCTGTCAGTTTTGTGCTTTATTTAATCAGCGCACTATCCTTCATCGGTATATTTTCACCTCTGAATATTCGGTTCTTGGTTTAATTATCCAGAAATGTTTCTGTTAGCCATCCGACTACCGGGATTCTGAAAAAACTCAATGATAAAGACAGAGACAGGCCGCCGAGGTCCAAAACTGCCAACAACGCTTCTCCTAAGCCAGTCGCCAGTTCGCCAGTACTCAGTGAGTTGCTTTCGCTGTCCCTGTTACCCACTACTTCTGATTCGCAGGCCTCTACTGAGACCCATTTGGAGTCCGGTATGTCGCGAGATGCTTCAGCTATGGAACCCACGGATGTCTCTACCTTGGATGGATCCGGAGCCACTGTGCAGGCACTGCCTTCTGAGGGTGTATTCAGGCCTACGGACTTGCATATTAAACCGACGCCTCCTTCTTTACTTGGGCCTAACGACGCCCAGGCCTCTATGCCTAAAAAACAAATGATAAGAATGGCTGAAGATCTAATAACTCTAATCAGGGGTAGCCACCCCCCCCCCCCTTCTAAGAGGCCTAGGACTGAAGTTGATTATAAATCTTCTGAACAGGATTCTGTTTTTTCTGATTCTTCTGATGTTCTGGATTTGCCCTTATGTACTTATGAAGATTCTGATGCAGAGGGACTCCATTCCCTCTGCTTCCCCTCCAGAGGATTTTTCTTTTGGGGAAACCTTACATACGGTAAGGGAGCATTTCCACTGGGAAAGCCAGGATTTTTCTTATTCAAAAAAGAGGTTTAGGAATTTCCTTCTCCTACCTCAGCATAGGCCTTTAGCTATTCCTCCTGTACTAGACATTGTTGATGATGCTTTTTCAGACTCTAGGTTGGCCCCTGGTTTCCTGCCTCCTACTCCCAGAAAACCTGGTCCCTGAGTCCCACAAGTTCCTTTTTAAAAATCCTATTGCAAATCCAGAGACTATTTCACAGGGGCCCAAGGGCATTAAGGCTTTTACTGCTAAAAATCCAACCCCTTCTGATAGAGACTCCAGGGCGCTGTATAGATGGGGTAAGAAGGTTTACACTTCTGCAATCTTGGCCATTAGGGCTTTAAACTGCCAGTTTCATATGTTAAAGTATCAGCAACATGTTACTGGACTGCTTAAACTGAAAATGATGTTGATTCCTGACTGTGTGGAAAATAAAGAATTACAGGATTTAATGCATTCTGCTGAACAAGTTGGAAAACATACTTTGCAATTTGGTTTTGATTCATTAGAGGCCTCTTGCAGGGCTGCTGTTACTGGGTCTGTGCTCAGAAGGCATGTTTGGCTTAAGGAGCAATCTTTGCCTGATCATGTTAAAGCTAAATTGTTGGATGCTCCTTTAAATCAGGACCACCTGTTTGGCAACAAGGCTGAGGAAGTTCTTAAAAAGATGGAAGATAAAGCTAAATCTATGCAAACTGATAAAGATTGTGTACAAGTTCAGCCTCCTAGATTTAGTAGGCACTGGCCCTCTAAGAATTGGTCCTTTCCAGCCCCTTCCAGGTATTCTCAAGTCAAACCCAGACACAGCAAAAACCCCAGGTTTCAGTCCCAGGGGGACACACAGAACTAAGCAATGGGGGGCCTCCACTTCCAAATCTGGGAATAATTAAGACTCCCCCCTATGATAAACTGTCTCAATGACTTCCTTTTAACATTTCCAAGCACTTATCAACTGACTGCCCCTTTGGGGGGAAAGATTGCTCTTCATGCAAAGAATTGGGAACTCATTACCTAGGACAAATGGGCTTTAAATATCGTGTCCCAGGGATACAGATTTCACTTCCACACTTTGCCAACACCAAGCGGGTGGCCGGACCTAACCCCAAATCAGTGGGCAGAGGCCCAAAAACAAGTACTTTCTCTCTTAAGCATGGGGGCTATTCAACTGGTACCAGAAGAGGAAAAGAGACAAGGTTTCTACTCAAGACTTTTCCTGGTACCTAGAAAAGACAATTCATGGAGTCCTATCCTGGACCTGTCTACTCTAAACACCTTTTTGGAGATTCCAAAATTCAAGATGCTGACTCTTCACCAGTTACTTCCTATGCTAGGTAAAGACGCCTGGTTGGCAATACTAAATTTAAAAGAAGCATACCTGCACATCCCAATCAGGGAATCTTGCAGAAGATACCTACGCTTCAAAGCAGGCTACATGCACTATCAGTTCTCTGCACTGCCCTTTGGCTTATCTACTGTGCACATGGTATTCACAAAGTGCCTAGCTCCAGTTATTGCATTTTGCAGGCAAAGAAATATTGAAATATACTCATACCTGGACGATTGCCTAATTCAGGCAGAAAGCCAGGACATACTTTTGAATCATCTGGCCTTCGTACAAAGGGTTCTAACTTGTCTGGGGTACACCATAAATGAAAATAAATCACACCTGGTACCCTGTCAACAAATTATATTCCTGGGAGCAAGCTTGAATACAACTTCCCAGGTGGCTTACCTCACGCCAGAGAAACAAATTCATTTGACAACCTACTTCAAACAAGTGGCCACAAAATCCCTCCTATCTGCAAGACAAATACTGCAAGCCTTGGAGTTCATGGCCTTCTGCATTCTTCAAATTCCATATGCAAGACTGCATATGAGGAAACTACAGTGGTACCTAAAAAGCCTATGGTGTCAACATTCTCAGGATCTAGAAACAATAATTCCTGAAATACCTTGCCTATGCCTAGAGTTCCTATGGTGGGCAGAGGCCTGCCACCAAAACAAGGGACTACCTTTCACACCACCCGCTGCCGCCCAAACTCTAACAACAAATGCATCAGACTATGCATGGGGGGCTCACCTGGCAGGGAAGTGCATTCAGAGCAAATGGAACCCAAGTCAAATGCACCTGCATATCAATCAAAAAGAAATGTTAGCTGTACAGAATGCTCTGACAGCCTTCAAGGACCACATTCTTCCAGGACAACTAATGGTAAAGATGGACAATACCACTGTTATGTTGTACATAAACAAGCAGGGGGGGTACACATTCTTACCCCCTCTGCAGGCTAGCCATGGCATTGTGGAACACAGCCTTGAGCTACCAAGTGCACCTACAAGCTCAATTCCTGCAAGGAAAATTAAATACACTGGCAGATGGACTAAGCAGAAACATCATGGACCCACATGAGTGGAAACTGGAACCAAGGATTTTCAACATGTTGACAAGCAAATGGGGGAGCCCAGATATAGACCTGTTTGCCTCTCCCCAGAATTACCAGTTGGACAAATTTTGCACAAGGACTCCCCACAAACAAGCCTGGAAAGTGGATTCTCTGTCCTTCAGCTGGAAAAAAACTATCAGTCTATGCCTTTCCCCCTCTGCCTCTGCTCTCCAAAGTACTACTGAAAATCAAACAGGACAAACCAAGGATGATTTTGATTGCTCCAGATTGGCCGTGCCAACACTGGTACTCCCTCCTGCGCAGTGTGTCACGGTTATCCCCATGGCACCTGCCACAGACTCCTTCCCTGTTGTCTCAGCAGGAGAACCAGATTCTGCACTCTCAGCTTCTAACACTGAACCTTGAAGCTTGGCTAATTACATAATTTCTCATTTACCATCCCTCAGTAAACCTGTGATGGATATCATTTTAGAGGCAAGGAGACCTAGTACTAGAAAATCTTATGCTGAAAAATAGAAAAGATTCTGTGCCTGGAACCAGTCTCAAGGGATGAGCACAGCAGCGCCCAGTTTACCTCAGATTTTACAATACTTAACTGAGATGCTTCACAAGGGCCTGTCGTTTTCCACCATTAAAATCCACGCCTCAGCCATTTCAGGTCATTATAACACAGAACCTCCCCTCTTCTCCCATCCACTGCTCAAGCAGTTCCTCAGAGGGGCCAAAAATTTGAGACCACCAAGGAGAGCTCCAACCCCAGCATGGGACCTTAACTTTGTCTTGGAGAAACACACTCTACCTCCTTTCAAGCCAGCTGCTAATGCAGACTTAAAATTTATTTCTTGGAAAACAGCTTTCCTTTTAGCAATCACTTCAGCTAGAAGGGTATCTGAATTTCAGGCCCTTATAGCAGTGGAGCCTTTCATCATCTTTCATGCGGACAGGGTGTACCTCAGAACAAATCCATCCTTCATGCCCAAGGTGGTATCCAGTGTGGCTCTTAATCAGTCCATTCATTTGCCAACCTTCTTTCCCAATCCGCAGAATAAAGGGGAACGACTACTGCATTCCTTAGATGTGCACAGACAACTTAGATTCTACTTGGACAGGACTAAACCTCAAAGGAAATCTGAACAACTGCTGGTGGCATTTGTTGCAGGGGCAGAGGGGAAGGCTATTTCAAAGCAAACCATTTCTAAATGGATAAGCCATTGCATTCATTTCTGCTATAAGCACCATGGAAAACCTACCCCCCAGGGGATCAGACCTCACTCCACCAGGGCTGCATCTACCTCTACAGCCTTTCTCAGAGGCATCCCTACCAGGGACATCCTAGAAGCTGCTACCTGGAGTTCTGTACATACTTTCACCAAGCATTATCATTTGCCAATTTTCTCTAAATCCAGAGCTGGCTTTGCCACTGCAGTCTTGCAGGGCCTTATAGCTGGCCCTAATGCTATCTAAATTCCTCCTCCCATCCATAGCTTTGGGAATCTACCCAAATGTAATGACTGCAACAGTGAAACACGAAGAACATAGTACAGTTGTGTACACGTACCATAAATGTAGATGTTAGAGTGTATTCAATGTTGCAGTCCCGGTTATCCTTCCTCCAGCCCCCTAACTTCTTTTGGCTATACCTCTACTTTCCTTTACTATGCTTAAAAGCCTTTTTGGTCTATTTGCTTTTTTGTTGGAGGTATATCATTGTACTTTTATATTTAATTGCTTCCCATTAGGGGGGGGGGGGCACCTGACATCTGGGGTAAGAAAAACTGATGTAATGGCGTCGGCTGCATGTTTTATACCCCTGACGACCTATGTCATGGAAGAAAGGACAGCAAATCGACACAGGACCCAAGACTTTGTTAATCAGGCCGACTGAGTGCTACCTGCAAGCAGATAACCCAAATGTAATGACTGCAACAGTGAATACACTCTAACATCTACATCTATGGTAAGTGTACACAACTGTACTTTTCTCATGCTCACACTAAGAAAGGATTACCAGTCTCTAAAGTCACCTTTTCAAAATGGTTAACCGACGGCATTAAGTTTATATACTCTTCAGCAAACCAAACATTAGAGCTTGGCTTGAAGGCGCATTCTACTAGGGCTGTTTCCACTTCTTCTGCTTATGCGGCTCAATTGCCTTTGTACACTATATGTGCAGCTGCCTCTTGGTCTAAGCCGTATACCTTTATCACTCATTACAAAGTGGACAGGGCTTCCTTTGGTTCCACTGTCCTCAGGAATATACTCCATTGAGCCACCCAGGATTATGGTGCTTGGGACGCTACCCATGTGTAAGAATGAACGGCGAGATTTAACAACTTTACATAAAGAATTTATGTACTTACCATAATATTCCATGTGAGTTGTTCATCTTGTCTTCATTCTTACATTTTCACCCGCCTTCCCCCTCCAGGGTCTCGAAGAACGAGTAGACTTTGGGTTTGGTGGTCTTGTTCTGGGACTTCTTACTCCAGTTGGAGTATTTTTTTTGGTTATATCTGTTCATGCTGGGTTCAGCAAACTAGATCTGAGGTAGGACAGAGAGCATCATGGGATAGGGACTAAGCCTCAAGCTACTCTGAGATCTTCAGCTAGTAATGCGGCCGACTCGGAGCCGATAGATAGGCTTCGAACCCATGTGTAAGAATGAAGGCGAGATGAACAACTCACATGGAACGTTATGGTAAGTACATAACTTATTTTTTTATAAAGTGGAATTTATGCTTTATAGTCTACCCACCAGTTTTCTCTTTCAGCCGCCACCTGGCAGTACCATGTTTCTCATGTCTAATCCTGTATGTAATGGGATTCATGTTTACAGTTCTCACATTTATTCACTAGTTTCACATTGTTGCTAGTCTTCTCCCTGATTATCTCAATTTCTCAACACCAGTCTCTGGTTCACGTCCAAAGTACTCCCGATTCCTTCTACTAGTCAGCTCCTGGCTTATTTATGTTGGTCTGACATTCACCTCTGGAACAGTGGAAAATGTTTTACTGACATTCTTTCTGTGATTCTGTTTATTGTCAGAAGAATGAGAAACGAGTCCCCTTCAGTATGGCTACACTTTTTTTATTTCATCCTTAGAATGTTCTGCTTACAACAATTGCTTTGATCTTCCAGTAAACATTATTCTAAAACCAGCTGGATATAGCAACTTAAATCTCTCACTTGCCTCTCAACATTCCTTGATTAACAGGCTAAACTTGTTTCTCTTCTGCCTGGTGTACAACATCATGTGTTGCAAACACTCTGTGGTAACATTTTTAATACATTTCCCTTTTGCTATGGTGTTGTCAGGAGCAGGTGTTTCTGCTAGTATGATTGCATCTTTGCTAATATAGGCTTCAGCTTCTTTATCATGGCCAGACTTGGAACTGGCACATACTATGCTCTCTAAATTAACAAATCCAGCTAGAGTTCCAGTCCAGTTTCTTATGTATACTGTCATAAAGTTAATGCGCTCTGTTCATTCCATTTTCTCTGGTATAGCAAAAAAAAATTGTGTGTGTGGTCTGTTTCTAACTAGTATTTTTTGAAACGTCTCTTCG